>NC_092343.1:305662570-305980903 GCF_046630445.1 Rutidosis leptorrhynchoides | reverse complement strand
TTTGTGCCGCGGTGGGGATAGATCTCCCGTTGGCCATGATGTTCTATACAAACATTTTGACTCAAGTCAAAATCCATTATGCAAATAATAATAATATAGTATATAACAACCAACATGAAAACAGCACAACACATGTTGATTAAGTAATGCAAGCATATATAAGTACCACAAAACCATGATATGATAACGTAATTAGAACACTTGCGCATAAAGTAACAACACAAATTCCATTCATTAATGATAATAAGTTCATACATTACATAAGTGAAATATGAAATTACAAAAAGAGATTACAATACAGAATCTAGTACAAAGTCCTACGGCGATGGTGGGTACAAGATGTCCAAAACATGAGTCATCTGCTCCTCGAGCTCAGTAACTCGAGTCTGGAGAATCTCAATCTCCCGCCTCATTTCCTCATTAGAGGAAGATGGTGGGGCAGGTGGTGCTGGCGGTGCAGGTGGAGCCGGTGGTGCTGAAGTGGATGGTCCGGCTCTGGGTGGAGACGGTAATATCAGTGGGTCGGCGGGGTACGGCACCAGCCGTTTACGAGCAGTGATCCTACGACGCCGTCCATAAGCGTCAGTGACAGTACGACCAGGAATTATGCCAGCGAAGCGATACCGCTTCTTCGGCGGGGTAGAAGGTGCCTGAATCGGTCGGTCAGCGGGATCCTCCTCATCACTGGAGTCGTCAGATGAGGTGTCGTCTGAAGAAGCATCGGTGGAAGAACCGTCGTCTGAATCATGCGGTGGTGGCGCGGGTGGCTCAACATATCCGAAAGCGGCCAACATCTGTCGGTGTCGGCCTGGCGTAATCACGGCTAAGCGGCCGTCAGCAGTGCGTCGGCAAGGTGTGCGCCAATGATTACGGAAAGGACCCTCCCCAAACTCCGCGGGGATATCTATGCCACCAATGCGAGCCAGTTGTCTCAGGGGTCTGGAAGAAGACGCCGGGATAGGCACACTAGAGCTAGCTCCAGAACTAGAGGCGCCGGGGTCGCCAGTGGGTGTCGGGGCCGGAATGTCAGCAGCAGCAGCAGTAGCAGCAACAGGTGCAGCAGTGGGAGGAACAACGGGGCCTGAGCCGCTCGGGATGTCAGTAGGTGGAACGTCCGACATCTGAACAAGGAAAAATAAATTTTCCATGTCAGTATGTCATAAAGCAAGCAAATAATAGGCCAACAGTTTAAATCATGTATAACAATAAGTAGCATGGCAATATCAGTAAGCGTACGAAACTAGCATGCAATCGAAAGCAAGTAATAGCATGCAGTAGTGAAATCACGTAGTAGCATACGGCATATAGCAGTAACAGTAAGCGGCAGCATGCAGTAAGTTCAGCGGAAACAAGTAAACTAACAAGTTGTAGATTAGCCCTATTAGTGAATCCTACTCGGGTCGGTCTTAGACTCACTAATGCATCCTAATTCCCTACAACCAATGCTCTGATACCAAATGTGACGCCCCGTACTAAATCATCATGTACGGACCATCAACAACAGGATCATTACAAGGTTAAGTACTATATGCGTTTTCAAAACAGAGTTTACATTCATAAATAAAAGTGACGTCATAACATACGTCAATTGTTTTACAAATCAAAAGTATGCTTCACTAAGTAGAAGCATTAAATAAGTGTACGTGACCATAATGGTCGTTACATAACATAAGTTCATAAGTAAAAAGTTTGAATGCAACATAAGTAGTCATGCGATAACAACTCTAGGCAGCGGGTTCTACAGCACGACTAGTAAGATAGCGGAAGCGACTTCATGCACCTGAGAAAATACATGCTTAAAAAGGTCAACACAAAGGTTGGTGAGCTATAGTTTAAGTATAACAGTAATGTAAGTAGGCCACGAGATTTCAGTGCTACAACGAGCGTTTCAAAAGTGTGTAAAAGTATATGCTTAACCGTGGGCACCCGGTAACTAACTTAACGTTTAATGTACCCCCTTAAAGTGCACTTGGCAAGTGCGTATAACCTCGAAGTATTAAACACTCGTTAAATGCTAGCGCTACTAGCCCGAGTGGGGATGTCAAGCCCTATGGATCCATATCTAAGATTCGCGTTCACGGTTCAAAAACCAATGATTAAACGTTACCGAGCTAAAGGGAATGTTTCTGCCGTTATATAACCCACACATATATAAAGTTTAAGTACTCGTGCCTAGTATGTAAAACATAAAATCCGCATGTATTCTCAGTTCCCAAAATAAGTTAAAGTAAAAAGGGAATGCTATAACTCACAATGATTAGTAGTAATGGTAAGGTAGTAGTCGGAAAGTGGTGTGCAAGTAACGGTCCAAACGTCCTCAACCTAAGTCAAATAGCACTAAGTCAATAAGTCGTCTCAAAAGGTTTACAAGTACGTAATTAAGGTCATAAGGGTCATCATCAGTCATCATTAAACAAAAGGTAACAAGTAAGACTCGTTTATGAAAGTCGTTTAAAACAAAGGCTGACTTCGGTCAGTCACCACGGCCTCTACCCTTACTGAATTAAGGTGAGACCAGTGGTCATGGCTCCGCCTATGAGTCCCTTAAGTGTGGTAAAATTTACAGAAGCAAACTCGTCTTGGTTTGACCGTGGCGACGGTCTAAGTGCGAGTAGGTCAGAAATTTCTGCACAACGTTAAAGGACATGGTAACGATCGGAGGGCCATAAATCCTAAACCGTAACTCGGATTAAGACGAGTCCTATATGAAAAGTTATCTACTCGAAAAGTTCTATCTAAAAATCAAGGTTAGAACAGCCCAGGTCTACTGGTCTGTTCCAGAAGCAGTAGGTCAGAAACTTTTGGACAGAACAGTGGGTTTTGGAGAGTTCCGGTCGTCTCGGTGCTTGATGTTCATCACGGTTCTCATCCTTGATGCGTATAGCTTCAAGTGTACAACTCGTTGATATGTTAACATCATTTTGACCAAGGTTTGTCCATCATAACTCAAGTGCAAGTGTTGTAAGTGTTTGATGAACCAAGGTTCCATGTAAGTTTATGAACAAGTTCATGAACACTAAGAAAGATCACAACCAAGTGTTGGATCCATGATACTTGCACCAAAGTGTAAGCTCTTGTTGGTTTCATGTCCTTGTTCAAATGTGTAGTAAGCAACTAACAATAAGAAATAAAGAAAATGAATGATAAGCCTAAACCAACCATGAAGGTGGTATTCTAGTAACATACAACAAACAAGAACACAAGTAACAATTATAAAGATTATAAACTTTAAATCTTTTGAAACAAAATATGTAGAACATAACTAGATAGATTATGTTCTTGGATGTTCTTGATAAATACAAGATATAAGATGAAGAAATCAAACTAGTAAGTTTGTTCTTGAAAGCTAGAAAGTAAGTAACATATAACTAGTAACTACATGTATTCAAACATTAAGTAAGAACAAGTAAACAAACAACAATTGATGATGATGATTATGTGATGTTTAAATTCAGTTTTGGGACAAAGAAAAGAGAAGAAAAGTTGTTCATAATACTTACAATCTTTAGAGAAAAATGAGAGAGAAAAGAGAGAAAAGTATGCAAGTAATGTGTGTGTAAAATGAAAGAGTAAATGTGAATGAAGTAAGTAGTGAAATTTGAAAACCAAAACTCCCATCAAATGGCTCTAAGGCCACGTTTTTTCTGCAGAAAAATGGAGGGTGGGAGGAGTCTTGTGGTTACTAGCATGTAAAGATGACAAAAGTTGGGTAAAAGAGGTGTTTACATGGGGATCAAGTGTTAACAAGATTCTAAATGGATGTAACTAACTAGTTACACTTAAGTTTGATACTTGCAAGTCTTAATGGGCTAATTAAGTCCAACTAATAAGTAGGGTGGGCTCTCATAAGTCCATGTACATGTATAAAGCCCAAGTTGTATGCAAGTAACATGTAAGTCCACTAAAAGTCCAACTTAAGCCCAAGTAACTAACTAATAGCTTTAGTTAATTAAAATGATTAATAAAATTAATCATGAATGTAAATAATATCTTAAAATATTATTCGTGCAAGTTCCGGGTGTCACAAAGACGTTTCGGGCATTTAAAGTTCAAGTACGGGCAATTAAAGCAACATGTAAATGTAATAACATACATTCGTTTAATCAAGCGTATTAATAATAATAATTATTAATAAATAACGTAGGAAAAAAAACCAGGGTCGTTACATACTAGGTACTTTGTAGGACGTCTTTGGGTTCCGAAGTTTGGTGAACTGCGACAACTTGTTTTGGATGAGGCTCACAAGTCTAGGTACTCTATTCATCCTGGTTCAGGGAAGATGTACCATGATCTTAAGGAGCTGTATTGGTGGCCAAATTTGAAAGGTGATGTGGCTACGTATGTGGCTAAGTGTTTGACCTGTTCTAAGGTCAAAGCTGAACATCAAAAACCGTCCGGATTGTTGGTACAACCAGAAATTCCGGAGTGGAAGTGGGAAGGTATCACTAAGTTACCAAGAGTTTCGGGTGGCTACGATGCGATTTGGGTGATTGTAGATCGACTCACTAAGTCGGCTCACTTTTTGCCGATTAGGGAAACCGATTCCATGGAGAAACTCACCCGTTTGTATTTGAAAGAGATTGTTTCGAGGCATGGTGTTCCCGTTTCTATAATTTCCGACAGAGATAGTCGATTTGTATCGAGATTTTGGCAATCGTTGCAAGAAGCCTTGGGCACTAGATTGGATATGAGCACCGCTTATCATCCTCAAACGGATGGTCAAAGTGAGAGGACCATTCAGACATTAGAAGATATGTTGCGAGCTTGTGTGATTGATTTTGGAAATGGGTGGGATAAGTATTTGCCGTTAGCTGAGTTTTCTTATAACAACAGCTACCACGCAAGTATTAAAGCCGCACCGTTTGAAGCTTTGTACGGTAGGAAATGTAGATCTCCTATTTGTTGGAATGAGGTTGGGGATGCTCAACTTACAGGTCCAGAGATTATTCACGAGACTACTGAGAAGATTGTTCAAATTAAAGAAAGGTTGAGAACTGCTAGAAGTCGGCAAAAGAGTTATGCCGACAAAGGAAGGAAAGATGTTGAATTTCAAGTTGGTGATCGTGTTATGTTAAAAGTTTCGCCTTGGAAGGGTGTTATTCGTTTTGGTAAAAGAGGGAAGTTAAGTCCTCGTTTCGTGGGACCGTTTGAGATCATTGAAAGAGTTGGACCGGTGGCTTATCGTTTGAAGTTGCCACAAGAACTCAGTGCTGTTCACGATGTTTTCCATATTTCGAACTTAAAGAAGTGTTTGGCTGAATTTGATCAGACTATTCCTTTGGAGGAACTTCAAGTTGACAAGCAATTGCATTTTATTGAGGAGCCAGTTGAGATCATGGACCGAGAGGTTAAGACTCTTAAACAGAGCAGAATTCCTATTGTTCGGGTCCGATGGAACGCTAGACGCGGTCCCGAGTTCACTTGGGAGCGTGAAGACCAAATGAAGCAGAAGTATCCGCATTTGTTCTCAGATGCCGAGTCAACCCCTGCGCCTGCTTAAATTTCGGGACGAAATTTCCGTAACGGGGAGGTACTGTCACGACCCTACTTTTTCCGTTATTTTCTTTCGTTAACTATTTAACGACCGTTAACTGTTAGTGTGCCACGTCATTTCCATGACCTATATTATTATTTTTTTTGTAATAATATATATATAATAATTATTATGTGTTATGTGGATATATGTATTCATATTTTAAATTATACGTTTCTACGTTCCGCGGATTTCCATCCGGCGAATCTTTTCGGTTTTTAAACCAACGGTCGAGTTTTCTGGATTTTTAAATCCTAAATATTTTAAATATGATATTTTAAGGTCATATTATTAGTAGGTGTATTTATATTTATTTTTCGTCGCGCGTTCATTATCTTTCCGGATTTTAATCGCGTAAGCGTGTTTTCGCGTTTCGGGCTTCGTACGGGATCTCGGGCCACAAGGATTTCACCATTTAGCAAAATTGGACCCATGGGGCCCACCCTCTCCTCTCCTTCCTCTTTGTGCCGCCACCATCACCACCATAAACCACCATCTTCATCAAAAAGCTAGCTTGGATCAAGAGATCATCTACATAAACGTGTTCTCCTCTTCGTTCTCTACGCGATCATATACTTTGATTCTCGATTAGGGTATAAACCCTAACCCTAGCTTTTTGATTTTTCATATATATTACTGATTTTATATGTTATATGATTAGTATGATATGTATAAGTTGTTGTAATGTTGTTTGAATGCGTAGAGTTACTCGTTTGCGTATGATTTCGGTTTGTAAATTTTGGACAGCAGTTTGATTCGTGTTTTCTGACTTTGTAACTGTTATGAATGTTAAAATAAAGTACATAAATGAGTTCCTCTCATCAAGACATTAATTTTAGACTCCGGATTCATGTCGTTTCGATTCCCGGAGCCCAAGATATGCTTAATTTGGTTTTTGTTAAAGATTGAAAGGTGTTCTTGGCATGAACAAGGTTGGGTCCGACTTTGTGACCATCCTTGGTGTCTTTAGGGTGCCTCATTTGGTTAGGACTGATGGTGAGACGAATATTCATGTTTGGGTCACCTAAATCCGAGCCACGGTTCACCCGTTTTGCCCGAATTACTGTTTTGAGTAAGATGATTTTCCCAATTGATGTCATGGCTGATATCCACGACCTAGGGACTGTTCTTGGAGTGTTCTTGAGTTCATAAATGTGTCGGGTGGTTTGAGTAGGTGAAGTTACATATGTGGCTTGCCCGAAACCGACGCCCGGGGCTCAAGATACGACCCGGCGAACTTTTAAACTTAAAACTTATGGTTAATGATTAAACTTATGATAAAATTTATGGAATTCATTATTAATTAATTACTTAAGATAAAAGAAGTAATTATTATTATTTAAAACTTATGATATAAATATTTATTATATCATTTAATTATTAATTATAATTTCATTAACATTTTAATTAGACTTATGATTAATAATACTTTTATTATTAAAGGAAAATACTTATGATAAGTAGTAAATTTGTTTTTGCGAAATTATTAAAAGACTTATAATAAATATTAAATAATTATTTAATTATTATAAGACTTAATTATTATTTAATTATGACTTGATTATTAAATACTTATGATTTAATAATTTTAATTAGAAACTTATGATATGATTAATAATTCATTATTAATTAATAATACTTATGATATGATTTAAAATTTATTATAAATTAATAATATTTATATTATGATTGATATTTAATTAATTAATTAAATACTTATGTTATACTAATTATAACATTTCAACTTATATTAACTTTAATAATTCATTTTATTTAATTAAACTTATGTTAAGACATTATTATACACTTTTGACTTTAAATAACATTATAATCTATGTTATTATTATAACTTACACTTTTAAAATTAATGTTGTCTATGTTTGACCAAGGTTGACTTTTGAGTTGACTTTCGGTTGACTTTGACTTTCAGTTGACTTCTGTTGACTTTCTAAATAAGGAAACTTTCCTAACTTCAAAACTTTCTAA
Source organism: Rutidosis leptorrhynchoides (assembly GCF_046630445.1). Lineage (NCBI taxonomy): Eukaryota > Viridiplantae > Streptophyta > Magnoliopsida > Asterales > Asteraceae > Rutidosis > Rutidosis leptorrhynchoides. The sequence continues at coordinate 305,973,384 of NC_092343.1, read as the reverse complement.
AAATAGAACTTTCTAAATTTGGAAACTTTCCAAAAATAGAAACTTTCCAAAAATAGAAACTTTCCAAAAATAGAAACTTTCCAAAAATAGAAACTTTCCTAAAATAGAAAACTTTCCAAAAATGGAAACCTGCTAAAAATAGAAACTTTCTAAAAATAGAAAGTGTGTGTCCTTATGCTGTTCCAATCAAACCGATGCTTGCTGAGTAATGTTCTATGCCTACTTGCAACATGTACAATAGCTATCATACTAAGACTTGGCCTAAGTTAGTTATTTATTTCGACCTGCTTTATTTATAGGTCGGCGTTGTGATCTTTCTTGATCACATTACTTTACTTGCTGTTCGCGTGTTTGTGAGATTTCTTCAGTTGCTATTTAAGGTGAGTTATAGTCCCGTTTTTACATACTTTTCAAAGTATATTTTTGGGATGTGATTACATGCAGATTTTTATTTACGTTTAGACACAAGTAACAGTTAAATTTAATTATTCATTGTGAGTTGGACAAAAATATTCCCTAGTCTGGTAACTGTAATCATTGGTTTCTACCGGTGAACGCGAATCCTACGGATAGATCTATCGGGTTTGACAACCCCATTTCGAGCTAGTCACGCTAGCAATTTATAATCGGAATGTTTAGTACTTCGTAATTTGTTGTAGATACACTGTCCAAGTGTATATTTTTTTATTGTGTTTGGCAAGGGTAAATAAAGGGTTAAGTGGTTACCAGGTGGCTCATTGATAATGGAATAATGTTTAATGTTTTCTAACATTTTTAAATCTTGTGGTCTAAAGTTTACTTATTTATTTAAACCTATAATTCACTCAACCTTTGTGTTGACAGTTTACTTGCATGTTTTCACAGGTACTTGAGTTATTTGATGCTTCCGCTGTCGTTAGAAGAGTCTGCATGCATTTGGGCAGATTTTATGAAACAATTTATGAAACTTAAGTTTGCATTCTATTTTGGATAATTTAAATTGTGGGATTGTTGGCAATGTTTTGTGTCAACTTTTGGTTTCATATTATGGTTGGTTGGTTTTCAAACTACTTAATTTGGTTTGTTTCCTTTTTGGGGAACATTTTGAAATAAAAGAATGCAACTTTGTTTATTTAATTCATTTAAGTCCGATCAAGCTATGGGACCAACTGACGGATCCGTTAAGTGTTTTGACGGGGTCGTCACAGATGGTCATGCTTAAAGTTGCACCTTGGAAAGGCGTTGTTCAATTTGGTAAACGAGGGAAATTAAATCCAAGGTATATTGGACCATTCAAGATTATTGATCGTGTCGGACCAGTAGCTTACCGACTTGAGTTACCTCAACAACTCGCGGCTGTACATAACACTTTCCACGTCTCGAATTTGAAGAAATGTTTTGCTAAAGAAGATCTCACTATTCCGTTAGATGAAATCCAAATCAACGAAAAACTCCAATTCATCGAAGAACCTGTCGAAATAATGGATCGTGAGGTTAAAAGACTTAAGCAAAACAAGATACCAATTGTTAAGGTTCGATGGAATGCTCGTAGAGGACCCGAGTTCACCTGGGAGCGTGAAGATCAGATGAAGAAGAAATACCCACATCTATTTCCAGAAGATTCGTCAACACCTTCAACAGCTTAAAATTTCGGGACGAAATTTATTTAACGGGTAGGTACTGTAGTGACCCGAACTTTTCCATGTTTATATATATTAATTGAGATTGATATTTACATGATTAAATATTTCCAACATGTTAAGCAATCAAACTTGTTAAGACTTGATTAATTGAAATATGTTTCATATAGACAATTGACCACCCAAGTTGACCGGTGATTCACGAACGTTAAAACTTGTAAAAACTATATGATGACATATATATGGATATATATATATATAGTTAACATGATACTATATAGGTTACTAACGAGGACAGCTGACTTAATAAACTTAAAACATCAAAATATATTAAAAGTGTTGTAAATATATTTTGAACATACTTTGATATATATATGTATATATTGTTATAGGTTCGTGAATCAACCAGTGGCCAAGTCTTACTTCCCGATGAAGTAAAAATCTGTGAAAGTGAGTTATAGTCCCACTTTTAAAATCTAATATTTTTGGGATGAGAATACATGCAGGTTTTATAAATGATTTACAAAATAGACACAAGTACGTGAAACTACATTCTATGGTTGAATTATCGAAATCGAATATGCCCCTTTTTATTAAGTCTAGTAATCTACGAATTAGGGAACAGACACCCTAATTGACGCGAATCCTAAAGATAGATCTATTGGGCCTAACAAACCCCATCCAAAGTACCGGATGCTTTAGTACTTCGAAATCTATATCATATCCGAAGGGTGTCCCGGAATGATGGGGATATTCTTATATATGCATCTTGTTAATGTCGGTTACCAGGTGTTCACCATATGAATGATTTTTATCTCTATGTATGGGATGTGTATTGAAATATGAAATCTTGTGGTCTATTGTTACGATTTGATATATATAGGTTAAACCTATAACTCACCAACATTTTTGTTGACGTTTAAAGCATGTTTATTCTCAGGTGAATATTAAGAGCTTCCGCTGTTGCATACTAAAATAAAGACAAGATTTGGAGTCCATGTTTGTATGATATTGTGTAAAAACTGCATTCAAGAAACTGATTTCGATGTAACATATTTGTATTGTAAACCATTATGTAATGGTCGTGTGTAAACAGGATATTTTAGATTATCATTATTTGATAATCTACGTAAAGCTTTTTAAACCTTTATTTATGAAATAAAGGTTATGGTTTGTTTTAAAAATGAATGCAGTCTTTGAAAAACGTCTCATATAGAGGTCAAAACCTCGCAACGAAATCAATTAATATGGAACGTTTTTAATCAATAAGAAAGGGACATTTCAATTTTGACTTGTCAAATTACCAGAATACCTCGGAAAAGGCCGAATCATCAAGAAATATTTTCTTGATATTTAGAGATCAAAGAGAAAACAAGAGTCGTGTAACATAGCACATGATGACGTTATGATCTGTGAATCATCATGTTCCATTTAGAAACTCAGCATGAATTACTGTAATATGATCACGTTGATCAAGTGTCATTATATTATACTAACTCATGCTTCAGCTCCCAACACTTCTTCAAGAATATTTCTATTTTAAACTCGAATGTTTCAGAATTTAGAAACTAAAATAGTTTCTTTTATGATATAATACAGATAGCGCGAAGAGGTAAATTATTTCAGATAAGAATAATTATAAAAATATCTTCAGAAGTTTGGATGATATTTATAATGAAAGATACGATGATATCTTAGAATGTCTAATATCAGAGGATGATGAAGGATATTGTCCGCAGGGGTTTAGAGTCAGGAGCAAGGTATTCGTTAATGACTTCAGCAAGTACTGAATCATTTGGATTCTTTGAAGGCAGGTTCAGCCTTTGTGATTTGTCCACAGCCTCCTTCATACTTTGCTCAATCCGTTTTCCAGTTCTAAAGCTTCTCTTTTTCTGAGCTTTGCCAATATACTATCCTTTATCATCCAACTTTTTACTGTTAAGGTCGTTTACAGTTTTTTCTGCTTCATCAGCATTTTTCAAAATTTCGAGAACTGGTTCGCAGTTTAGGGTGTTTTTCAGAAATTTCTCATTTAAAGAATGTAAGTCTTGGAGGTAGACGTTGTGTGGATATGTAATTGTTGATGTAGACATGCTGCGAGGTTTCAAAATACTGATTGCTGATTCTCAATAATTGGTATGGCAATTCTTGTTATAAGGTACGAATGAGTATATGATAGGGTTTCAATAATTATAATGATTTTTTTTTTTGGAAAGTCAAAGATCAGTGAAGTTGTTGGTAAGTTTATTGCTAATGTGGTGAATATAAACGATTTCCCGGTAATGTTGGCGAAAGGGCAACGTATCTATCGAGGTTATAATAAGACTGTTTTGATTGAGAAGTCGAAGTTGACTTGCTGGAGCTGTGACAAAACTGTCTATTTTGAAACGGAATTGAAAAGTTATTTTAGCTAGTAAATGACAAAGGGTCTAACACGGATACGTGTCGAACTATGACTTGGGTTTTGAGAGTTTTTCAGGTGTATAACTGTGGGTAACATGTGGTTGGATCATCATCTCGATTGTCCCTTAGTTGAAGTGTCTTCAGGAATTTCGAAGGGTTTGAGCACATATTGTAATCGTTAATACATATGATGTTCTAACACAGTTTTGAAGTCAAAGTATAGCTTTGAAAGATATAGGAATCTAAGAGTGATGATACTGGTTATATTTCGAATTGAATTATGCGATTTCAAAATCAGAATATGTAATTGAATTTGAATGAGTATGATTGTTTTGATTTATATGAAAGAATGGATATTGTTGTGAAAGTAGGGAGTATAGTTGATGATTGCTGAATCAGTTTCGAAAAATGTAATATATTAATTGTGAATTTATATATCTCTCGGGTATTACCTACCCGTTAAAAAAATTTCACAATTAATATTTTGTACAAAAGAAGTTTGTTATAGTCTTTATGAAAATATATGTGTATATTTTCTTTAGATGTAACATAGATTTAATGAGTTAATATTAAATTAAACTCATTTGTTTTATGGTTGGAACTAGAATTGATTAATCCCTAAAACTTTATAAATTGCATAAGTATTTCTTCAATAATATTGAAATTATGAATCATTACTTTGTTATTTGTTAGTTTTCGTGAAATTCTTGTGAACTTCGCAAGGTACGAATGATGTTATTTGAAAAGTTTCGAGTACATCGATGATGAAAGTGTAAAATCAAACATATATTCGAATAATACACTTGATTTATTATGAATTGGATTTTTATTGAATTGAGACAGAGATTGTAATTAACGATGGTTAAGTTGCGGACGAAGGACGTATATCATTGCATATTTGTAATATGAATTAACTGAGTAGTTAAGATTCACACATAATTGCTTAGTACGGGAAGATTTATTATGGTTTAAAAATTTATACATATAAAATATACATATAAATCTTTCGATTGGAAATGAGTTAATACTTCATAACTCGTTGAAACAATATATTTGTTGTTGATTCGTAATGATGTCCACAATGATTCTTGAACTGACAGAGTTTGTGATGTTACAGGTGCTGTTGATTCTGACGATACTGACGGCATTGACTGTGTTGATGATGCTACGGTCCTGTTGATGCTGTTGGTAAAACAATTCTAGCTTGTAAATCGTACACCATTTTCGATCAAAGTTTCTACTCTACCATCTCCGTTCACTCATCCGATTTACGGTCAGAATTAAATAATCTCTAGGATTTTGGAGATTACATAACTGCCGCAGAGATATCTCTTCAATGAAGTTTATAAATTAATACTTCTTCGTTTGTTGTTGTTGATATTCCTGGATATTTACAGGGCGTATGACGTTGATGTTTGAGATACAGATTGTGATGTTGCGGTGTGGGATGTGGATGTTATTGTTGGTGGTGGTGATGGTACTGTTGGTGTTGCTGATGGTGGTACTGTTTATGCTGCTGGTGCTGCTGCTGGTGTTTGTAACCTTTGAACCATATTCTCCAAAGCCACTACCCGATTGCGAAGCTCGTTGACTTCTTCTATTACACCGGGGTGATTGTTGGTTCGGACGAGCGGATAAATAAAATCTAGAATTTGGTCTAGTATGTAATCGTGACAAGATACTCTAGAAATAAGAGAGAAAATGGTGTTTCGGCTAGGTTCGCCGGTAAGTGCTTCAGGTTCTTCGCCAAGAGGGCAATGTGGTGGATGGAAGGGATCACCTTCTTCTTGTCTCCAATGATTAAGGAGGCTACGAACCCATCCTCAATTCATCCAGAATAGATGATGACTAATTGGTTGATCCATTCCGGTCACACTGCTTTCGGAACTTGAGTGGGATTCCATTTCGGAATCCGAGGGACTTGAACTAATGACAAATTCCATTTCGTACGATTGAATAAAGAATTTTTCGATATGAAATGATATTCCGGCTATCGGGTGGTATTCTAATTATATAGAGCAAAAGGTTTCGTAGATTACGGAGGAATTTACAGAATATGTCAGGCAAAGTTTACAGTAACAGATACGCTAAGATATGAATTAGCAGATACACTAAGATATGAATTTTATCTATACACTATTCATGCAATCAATGCAATAAGATGTGTCTAGACTAAGAATGATAAGCAGGTAATTTCCGACAAAATGATGAGCAAAACTTTTGACATGCAGACACGGTCGAAGTCCAGACTCACTAATGCATCCTAACGACCATCAGTTAGACACACTAATGCAGACCTGGTTCACTAAGACCACCGCTCTAATACCAACTGAAAGGACCCATTCATATACATTATAAACGATTCACAATAGTTGATTACATCGCGAGGTATTTGACCTCTATATGATACATTTTAAAAACATTGCATTCGTTTTTAAAGGATAAACTTTCTTTACAATGAGAGTTGACGGCATGCACACCATTTCATAATACATCCAACTATAATTGGCTTAATAATAATCTTGATGAACTCAATGACTCGAATGCAACATCTTTCAAAATATGCCATGAATGACTCCAAGTAATATCCTTAAAATGAGCTAATGCACAGCGGAAGATTTCTTTAATACCTGAGAATAAACATGCTTTTAAGTGTCAACCAAAAGGTTGGTGAGTTCATAGGTTTATCATAACAATCATTTCAATATATTAATAGACCACAAGATTTCCGTTTATAAATATATGTACACTCGCAAGTGTATAAAAGTATTCTATAAGTTGTAGGCACCCGGTAACAAACCTTAACATTCATGTTTTACCCTCTGAAGTACACCAGATCAGGTGTGTTTAAAATAACCTCGAAGTACTAAAGCATCCCATAGTCAGGATGGGATTTGTCAGGCCCAATATATCTATCTTTAGGATTCGCGCCTACCGTACATAGACAAGTAGTTTAATGTTACCAAGCTAAGGGTATATTTCTGGTTTAAACCCACGTAGAATTAGTTTTAGTACTTGTGCCTATTTTGTAAAACATTTATAAAAACAGCGCATGTATTCTCAGTCCCAAAAATATATATAAAATGGAGCAAATGAAACTCACAATACTGTATTTTGTAGTAAAAATACATATAACGTCATTTAACAAGTGCAAGGTTGGCCTCGGATTCACGAACGTATCAATATTGAGATTCAATATTGCAGGAAAGTACGCAGACGCAACGGAGATGATAAACACTAGATTGACCTCACGAGCATACCCATGAACCATACCCATCACCTCCATAGCTATAACCCATAATTTCCTTAGCTTCGACTCATTAAAAAAAACTATTTTGAAATCACTCGGACAGCACTTCGTCGTAATATTTTATGTATACTAATAACATCTTGAAATAATACAGAGCAAATATATATATATATATATATATATATATATATATATATATATATCGATTGAGAGAGTTTAGAGAAATATATATTCAAGTTTCTATGAAATAATGAAACCTATTGAATTCTATTTATAATATATTTTTGAATTATTAAAGTGAATTATTAAAGTATGAATTATTAAAGTGAATTATTAAAGTATGAATTATTAAAGTGAATTATTAAAGTATGAATTATTAAAGTGAATTATTAAAGTATGAATTATTAAAGTGAATTATTAAAGTATGAATTATTAAAGGGAATTATTAAAGTATGAATTATTAAAGTGAATTATTAAAGTTAAAGTAAAGTAAAAGTAAAGTAAATGTAAAGTTAAAGTGTAGTAAAAGTATAAAAACTATGTATATATAATACGCGTATAAATATATATAATATTAATTTAAATCGTTATATATATTTAATGAAATAAAATATAAATATCGTTATATTTATTATACTGGTTAAGTAATGAGTTATCAAAAGTGATTCTAGATATTTATAAAAGTTATATACGTTTTAATAATAAAGTTTTTTTTTAAACTAAAAACGTCTTTGTACGTTTGAAAATAGATTAATAGAATATTATGAAAACCAATTCTCCACTAACTTTTGTCTAACTTTCGTAAATGACACTTTTTATTTTTATTTATAAATAGCTTTACAAATTATTCTGAATATCGTTAAGAGGAATAGATTTTCTCAAATCATAGTGGACCTCTCAACATAGACTTGTAATCATAATTCAATGTTTCTGATAATTCAATCATTTAATATATTTTTTTTTAATTTCGTCGAAAATCATATTGAAACAAATACGTTCATGTAAAGTATTATACGTTTAATACTTTATTAATATTCTTAAGTTATAATATATATACATATACATATCTATTTATATATAACGGTTCGTGAATCGTCGGAATTTGGTCGAGGTTATAATGAATGTATGAACACAGTTTAAAATTCTTGAGATTTAACTTAACAAACTTTGCTTATCGTGTTGGAATAATATAAAGATTAAAGTTTAAATTTGGTCGGAAATTTCCGGGTCGTCACAGAGTAGAGTTTTTTGTGCTAAATTACGTTGTCCACTAACGCCTTTGGATAATAAATTTTTACTCGAATTAGCAAACGGTAAATTAATTACAGCAGATAATATATGTCGGAATCGAGAAATTAAACTGGTTAGCGAAACATTTAAGATTGATTTGATACCAGTAGAGTTAGGAAGTTTTGATGTGATAATTGGCATAGACTGGTTGAAAAAGGAGAGAGCAGAGATCATATGTTACAAAAATGAAATTCGCATTGTATGGGAAAAAGGAAAACCCTTAATGGTGTACGGAGAAAAGAGCAACGTGAAGGTAAATCTTATTAGTAATTTGAAGGCGCAAAAGCTAATAAGAAAAGGTTGCTATGCTGTTTTAGCACATGTCGAGAAAGTAAAAACCGAAGAAAAGAACATCAATGATGTTCCCGTCGCAAAAGAATTTCCCGATGTATTTCCGAAAGAATTACCGGGCCTACCTCCAAACCGATCCGTTGAATTTCAAATAGATCTTGGACCAGGAGCTGCACCAATAGCTCGTGCTCCATACAGACTCGCACCCAGCGAAATGAAGGAACTCCAGAGTCAATTACAAGAACTTTTAGAGCGTGGTTTCATTCGACCAAGCACATCACCGTGGGGAGCTCCTGTTTTATTTGTCAAAAAGAAGGATGGTACATTTAGATTGTGTATCGACTACCGAGAGTTGAACAAACTTACCATCAAGAACCGTTATCCACTACCGAGAATCAACGACTTATTTGATCAACTACAAGGCTCGTTGGTTTATTCCAAGATCGATTTACGTTTCGGGTATCATCAAATGCGGGTGAAGGAGGATGATATTCCAAAGACTGCTTTCAGAACGCGTTACGGTCATTACGAGTTTATGGTTATGCCATTTGGATTCACTAACGCACTGGCTGTGTTCATTGAAAGGACCCGTTCATATACATCATAAACGATTCACAATAGTTGATTACATCGCGAGGTATTTGACCTCTATATGATACATTTTAAAAACATTGCATTCGTTTTTAAAGGACAAACTTTCTTTACAACGAAAGTTGACGGCATGCACATTATTTCATAATACATCCAACTATAATTGACTTAATAATAATCTTGATTAACTCAATGACTCGAATGCAACATCTTTCAAAATATGCCATGAATGACTCCAAGTAATATCCTTAAAATGAGCTAATGCACAGCGGAAGATTTCTTTAATACCTGAGAATAAACATGCTTTAAAGTGTCTACCAAAGGGTTGGTGAGTTCATAGGTTTATCATAATAATCATTTTAATATATTAATAGACCACAAGATTTCCGTTTATAAATATATGTACACTCGCAAGTGTATAAAAGTATTCTATAAGTTGTAGGCACCCGGTAACAAGCCTTAACGTTCATGTTTTACCCTCTGAAGTACACCAGATCAGGTGTGTTTAATATAACTTCGAAGTACTAAAGCATCCTATAGTCAGGATGAGGTTTGTCAGGCCCAATAGATCTATCTTTAGGATTCGCGCCTACCGTACATAGACAAGTAGTTTAATGTTACCAAGCTAAGGGTATATTTCTGGTTTAAACCCACATAGAATTAGTTTTAGTACTTGTGCCTATTTCGTAAAACATTTATAAAACAGCGCATGTATTCTCAGCCCAAAAATATATATAAAAAGGGAGTAATGAAACTCACCATACTGTATTTCATAGTAAAAATACATATAACGTCATTTAACAAGTGCAAGGTTGGCCTCCGATTCACGAACCTATATTAATTATATATATTTATATGTTGGTCAATATCTGTCTAACAATTTAGGTCAAGTCGTAGTATATCACAATCCTAATGCTCGAGACCGACATGCAAAAGTCAACAAAAGTCAACTTGACCCAAAATGACTTCCAAAATCTATACATGTTTATTATATAACTTATATATAGTCATTTTATATATTTAAATATATTTATCAGATCTTATTATACTAAATAATACCAGTCATTTATTAATAAATAAAAATTTATATTTAAATTTATATATGATAAAAATATACTTTTATATATTTCAAGTAATAAAATTTATAAAATTCACTTAATATCATAAAAATATAATGGTATGTATTTTTAATGTAATTATATTACGTGTGGTAAAAATATCTTTGTACGCATATTTATTTGATTAAATAATATTGATAATAATAATAATGATAAAGATAATAAAATGATAGTTTCAATAAAAATATTAATTTTCAGTAATAAAGATAATTTTAGTAATAACATCAACTGATAACAATTATAATAATCGTTTTAATAATAATATTAAAATTAATAATAATTCAGTTGACCATATCTTTTAATCCGTCCATCGAACCCACACGATTTCTAAATGAAAAGTTATTAATTTTTCTTTAGCTTTTCAACGACATGCATATCATATACCTTATCTCAGTAGCATATGTATCAAATTTGTGATTTATCATAAACTATTTAACGACGAAACTAAGCATACAAACATGCATAATCATATATACACGAGCACTAGTCAGGGATACACTATTAATATATAAAAGATAAGATATGAATGCTCACGTATCAATATTGTGATTCAATATTGCAGGAAAGTACGTAGACGCAATGAAAATGATAAACGTTAGGTTGACCTCACGAGCAATACCCTCGAACGATACCCATAACCTCCATAGCTATAACCCATAATTTCCTTAGCTCTATCCCGTTTGAAAACTTATTTTGAAATCGTCTGAATATAACTCCATCGTAGTATTTTATGTATACTAATAATATCTTGAAATAATACTAAGTAAATATATATATGTAATTTGATTGAGAGAGTTTAGAGAAATATATTTTCAAATTTCTATGAAATAATGAAACCTATTGAATTCTATTTATAATAGATTTTTGAATTATTAAAGTATAAATTATTAAAGTGAATTATTAAAGTATGAATTATTAAAGTTAAAGTAAAGTAAAAGTAAAGTAAAAGTAAAGTAAAGGTAAAGTTAAAGTATAGTAAAAGTATAAAACTATGTACGTATAATATGCGTATAAATATATTTAATATTAATTTAAATCGTTATATCATAAAACATTTTAGAAAAGTAGAATTATATATATTCATAATAGATTTCAAGTTTTTAAATTACAGTCTGTTGGTGAAGCATGGGATAAAGTCCAAAGGTTTAATAAACGTATGAAATCATCTTAATGAAAAATGTCGAGTTACTTAACTTGTCGATATCCAACATCTAAGTTATTTACACTCCACGTTCTTACTTATAGATCACTTTACCATTTTCCGAATATTGTCAAAAAGAATAGATTTCTTAAATCACAGTGGACCTCATAACATTGGCCCGTAATCATATCATAATGTATCTGATAATTCAATCATTTGATATTATCTCTTAATTCTGTCAATAAATATATCGAAACAAATACGTTCATGTAAAGTATCATATATATCAAATACTTTGTTAATGTTTTCAGTTATTATATATTATATATACATATCTATATACACATAATTGTTCGTGAATCGTTGAACACGGTCAAAGGGTAATTGATTACATGAATGTAGTTCCAAACTTTTTGAGATTCAACATTACAAATTCTGCTTATCGTGTTGGAAACATATAAAGGTTAGGTTTAAATTTGGTCGGAAATTTTCGGGTCGTCACAGTACCTACCCGTTAAAGAAATTTCGTCCCGAAATTTGATCGAGGTCGTCATGGCTAATTTTAAAAATGTTTTCATGACGAATATGAGTTGATAAATAGTGTTTTATCATCATTGAGTAATATAGATAAAACAATTTGATTACGCGAAGAGTATAAGTGAAGTTATCGCAAGAGAGTGAAATGAGTAAACGTATATTCGTTTTAACCGATGAGGTAACTATGATTGATTTTCGGAATTCATGGAATTTAAAGAAAATCTTTGCAATAAGATTTGGTTCTTCGGCGATTAAGGAAATCATGATCTTATTTGATTAAATGCGATAATCTGTCTCGATTTCTCTGTCTGATATTTTACTATAAATCCACCCCCTTCGTTTCTTTATTTCCACAGCTCACACCTTCTAGTCTTTCTCCCCAATTCATACTTTAAAGCATTCATTAATATGCTTCATTCAGTATTGATTCTTGATATACTCTTAACTTTCATATCTGTCATTCTTCTTTTTCATCTACCACCGGAGGAAGTTATTTTCTTCTACCATTACCTTGGGGTTATTGTGTTTTTCATTCTCTCGTGTCTTTATATTGCTATACGCATTGATATACAAGGTTTGTAATTTCGGGGTTGTTATCGGGCTTTATATTCTCCATTATATTTTGGAGCTTCATGCTTTCGTTTTCTCTTCCCGACCTTAAGTCAAGTGGATAATGGTCCAGAATTTGTAGATATGAATTTTTGGATGAACATAGTTAATGTTCCAAGAAAAAAATCGTAATGGCACGATCTTGATTTGGCAAATTACCAGAATATCCGAAAATATAGAGCTATCAAGATGATATGTTCTTAATATGTTTGGAAATTGGGTAGAATGTAAGAGTCGTGTAAATAGTACATGATGACGGTATGTTCTGTGAATCATCACGTTCCATTAGAAACTCAGTATGACTTACTGTAATATAATCACATTGATCAAGTGTCATTATATTATACTAACTCATGCTTCAGTTCCCAACACTACTTCAAAAACATTCCTATTTTAAATTCGAATTTTTTTTTCTTCAGAATTTAGAAACTAACACAGTTTCTTTTTATGTTGTAACGCAGATATTGTGAATAGATAGAATATTTTGGATAAGAATAGTTGTGAAAATATCTTCAGGAATATCGAAGATATTTATAATAAAAGATACGATGATATCTTAGAATTCTTAACATAGATGGATGATGAAGAAGATTTGTCTGTGAAGGTTTAGAATAAGAAGTAAGGTGTTTGCTAACGATTTTAGTAGACACTGAATCATTTGGATCCTTTAAAGGCAGGTTTAGTCTTTGTGATGTGTCCACAGCCTCCTTCATGGTCTGCTCAATCCGTTTTCCTGTATCAAACCTTCTCTTTTTCTCAGCTTTACCACCATACTATTCTTTATCATCAAACTTTTGACTGTTAAAGTCGTTTACAGTTTTTGCTGCTTCATCAGCATTTTTCCAATTTTGGAGAACTAGTTCATAGTTTGGGATGTTTTTCAGAAAATTCACATTCGAAGTATGTAAGTCTAGGAGATAGACGTTATATGTATACATATAACTTTTGACGTAAAATTGTCGCGGAATTCAAAATACTGATTGCTAATTCCCAGTAGTTGGTGTGACAATTATTGTTACAGGATGTAGGTGAGTACATGATGTGGTTTTAATGAATAAGTATAGTAGCTTTTCAGAGAGGCTTAAGTCGAAGGTTAATGAAGTTGTTGATAAGTTTACTGCTAATGTGGCGAGATATGAAAGGTTCCCCGGTAACAATGATGAAGGGGTAATTGTTATAATAAGGTTTATTCGTATAAACAAATGAAGGTGATTTGTTGAAGCTATGACAAAACTGTCTATTTTGGAAAGAGATTGAAAAATTATATTTAGTAATAAATATCAAAGGATCTGACAAGGATACGTGTTAAACTATAACTTTGGTTTCGAGAGCTTTTCAGGTGCATGACAGTGGGTAATGTGTAGTTGGATCATCATCTCGCATGTCTTTAAGAATTTTGAAGTGTTTGAACACATATTGTAATTGTTAATATACATATGATGTTCTAAGATTTTGAATGATACAAATATTTTGTGAGTTCCATGAATAGAAATGAGGTTCTAGGACAGTTTTGAAGTCAAAGTATAGTTTTGAAAGTTGTAGAAATCTAAGAGTGATGATTTCGATTATATCTTGAATCGAATTCTGAGATTTCAAAATCAGAATATGTAATTAGATTTTGAATGAGTATGGTTGTTTTGATTTCTATAAAAGAATGTATATTGTTGTGAAAGAAGGGAGTATAATGGATGATTTGCTGAATCTGATTCGAAGAATGTAACATATTAATTGTGAATTTATATATCTCTCGGGTATTACCTACCTGTTAAAAAATATTTCACAATTAATATTTTGTACAAAAGAATTTTATTACAGTCTTTATGGAAATATATATGTGTATATTTCTTCAGATGTAATATAGATTTAATGAGTTAATATTAAATTAAACTCATTTGATTTATGGTTAAGGCTAGGATAGATAATTTCTAAACTTTAGAAATTACATAATCGTCGTAGAATGTTTTCCCAATGAAGTTATGAATCAATACTTCATCGTTGTGGTATTCCTTGGTATCTACATGGCGTATGACGTCGATGCTCGTAGGACAGATTGTGAAGTTGAGGTTTGCGATGCGGTTGTTGTTGGTGGTGGTAATGGCACTGTTGATGTTGTTGATGGTGGTACTTGTTATGCTGCTGGTGCTGCTGCTGGTGTTTGTAACCTTTGCACCATATTCTCCAAAGCCACTACCCGAGCGCAAAGCTTGTTGACTTCTTCTATTACACTGGGGTGATTTTCGGTTCGGACGGGCGGATAGATAAGATCTAGAATTTGGTGTAGTATATAATCATGACGAGATACTCTGGAAATGAGAGAGAAAATGGTGTTTCGGACAGGTTCGCCGGTAAGTGCTTCAGGCTCATTGCCAAGAGGGCAATGTGGTGAATGAAAGGGATCACCTTCTTCTTGTCTCCAATGGTTAAGTAGATTACGAACCCATCCCCAATTCATCCAAAATAGATGATGGATAATTGGTTGATCCATTCCGGTCACACTACTTTTGAAACTTGAGTGGAATTCCATTTCGGAATCCGAGGGACTTGAACTAATGACGAATTCCATTTCGTACGATTGAATAAAGAATTTTTTTCGATATGAAATGATTTTCCGGCTATCGGGTGGTATTCTAATTATATAGAGCAAAAGGTTTCGTAGATTACGGAGGAATTTACGAAATATGTTAGTCAAAGTTTACAGTAACAGATACGCTAAGATATGAATTAGCAGATACGCTAAGATATGAATTTTGTCTATACACTATTCATGCAATCAATGCAATAAGATGTGTCTAGACTAAGAATGATAAGCAGGTAATTTCCGATAAAAATGATGAGCAAAACTTTTGACATGCAAACACGGTCGAAGTCCAGACTCACTAATGCATCCTAACGACTATCAGTTAGACACACTAATGCAGACCTGGTTCGCTAAGACCACCGCTCTGATACCAACTGAAAGGACCCGTTCATATACATCATAAACGATTCACAATAGTTGATTACATCGCGAGGTATTTGACCTCTATATGATACATTTTAAAAACATTGCATTCGTTTTTAAAGGACAAACTTTCTTTACAACGAAAGTTGACGGCATGCACATTATTTCATAATACATCCAACTATAATTGACTTAATAATAATCTTGATTAACTCAATGACGCGAATGCAACGTCTTTCAAAATATGCCATGAATGACTCCAAGTAATATCCTTAAAATGAGCTAATGCACAGCGGAAGATTTCTTTAATACCTGAGAATAAACATGCTTTAAAGTGTCAACCAAAAGGTTGGTGAGTTCATAGGTTTATCATAACAATCATTTCAATATATTAATAGACCACAAGATTTCCGTTTATGAATATATGTACACTCGTAAGTGTATAAAAGTATTCTATAAGTTGTAGGCACCCGGTAACAAGCCTTAACGTTCATGTTTTACCCTCTGAAGTACACCAGATCAGGTGTGTTTAATATAACTTCGAAGTACTAAAGCATCCTATAGTTAGGATGGGGTTTGTCAGGCCCAATAGATCTATCTTTAGGATTCGCGCCTACCGTACATAGACAAGTAGTTTAATGTTACCAAGCTAAGGGTATATTTCTGGTTTAAACCCACATAGAATTAGTTTTAGTACTTGTGCCTATTTCATAAAACATTTATAAAACAGCGCATGTATTCTCAGCCCAAAAATATATATAAAAAGGGAGTAATGAAACTCACCATACTGTATTTCATAGTAAAAATAC
Organism: Rutidosis leptorrhynchoides; assembly: GCF_046630445.1. Taxonomy (NCBI): domain Eukaryota; kingdom Viridiplantae; phylum Streptophyta; class Magnoliopsida; order Asterales; family Asteraceae; genus Rutidosis; species Rutidosis leptorrhynchoides. The sequence goes on along the minus strand of NC_092343.1, from coordinate 305,956,785 downwards.
ATATAACGTCATTTAACAAGTGCAAGGTTGGCCTCGGATTCACGAACCTATATTAAGTATATATATTTATATGTTGGTCAATATCTGTCTAACAATTTAGGTCAAGTCGTAGTGTATCACAATCCTAATGCTCGAGACCGACATGCAAAAGTCAACAAAAGTCAACTTGACCAAAAATGACTTCCAAAATCTATACATGTTTATTATATAACTTATATATAGTCATTTTATATATTTAAATATATTTATCAGATCTTATTATACTAAATAATACCAGTCATTTATTAATAAATAAAAATTTATATTTAAATTTATATATGATAAAAATATACTTTTATATATCTCAAGTAATAAAATTTATAAAATTCACTTAATATCATAAAAATATAATGGTATGTATTATTAATGTAATTATAGTACGTGTGGTAAAAATATCTTTGTAAGCATATTTATTTGATTAAATAATATTGATAATAATAATAATGATAAAGATAATAAAATGATAGTTTCAATAAAAATATTAATTTTTAGTAATAAAGATAATTTTAGTAATAACATCAACTGATAACAATTATAATAATCGTTTTAATAATAATATTAAAATTAATAATAATTCAGTTGACCATATCTTTTAATCCATTCATCGAACCCACACGATTTCTAAATGAAAAGTTATTAATTTTTCTTTAGATTTTCAACGACATGCATATCATATACCTTATCTCAGTAGCATATGTATCAAATTCGTGATTTATCATAAACTATTTAACGACGAAACTAAGCATACAAACATGCATAATCATATATACTCGAGCACTAGTCAGGGATACACTATTAATATATAAAAGATAAGATATGAATGCTCACGTATCAATATTGTGATTCAATATTGCAGGAAAGTACGTAGACGCATTGAAAATGATGAACGTTAGGTTGACCTCACGAGCAATACCCTCGAACGATACCCATAACCTCCATAGCTATAACCCATAATTTCCTTAGCTCTATCCCTTTTGAAAACTTATTTTGAAATCGTCTGAATATAACTTCATCGTAGTATTATATGTATACTAATAATATCTTGAAATAATACTAAGTAAATATATATATGTAATTTGATTGAGAGAGTTTAGAGAAATATATTTTCAAATTTATATGAAATAATGAAACCTATTGAATTCTATTTATAATAGATTTTTGAATTATTAAAGTGAATTATTAAAGTATAAATTATTAAAGTGAATTATTAAAGTATGAATTATTAAAGTTAAAGTAAAGTAAAAGTAAAGTAAAAGTAAAGTAAAGGTAAAGTTAAAGTATAGTAAAAGTATAAAACTATGTACGTATAATACGCGTATAAATATATTTAATATTAATTTAAATCGTTATATCATAAAACATTTTAGAAAAGTAGAATTATATATATTCATAATAGGTTTCAAGTTTTTAAATTACAGTCTGTTGGTGAAGCATGGGATAAAGTCCAAAGGTTTAATAAACGTATGAAATCATCTTAATGAAAAATGTCGAGTTACTTAACTTGTCGATATCCAACATCTAAGTTATTTACACTCCACGTTCTTACTTATAGATCACTTTACCATTTTCCGAATATTGTCAAAAAGAATAGATTTCTTAAATCACAGTGGACCTCATAACATTGGCCCGTAATCATATCATAATGTATCTGATAATTCAATCATTTGATATTATCTCTTAATTCTGTCGATAAATATATCGAAACAAATACGTTCATGTAAAGTATCATATATATCAAATACTTTGTTAATGTTTTCAGTTATTATATATTATATATACATATCTATATACACATAATTGTTCATGAATCGTCGAACACGGTCAAAGGGTAATTGATTACATGAATGTAGTTCCAAACTTTTTGAGATTCAACATTACAAATTCTGCTTATCGTGTCGGAAACATATAAAGGTTAGGTTTAAATTTGGTCGGAAATTTCCGGGTCATCACATTCATGAACCTCAAGAACCGAGTGTGTGGGCCATATCTTGACAAGTTTGTCATTGTTTTCATCGATGACATACTCATTTACTCAAAGAATGATCAAGATCACGAAGAACATTTTAGAAAAGTGCTAGAATTATTGAGGAAGGAACAACTGTACGCAAAATTTTCAAAGTGTGCATTTTGGTTGGAAGAAGTTCAATTCCACGGTCACATAGTGAACAAAGAAGGTATTCAAGTAGATCCGGCAAAGATTGAAACCGTTGAAAATTGGAAAACCCCAAAAACTCCGAAGCATATATGCCAATTTTTAGGACTGGCTGGTTACTACAGAAGTCTTATCCAAGATTTTTCCAAAATAGCAAAACCCTTGACTGTATTAACGCATAAAGGGAAGAAATTTGAATGGAAGAATGAGCAGGATAAAGCGTTTCAATTGTTGAAGAAAAAGTTAACTATGGCACTGATAGTGCTCCAAATGAACATATATTTAGGCGCAATATCCTTCCAATATGTAAAGTTTTCAGTTGCAATTGTTCTATTTTCAAGTAATATTCGTTTAAATAAATAAGTGCGAAGACAAAAGAAGAAAACGACGATTTGAAGACGCAAATGACCAAAAAGCTCAAACGTACAAGTTACAATCCAAATAATTCAATTTATTGATAAGAAACGTCTAAAAATGACAAGAGTACAAGTCGCAGAACGCAAAGTACAAGTTATCTAAGCATACGAAAAGACGTTCGAAAATCCGGAACCGAGACATAAACCGGGCGTAAACGTACGAGACAACGGAGCTAAAATTACAAGTCAACTATGCACAAGAATATAATATAATATATATATATTATATTATATATTAATTAATTCGAGCAGCCCACGTTTTGCAAATCAAAGATATCTGATCCAGGTTGGCCATGCGAGTGCATGAGAAATGCACTAAAATCCCATGCACTTGCATGAGCCCATGCAAGTGCATGGGAAATACACTGAAATCTCATGTGAGTGCATGAGCTTCAGGATCCAAAAAATTTGTAAAAATTGGCCAGTTTTCTCACGAATTCTTTACACCTTCACACACACACACACACACATATATATATATATATATATATATATATATATATATATATATATATATATATATATATATATATATATAATTTTAATTTTAATTTAAGTTTAATAATAATTAGGTTATTGTAAGAAATGTTTTACGGGTTTTAAAGTCGGAACTCTGTCCGTGTAACGCTACAGTATTAATAACCACTGTAAGCTATGTTCTTCCTTTTTAAATTAATGTCTCATAACTAAGTTATTATTATGCTTATTTGAGCCGGAGTGTAACGACCCTACTTTTTCCGTTATCTTTTACCGTTAACTATTTAACGACCGTTAACTGTTATTCGTGCCACATCATTCCTATGACCTATATTATTATTTTTGTAATAATATATTAATTATTATGTGTTATATGAATATTTGTATTCATATTTCAAGTTGTACGTTTCTACGTGTCGTGGATTTCTATCCGGCGAATCTTTTCGGTTTTCAAACCAACGGTTAAACTTTTGGGATTTTTAAATCCAAATTATTATAAATATTGATGATGTAGCGTGAGGGTACGAAATAGTATTATTTTTACTAGGAAATACTACAAAATATGACACAAGTTTTATTAATTTACGGATGGGATATACCTAAACCTTGCTACAACACTATAGGCAGTGTACCTAATCGTAGAGTAGTGTAGTTTTTAGTAAGTCCGGTTCGTTCCACAGGGAGCTAGTGATTACGTACTATATTTTTATAAAACTATATTTATATAAATATATATATATATATATATATATATAAGTAGTAATATTATTATAAAAGGGGGGTTTTTACCGTTTAATGACCGGTTTGTCGATTTTATATTTTTAAGCGTAAAGATAAATGACAATAATTAAAGTGCGTAAAATAAATAAATGACGATAAATAAAATAACAATAAATAAAATTGCGATAGAATATGAAATAAAAGGATTATGCTTATTTAAACTTCCGTAATCATGATGTTTGACGTTTTGATTTTAATTAATTGTTACTCGGGTTAATTGTCCTTTGTCATGGTTTATTTGATACCTATCTGGTTTTTATCCATAATAGTCCATCGGTCATAAATATAAAGTGCGAGTGTCCTCGTCAAATTACCCTTATACCCGAAGTCAAATATTCCAACTAATTAAGGATTTAAACTGTGACGCAGTTATCACTTCTGTCAACAATTACACCAGTTATCACTGTATGTAATCTACCCCTGTTTTGATTAGATATGAATATTAATTTACCCACTTGATCAGTTTGAATAATCAATTACCCAACCCGAATAATTAATTAAATGATTATAATAGATTCAATATGAACGTCACTAAATAGGACAACCATAATCATTATTAATTATTAGGATAATTAATTTGAAGATAGGTTCGACAGACTCCAATGAGTTGTCACTCAATTAGACAATACCCCCCATCTATTAATAGTCAATAGTCCAATTTCCACAAGTGTCGGTCTTTTGCTCAAACCTTAATTATGGTACAAAGCCCAATTACCCAATTTTAGTAATTAGCCCAACATCATGATTACTTCGTTTTAAATAAGCATAATAATAACTTAGCTACGAGACATTAATATAAAAAGATTGAACATAACTTACAATGATTAAAAATAGCGTAGCGTTACACGGACAGAATTTCGACTTACACACTCAAACGATCTCTATCATAAATCTTATTATTATCATAATTTAAAATTAAAATTAAGATTATTGTTATATCTGATTACATTAACATTATGATAGAGATTTTTAGATATTGATATTGATAATAGATTTTTAGGATAGAAAAAGGGATGATTTTCAAATGATCGATAATCATCGCCTTTTATAGGCAAAATATGAAATTGAATTTTCATTTACGACCCCTGAACTATGCTAAATTAACAACTTTTTATTATTTAATATTATTCTTATTATGAATTATTTAAATATTATATTTTATTCTTGTGCATAGTTGACTCGTAATTTTTACACCGTTGCGTCGAGCGTTGAGAGTTGACTCATGTCCCGGTTCCGGATTTTCGAACGTCCTTGCGTACTATTTTATATCGTGTACTTTGCGTTTTGTAACTTGTACTCTTGTCATTTTTAGACGTTCTTCATCAATAATTTGAACCTTTTTAATTGTATCTTGTACATTTGAGATTTTTGGACCTTTTTGTCTTCAATTTGTCGAATCTGCCTTTTGTCTTCGCACTTATTTAATATAAACGAATATCACTTGAAAATGGAACAATTGCAACTAAAATCTTGTCTTTCTTGGGGGATAATGCTATGAAATATATGTTCCTTTTTAGCCTTATCAAATATGATATTTTGATGTAATATGAATATATAAAGTGTTTATATATTTTATTTTTCGCGTGTGCGTAATTCCTCTAAAGATTTAATCGCGTAACGGTATTTTCGCGAATCGGGATTCGTTCGGGCTTTCGGACCAAACAAGAAAATTAAGGAATAAAAATTTGGGTTGTATGGGCCCATCCCACAGCCATTTTGGCCAAAAACATGCCCATGGCCCAACCCTTTTCATTTTATTACTTACATTCTTTTTGGAAATCAATTTTTCACATTCATTTCACCAAAATAAACCCTAGCAACTTCTCTCTTCCATTTCTTTCACCCTAGGCTGACTCCTAGCTCATTCATACACTAAAAATCTGCCACTACAACATCATATACATTTGTTCATCATTTCTCAAGGTTGCTTACATATTCGGGTGTCTTATTTCACGATCTTTAAGCGTCTTCTTCTCGATTTTTTATTTGGGTATGAACATGAACCCTAGATTTTCAATTTTCATTTATTTTTACTGTTTTTAATATTATGTTGATGCTATAGTAATTGTATGTTGTTGGATTAATGATTGTATGCATAGAATCACTCGTTATCGCATGTTTTCGGTTTGATTAAATTGGGACAGCAGCTTATAGGTTAAAATCAGTGAACTTAACTGTGATTTTTGACAAAATAAAGTGTATAGATGAGTCTCTATCATTTAGTACATAATTTTAGGCTTTTGATTCACCTCTTTTCGAGTTCCGGATCAAAAGTTATGCTTAAATTGGTGTTTTGATGAGATTAAAATATAAAAATGAATGTAATCAGTTGGGGTCTGACTTTGTGACCATTTTTGAAGGCTCTAGAGTGTAATAGTGGGTTAGGATTGATGATTTAGTGAACATTCATGTTCGGGTCATCGAAATCCGAGCCACGGATCACCCGGAATGGCCAAAACTAGATTTTGAGCGGATTGAAGTTCCAAGTTGCTTCATTGCTGTAGGTCACGACTTGGGAACTGATCTTAGGGTGTTCTTGAGTTCACTAATGTGTCGGGTGGTTTGGTTAGAATAGGATATATATAAAACTCGTCGAAAACCGACACCCGAGGCTCAAGTTATGACCCGGCGAACGTTTTAATTAAAACTTATGGTTATAAATTAAACTTATGACATAAATAATGATTTTCATTATTATTAAATTACTTATGATATAAAATTAATTAAATTAATTTAAGACTTATGATATATATATTTATTATATCATTTATTAATTACTTAAGATTTAATTAAACCTTTAATTAAACTTATGATTATTAATACCTTTGTTATTAATGGAAAATACTTATGATAAGTATTAAACTTATATTATGTGATTATTATAATTATAATAAGACTTAGTTATTATTTAATTATAATTTAATTATTAAATACTTATGATTTAATAATTATAATTAGAAACTTATGATATGATTAATAATTCATTATTAATTAATAATACTTATGATATGATTAAAAATCTATTATTAATTAATAATACTTATCTTATGATTAATATTTAATTAATCGATTAAATACTTATATTATATTAATTATATCATTTAAACTTATGTTAACTTTAATAATTCATTTTAATTTAATTAAACTTATGTTATGACATAATTATACATATTTAACTTTAGTTAACATTATAACTTATATTATTATTACAACTTACATTTTTAAAATTAATGTTGACTATGTTTGACCAAGGTTGACTTTTGAGATGACTTTCGGGTGACTTTGACTTTCAGTTGACTTTTGTTGACTTTCTAAATAAGGAAACTTTCCTAACTTAAAACTTTCTAAAAATAGAAACTTTCTAAATATGGAAACTTTTCAAAAATAGAAACTTTCCTAAAATAGAAACTTTCCATAAATAGAAACTTTCCAAAAATAGAAACTTTCCAAAAATAAAAACTTTCCAAAAATGGAAACCTGCTAAAAATAGAAACTTTCTAAAAATAGAAAGTGTGTGTCCATACGTTGTTCCGATCAAACCGATGCATGTTGAGTATTGTTCTATGTCTACTTGCAACATGTACAATAGCTATCATACTAAGACTTGACCTAAGTTAGTTATTTATATAGACCTGCTTTATTTATAGGTCGGCGTTGTGATCATTTTTGATCACTTTACTTCGTATGCTGTTCGCATTCTTGTGTGGTTACTTCTTTTGCTTTAAGGTGAGTTATAGTCCCATTTTTCTATTTTATATCTTTTGGGATGAGAATACATGCATTTTTTTTTATATATTGGACACAAGTGGAAGTTGATTTAAATTATTCATTGTGAGTTGAACAAAAATATTTCCTAGTCTGGTAACTGTAATCACAGATTTCTACTGGTGAACGCGAATCCTACGGATAGATCTATCGGGTTTGACAACCCCATTTCGAGCTAGTCGCGCTAGCAATTTATAATCGGAATTTTTAGTACTTCGTATTTAGTTAAAGATACACTTGTTCAGTGTATATTATTTATTGTGTTTGGCAAGAGTAAATAAAGGGTTAAGTGGTTACCAGGTGGCTCACGGAAAATGGAATAATGTTTTTATATGTTTTCTAGCATATAATTTTGTGGTCCAAAAAGGAGTTTTTATGTTTCAAACTTAAATTTTTATGGTTTAAATTAAATATTGTTTGCAATATTAAACCTATAATTCACTCAACATTTTTGTTGACAGTTACTCGCATGTTTTATTCTCAGGTTCATGATAGATTGCTTCCGCTGTGCTTAGAGAGTCTGCATATTTATGATGGCAGCTTTTGTTAAACATTAACTTGCATTCTATTTTGATACATTTAATAGTGGATGATGTTGACTTTGTTTTGGTCAACTTTTGGTTAAGTAATAATGTACGATTTTTCTAAACTTACATATTTTGGTAGGTTTCCTTTATAGGAAATTATTTTTAAATAAAGAATGCAAGGTTATTTATTAAATTCATATAGAGTTGTGATCAAGCTGTGGGACTAAGATAACGATGGTCGCCAAGTGTACTTTAACGGGTCGTTAAAGTTGGTATCAGAGCATTGGTTGTAGGGAATTAGGCTGCATTGATGTCATTACCCGAGTCAATAGGGTGCATTAGTGAGTCTAGTCTACAGCCTGGCCCACAATATATTATCATATGTGATTATTTGTATCGTATTGGTATGTATATTGTTATCATACATACATCCCTATTATATTCTGAATCTGGGAGGAACTCCCATTCCGATTTAAATGTATTCTCCGACTCATGCGAACTTATCCTTATAAAAACACCTCGGGGTAGTGAAACCGAGGGATGTCATTCTTGACTTCTAAAATTCTTGACATTTGTATGTCATCTATTATGGTTATGTATATTACGTTTGAGTTATATTACGCGAGATGTCATTCTTGACTTCTAAATGCTCAGCATTTCAATGTCAGCTATTATGTTTAGGTATATAACATTCTTGTTATATTATGTGCCTTTGTGCCGCCGTGCCTATGTGCTTTGGTTTTTGAACCGGAAAACATCATTCTTGACTTTTAGGGATTCTTAGTACTTCGAAGACATTTTTATGTCATCGTTACTCCTATTCGTTACTTATGATGTTGTTGTCTCTTGTCCTATCCTTAGCACATTGTTTAAGAAATTGTTTTAGAGAAATTGTGTGGAAATCTGAGGTTGATCGCGTGTCCTGACCTCATGTAGTGCTATTGGAATGGAACTATGAATTAGTGAAATATAATGGCGTCAGGCCAACGTGATTATATTACGTTAATTCATAAAGAAGTCCCAATATTGTGACATGAGGAATAGAAAGCGAGTCAAAGAAAATTTTTACACCACTCATTCAGAAATTCCGATGTATTACATGGGTATGGAATATATTCATTATCTTATTTGTTGATATGCGAGGAGCTTGTTTTAACCAGATTATCTATTTCATGCTCTATCTTTCATAACTCGCTTGTTAGTAACAGCTTTGCTCGGGAACAGTTTTGGCCCAAGGACTTCTGTCCTGATAATAGTCAAAATAACATTTAACTCATTGGTTTTCATGACCTCGTAACATTTGTTGGTCAAATGTCGCATGGCGATTCAAGTCCTTTACTCGATCTTCCACGATCTTACTTCAACTTGTAACCTCTGAAATACAGATACTCTGTTTATCATCGGGAGTTTTACACATTTGTTTAATTGGGCGGTTCTGACGGGATTTATGGGTGAATGGAAGTAATGAAATATTTTTTCATGTATACAATTTATAAAATCATATATGTACGTATGGATTCAAATGAATAAATTTATCCTTACCTATTTTGGCTAGTATATACTAAATCATACCTTCAAAAATTATTTTAAGACCACTCATTTATGGAGCTGTTTGACTAAGTCAATTTGTTTTATATAAAATGGTACACGTTGTACATACTTCTAAATTTACTTAGAACTTTCGTTCTGTTTATGTTGTCACATCAAACGTTTAAAGCTTTTTCAAAACTCCTTTGAATGATTTTATCAAATTTTTCACTTTACTCTACAGAGTGTTTGGATCACAGTTCTTCTCATCCTCCGTTTAAGGATGAAACTTACCATTAAGTTCATTGATAGAAACTATTACACCACTTTGGATGCCGGTTTTATAAAATTTGTTGGAAAGTCTTTGCGCTCGTAAAATTTACCCTCTTATGGTTGGACATGGCCGAAACGCGGGCCGATAAATCAATATTCTGGGGTACACTCGGTGGTCACCCTATTGTAGAAAAGGTACTAGGTGGGTTTCTACCCCAACTGTTGTTATAGTGGGTATCATGGATATATATTACACTAGACTGTTTGAGGAGTTTCTACTCTCAATATTCGCTGTCAACCGCAATGCCCTCGTAAAAATCAATCCTAGGACTAAATACTTTGAGGTGCACGAAATTATTTTTGGAAGATTCATCTCTCCTGGAGTCGGCCATTCTTTATAACCCATGATTCGCGTTCTTTTCATCCGCACATAAATTTAAGAATATAGATGAATCCTAGATTTCCTCGCTCATTGTACAATGAAGTTCACTCTCGTTGAAATATCACATCTTTCGTACGTCTTTCTTTCAGAAATGTAATGAAAATTTACTTGGAATCCATGATCCTCGTTATCTCCTTTGAGAGAATTGCCTTAAATATCTATGCCACCGATGTGACTACTCCATATATTTCTTCCTTCATTGTTGCAACTATATTTCATTCGTCCTAGTTCGACCCCTTTGGGAGCTCCTGTTCTGTTTGTTAAGAAGAAAGATGGTTTGTTTCGTTTGTGCATTGATTATCGTGAATTGAACAAGCTTACTGTTAAAAACTATTACCCTCTCCCTAGAATTGATGATATGTTCGATCAGCTTCAAGGTTCATCTGTTTATTTAAAAATCGATCTTCGTTCCGGTTATCATTGACTGCGTGTTAAAGAATCTGATGTTCCAAAAATCACTTCCGTACCCGTTATGGTCACTACGAATTTCTTGTTATTCCATTCGGATTGACTAGCACACCTGTAGTGTTCATGGACCACATGAACCGTGTTTGTAGTCCTCATCTGGACAAGTTCGATATCGTTTTCATCGATGATATTCTCATCTATTCCAAGTGTGATCAAGAGCACGAAGAACGTCTGAAGTAGTGCTTGATTTGTTGAGGAAAGAAGTGTTGTACGCTAAGTTCTCTAAGTGTGCTTTCTGGTTAAAAGAAGTTCAATTCCTTGGGCATGTTGTTAGTAAACAGGGAATTCAAGTTGATCCTGCCAAGATTGAGGCAATTGAGAAGTGGGAAACTCCGAAGACTCCAACTCAGACTCGTAAGTGAAATGTCCCGTTCTTATTGATTAAAAACGTTCCATATTAATTGATTTCGTTGCGAGGTTTTGACCTCTATATGAGACATTTTTCAAAGACCGCATTCATTTTTAAAACAAACCATAACCTTTATTTCATAGATAAAGGTTTTAAAAAGCTTTACGTAGATTATCAAATAATGATAATCTAAAATATCCTGTTTACACACGACCATTACATAATGGTTTACAATACAAATATGTTACAACAAAATAAGTTTCTTGAATGCAGTTTTTACACAATATCATACAAACATGGACTCCAAATCTCGTCCTTATTTAAGTATGCGACAGCGGAAGCTCTTAATAATCACCTGAGAATAAACATGCTTAAAACGTCAACAAAAATGTTGGTGAGTTATAGGTTTAACCTATATATATCAAATCATAATAATAGACCACAAGATTTCATATTTCAATACACATCCCATACATAGAGATAAAAATCATTCATATGGTGAACACCTGGTAACCGACATTAACAAGATGCATATATAAGAATATCCCCATCATTCCGGGACACCCTTCGGATATGATATAAATTTCGAAGTACTAAAGCATCCGGTACTTTGGATGGGGTTTGTTAGGCCCAATAGATCTATCTTTAGGATTCGCGTCAATTAGGGTGTCTGTTCCCTAATTCTTAGATTACCAGACTTAATAAAAAGGGGCATATTCGATTTTGATAATTCAACCATAGAATGTAGTTTCACGTACTTGTGTCTATTTTGTAAATCATTTATAAAGCCTGCATGTATTCTCATCCCAAAAATATTAGATTTTAAAAGTGGGACTATAACTCACTTTCACAGATTTTTACTTCATCGGGAAGTAAGACTTGGCCACTGGTTGATTCACGAACCTATAACAATATATACATATATATCAAAGTATGTTCAAAATATATTTACAACACTTTTAATATATTTTGATGTTTTAAGTTTATTAAGTCAGCTGTCCTCGTTAGTAACCTACAACTAGTTGTCCACAGTTAGATGTACAGAAATAAATCGATAAATATTATCTTGAATCAATCCACGACCCAGTGTATACGTATCTCAGTATTGATCACAACTCAAACTATATATATTTTGGAATCAACCTCAACCCTGTATAGCTAACTCCAATATTCACATATAGAGTGTCTATGGTTGTTCCGAAATATATATAGATGTGTCGATATGATAGGTCGAAACATTGTATACGTGTCTATGGTATCTCAAGATTACATAATATACAATACAAGTTGATTAAGTTATGGTTGGAATAGATTTGTTACCAATTTTCACGTAGCTAAAATGAGAAAAATTATCCAATCTTGTTTTACCCATAACTTCTTTATTTTAAATCCGTTTTGAGTGAATCAAATTGCTATGGTTTCATATTGAACTCTATTTTATGAACCTAAACAGAAAAAGTATAGGTTTTTAGTCGGAAAAATAAGTTACAAGTCGTTTTTGTAAAGGTAGTCATTTTAGTCGAAAGAACGACGTCTAGATGACCATTTTAGAAAACATACTTCCACTTTGAGTTTAACCATAATTTTTGGATATAGTTTCATGTTCATAATAAAAATCATTTTCCCAGAATAAAAACTTTTAAATCAAAGTTTATCATAGTTTTTAATTAACTAACCCAAAACAGCCCGCGGTGTTACTACGACGGCGTAAATCCGGTTTTACGGTGTTTTTCGTGTTTCCAGGTTTTAAATCATTAAGTTAGCATATCATATAGATATAGAACATGTGTTTAGTTGATTTTAAAAGTCAAGTTAGAAGGATTAACTTTTGTTTGCGAACAAGTTTAGAATTAACTAAACTATGTTCTAGTGATTACAAGTTTAAACCTTCGAATAAGATAACTTTATATGTATGAATCGAATGATGTTATGAACATCATTACTACCTTAAGTTCCTTGGATAAACCTACTGGAAAAGAGAAAAATGGATCTAGCTTCAATGGATCCTTGGATGGCTCGAAGTTCTTGAAGCAGAATCATGACACGAAAACAAGTTCAAGTAAGATCATCACTTGAAATAAGATTGTTATAGTTATAGAAATTGAACCAAAGTTTGAATATGATTATTACCTTGTATTAGAATGATAACCTACTGTAAGAAACAAAGATTTCTTGAGGTTGGATGATCACCTTACAAGATTGGAAGTGAGCTAGCAAACTTGAAAGTATTCTTGATTTTATGAAACTAGAACTTTTGGAATTTATGAAGAACACTTAGAACTTGAAGATAGAACTTGAGAGAGATCAATTAGATGAAGAAAATTGAAGAATGAAAGTGTTTGTAGGTTTTTTTGGTCGTTGGTGTATGGATTAGATATAAAGGATATGTAATTTTGTTTTCATGTAAATAAGTCATGAATGATTACTCATATTTTTGTAATTTTATGAGATATTTCATGCTAGTTGCCAAATGATGATTCCCACATGTGTTAGGTGACTCACATGGGCTGCTAAGAGCTGATCATTGGAGTGTATATACCAATAGTACATACATCTAAAAGCTGTGTATTGTACGAGTACGAATACGGGTGCATACGAGTAGAATTGTTGATGAAACTGAACGAGGATGTAATTGTAAGCATTTTTGTTAAGTAGAAGTATTTTGATAAGTGTATTGAAGTCTTTCAAAAGTGTATAAATACATATTAAAACACTACATGTATATACATTTTAACTGAGTCGTTAAGTCATCGTTAGTCGTTACATGTAAGTGTTGTTTTGAAACCTTTAGGTTAACGATCTTGTTAAATGTTGTTAACCCAATGTTTATAATATAAAATGAGATTTTAAATTATTATATTATCATGATATTATCATGTATGAATATCTCTTAATATGATATATATACATTAAATGTCTTTACAACGATAATCGTTACATATATGTCTCGTTTAAAAATCATTAAGTTAGTAGTCTTGTTTTTACATATGTAGTTCATTGTTAATATACTTAATGATATGTTTACTTATCATAGTATCATGTTAACTATATATATATCCATATATATGTCATCATATAGTTTTTACAAGTTTTAACGTTCGTGAATCACCGGTCAACTTGGGTGGTCAATTGTCTATATGAAACATATTTCAATTAATCAAGTCTTAACAAGTTTGATTGCTTAACATGTTGGAAACATTTAATCATGTAAATATCTATCTCAATTAATATATATAAACATGGAAAAGTTCGGGTCACTACAGTACCTACCCGTTAAATAAATTTCGTCCCGAAATTTTAAGCTGTTGAAGGTGTTGACGAATCTTCTGGAAATAGATGCGGGTATTTCTTCTTCATCTGATCTTCACGCTCCCAGGTGAACTCGGGTCCTCTACGAGCATTCCATCGAACCTTAACAATTGGTATCTTGTTTTGCTTAAGTCTTTTAACCTCACGATCCATTATTTCGACGGGTTCTTCGATGAATTGAAGTTTTTCGTTGATTTGGATTTCATCTAACGGAATAGTGAGATCTTCTTTAGCAAAACATTTCTTCAAATTCGAGACGTGGAAAGTGTTATGTACAGCCGCGAGTTGTTGAGGTAACTCTAGTCGGTAAGCTACTGGTCCGACACGATCAATAATCTTGAATGGTCCAATATACCTTGGATTTAATTTCCCTCGTTTACCAAATCGAACAACGCCTTTCCAAGGTGCAACTTTAAGCATGACCATCTCTCCAATTTCAAATTCTATATCTTTTCTTTTAATATCAGCGTAGCTCTTTTGTCGACTTTGGGCGGTTTTCAACCGTTGTTGAATTTGGATGATCTTCTCGGTAGTTTCTTGTATAATCTCCGGACCCGTAATCTGTCTATCTCCCACTTCACTCCAACAAATTGGAGACCTGCACTTTCTACCATAAAGTGCTTCAAACGGCGCCATCTCAATGCTTGAATGGTAGCTGTTGTTGTAGGAAAATTCTGCTAACGGTAGATGTCGATCCCAACTGTTTCCTAAATCAATAACACATGCTCGTAGCATGTCTTCAAGCGTTTGTATCGTCCTTTCGCTCTGCCCATCAGTTTGTGGATGATAGGCAGTACTCATGTCTAGACGAGTTCCTAATGCTTGCTGTAATGTCTGCCAGAATCTTGAAATAAATCTGCCATCCCTATCCGAGATAATAGAGATTGGTATTCCATGTCTGGAGACGACTTCCTTCAAATACAGTCGTGCTAACTTCTCTATCTTGTCATCTTCTCTTATTGGCAGGAAGTGTGCTGATTTGGTGAGACGATCAACTATTACCCAAATAGTATCAAAACCACTTGCAGTCCTTGGCAATTTAGTGATGAAATCCATGGTAATGTTTTCCCATTTCCATTCCGGGATTTCGGGTTGTTGAAGTAGACCTGATGGTTTCTGATGCTCAGCTTTGACCTTAGAACACGTCAAACATTCTCCTACGTATTTAGCAACATCGGCTTTCATACCCGGCCACCAAAAATGTTTCTTAAGATCCTTGTACATCTTCCCCGTTCCAGGATGTATTGAGTATCTGGTTTTATGAGCTTCTTTAAGTACCATTTCTCTCATATCTCCAAATTTTGGTACCCAAATTCTTTCAGCCCTATACCGGGTTCCGTCTTCCCGAATATTAAGATGCTTCTCCGATCCTTTGGGTATTTCATCCTTTAAATTTCCCTCTTTTAAAACTCCTTGTTGCGCCTCCTTTATTTGAGTAGTAAGGTTATTATGAATCATTATATTCATAGATTTTACTCGAATGGGTTCTCTGTCCTTTCTGCTCAAGGCGTCGGCTACCACATTTGCCTTCCCAGGGTGGTAACGAATCTCAAAGTCGTAATCATTCAACAATTCAATCCACCTACGCTGCCTCATATTCAGTTGTTTCTGATTAAATATGTGCTGAAGACTTTTGTGGTCGGTATATATAATACTTTTGACCCCATATAAGTAGTGCCTCCAAGTCTTTAATGCAAAAACAACCGCGCCTAATTCCAAATCATGCGTCGTATAATTTTGCTCGTGAATCTTCAATTGTCTAGACGCATAAGCAATCACCTTCGTTCGTTGCATTAATACACAACCGAGACCTTGCTTTGATGCGTCACAATAAATTACAAAATCATCATTCCCTTCAGGCAATGACAATATAGGTGCCGTAGTTAGCTTTTTCTTCAATAACTGAAACGCTTTCTCTTGTTCATCCTTCCATTCAAATTTATTCCCTTTATGCGTTAATGCAGTCAAGGGTTTTGCTATTCTGGAAAAGTCTTGGATGAACCTTCTGTAGTAACCAGCTAGTCCTAAAAACTGGCGCATGTGTTTCGGAGTTTTCGGGGTTTCTGAAAGGATCCGAAACTAATCATCCGGACGTTGTCCATATTGATTACAAACGAATTACAATAGTTGATAACATTGCGAGGTACTTGCCCTCTATATGATACATCTTACAAACGTTGCATTTATTCTTAAAAGGCAATCTATAGTTACATCCAGAATTGACATATTCGCCTGACATTTCATAATATTCAAATGACCCTAACCGCCATTTACTTAATAATAGTCTCTATGAACTTCAATGACTCGAATGCAACGCCTTATGATATAAGTCCTTAATGGCCTCAAGTAGTATCCTTAGTACGAGCTAATGCACAGCGGAAGACTTAATTCATACCTGAGAATAACATGCTTTAAAATGTCAACATAAAGTTGGTGAGATATAGGTTTAATGCCGGCAGCGATATATATATATATATAG
This sequence comes from Rutidosis leptorrhynchoides, assembly GCF_046630445.1. Taxonomy (NCBI): domain Eukaryota; kingdom Viridiplantae; phylum Streptophyta; class Magnoliopsida; order Asterales; family Asteraceae; genus Rutidosis; species Rutidosis leptorrhynchoides. The sequence continues at coordinate 305,939,782 of NC_092343.1, read as the reverse complement.
ACCACAAGATTTCATATATAAACATTTTCATAAAATATTCTAAGTGGTTGAGCACTTGGTAACCATACTTAACATTTAATCACGTCGCATATTCCCTTTAATATGAAATCTTACTACACTGTACCAAGTGTAGTCACGAAACGAAGTACTGTGCAACCGTTGAATACTGGTCGTCCAGTCCGGTTGGGGTTGTCAGGCCCGATAGATCTATCAACAGGATTCGCGTTTACAATACCGCTGTAAATAGTAGTTACCAAGCTACAGGGAAGTATGCCAGTGGTACAACTCAACGTAGAATATATTTTTCAGTTACTTGTGTCCATAACGTAAATCATTTATAAAAACAGCGCATGTATTCTCATCCCAAAAATATTTAAAGTTTAAAAGGGGCTATATACTCACTGTTGTCTCGAAGATATATATATTTTTGACTTGGTCTTCCGGTTGATATCACGAACCTATCCATATATAATATATCAATACCTTTTCTTTTTAAACAAACGTCACATATATACATGTTATACTTTTAATACTTTTTATAATTCCTTAGTCCGTAGTTAGCATTTCAATGTTAGTAATTCAATTTTTAATGGTTCATTTTTAGATGTTTAATATACCCGCAATGAAATAATTAAAACCCCCAACGAAATGAATAAAACCCCAACGTATATGAATTGGTCGAGATTAATCTTGACCCACGGTACCGGTGTTGTCAAATGACGTGTTGCGTGCATAAAGTACCGGTGTTGTCAAATGACGTGTTGCGTACAAACATGGGATCTTATGATTAATCTTCTCGTGTTGTTTACGGGTGATCCTGAACCATATAAAATTAAATTATGAGTACATAAATATAAAATATCATGTTATCTTAGAAATATGTGATTTATATAAATTTTTCCCAATTAATCCCGAAGTTAAACAAGTCTAGGATATCCAATTTTGTTTCGGTCATAGTTTCTTCGTTACAAATCCGTTTTCGTTGGTTCAAATTGCCATCTCCTTGGATCGAGTTCTTCTTTAAGTCTATGAACTGAAAATACCTTGGTTTGTATTCAAAATCACACGGCATAGGTGAAACTTTAGTGAAACTTATGAAGTAAAACATTTTCCTTTATGTAAACAACCATAAATAACCATTTTTCTAAAAATACTTATACTTTGAATTAAATCATGAAATTTTTATGTGTTATCATATTCATAGTAAAAATCATTTTTCCAGAACATAAACCTTCAATTCAAAGTTTAAGATGGTTTTTAATTATCCAACCCAAAACAGTCCCCGGTTGCACTCCGACGTCGTAAAAACAGTTTTTAAGGTATTCTTTGAAAAACCAAGTTATACCTTGTTAAATTAGCATATATTTAAGTTATATTACAGGTCTTGAAGTATTTTAAAAGTTAAGTTAGAAGGATCTATTTAGTTTGCAAACAAGTTTGAAAACATTCAAACTATGTTCTTGTTGTTAAAATTGTATACCACAAAATATGATAGCTATATATATATGAATCGAATAAGGTTATGAACAAAGTTACTACCTCAAGTTACTTGGACAAGATTGCTGTAAAAGAGGAGTAAAAAGCTAGAACCAAAAGGGTGATGGAATTGGATGAAAGATTGGAAGTAAACTTAAGACATAAACTTGAATTGAAAGTTGTATTTTTGTAGTGTTTTTGTTTAATCTTTTATGGTGGTGTTTAAGGTGATTCTTGAGAGGATTTTTGCTGGAGTTTTTAGAGAGACATGAGGCTAGTAAGTGTGTGTGTTTAGCTAAAGAAATGATGTACCAAAAATTGAAAATGGATGCATGTATTTATGGTGGTGTAAAAGGTGTATAAGTTTGTAATTTTGTGAAAAAATCTTTTAATCATGTAAAATTGTCATACTAGATAACAAAAGTAGTTACCTTATACATAAGGCATGAACAAGGGCTGGTTAGGTGGTGATTTGATGTGTATATACCAATAGTAAATACGTATAGAAGCTAGGTATGATACGAGTACTTATACTCTAGATATACGTATAGAAATTTTGTGAAAAATGGAATGAGGATTCAAATATAGCTATCTTTTGTGAATACACTTATATGGTTTTATGTATTTAAGTTCTTAAAAGTGATTAAATACATTACTTATATGATATATGTATAAACATTATAGGTTATAAGTATTTATGTCAAATAACGTTACGTATGGTTATCGTTTTGAAAACTTAAGTTACTAGTTTCAAAATATACTTATAACTTATTGTTATTAATACAAAATGAGATATTAAAACATTCTTTAATTATGTTAAATATGTATATATACATATATATACACAAACGTATAATTATCATATATTGTATAGTTCGTGATATCATCGGTCAAACTAGACGGTCAAACGTTGTGTAAAACTCTTTTCGAAAACATAAGTCTCAACAATTTGGATTGCTTATCATGTTGGTAAGGTTTAATTTATGTACATATTAATCTTATAAGTATAGAACGATCGAAAAAAAAATGCGGGTCAACTTTAGGGTTTTTACTTATCGTGTCGGAACCATATAGAGATTAGAGTTTAAATTTGGTCGGAAATTTTCGGGTCGTTACAGTACCCACCCGTTAAAGAAATTTCGTCCTCGAAATTTGGTAGAGGTTGTCATAAATCACAATAGGAATGTTTTCATGACGAATATGAGGTAATAATGAAATTTTATCATTATTGAAAGATTTAGATAAAACGATTCGGTTATGTGAGACGCACGAGCGAAGCTATCACAAAAGAGTGAAATGAGTAAATATAGAATTGTTGTAACCGATGACGTGATTATGATCGATTTCCGGGATTTAAGGGTTTTAAAGAAAATCTTATGTAATAAGATTTAGTTTTGCGGCGATCAGGATCTTCTTTGATTTAACGCGGCAATCTGTTTTGATTTCTTTGTCGAATATTTCACTATAAATTTACCTCCTTCCCTTTCTTTCTTCCCACATCTTCTATTCTTTCTCTTTAGTTCCTACTTTAAGACATTCGCTAATATGCTCCATCCCATTCTAATCCTTGTTATATTTCTAACTTTCATATCTTTCATTCTTCTTTTTCATCTATCACCAGAAGAATCTATTCTCTTTTATCCTTTCCTTGGAATTATAATATTTTTAATTCTCCCGTGCCTTTACATTGCAATACGTATTGATATGCACGGTTTGTAGTTTCGGGGTTGTTGTTAGGTTTTATACCTTCCCTTATATTTCGATGTTCCTACTCCCGTCCCTTAAAATCATTGTCATCCACAGTTAATGCTCTCTCTTATTTGCTGTGGTTTATGTTCATATTTCTATTCTGAGGTTTTGTCCCTTCGTTTCTTCTTCCTGTCCTCGAGCCAAGCGAACAATGGTCCGAAATTAGTAGGTAGGAAATTTGGAATGAACCTAGCTATCGGTTTTAGAATGAAATTTTAATGGCACGATCTTGATTCGTTAAATTACTCGAATATTCCGGAAAAATAGAACTATCAAGGTGATACGTTCTAATATGTTTGGAGACTTGATAGAATGTAAGAGCCGTGTAACATGGCACATGATGACGGTACTGTGAATCATCACATTCCATTAGAAACTTAACATCACTTACTGTAATATAATGAAGTTGATCAAGTTTCATTATATTATACTAATTCATGCATCAGTTCCCAACACTACTTCAAATCATTTATATTTTAATCTCGGAGGTTTCAGAATTTAGAAATTAACACAGTTTCTTTTATATTGTAACGCAGATGTTACGGAGAGATAAATGATCGCAGATAGGAATAGTTGTAAAAATATCTCCAGAAATATGAAAAATATGTATAACGAATGATATGAAGATATCTTATAATATCTAAGATAAGATGATGATGAAACATATCATCCGGGCAAGGTTTTGAATAAAGAGTAGGGTTCTTACTGACGGTTTCAGCAGGTACGGAATCATTTGTATTCTTTGAGAGCAGGTTCAGTCCCTGTGATTTATCCACAGCCTCTTTCATACTTTGCTTCATCCGTTTTCTAGTTCCAAACTTTTTTTTTTTCAGCTTTACCACCTTACTATTCTTTGTCATCAAACTTTTGACCGTTAAAGTCGTTTACAGTTTTTGCTGCTTCGTTAGCATTTCAAGAACTATTTCATAGTCCCGGGTGTTTTTCAGGAATCATGAAAGGATTTGAATGCGAATTGTAATCGTCAAGTTACGAATGAGGTTTAAGATAAAATCAAGTGGCAAGCTTGAAGAATTGTTTAGTTTCATATGTTACAATCAACATTTTAATTCATTTTAATTGTCCAGAGTTTTCTTCTTTATGCCACTTGTTGGATTCTGGTAGGTCAAAATCCGAATATGAAATTTGATTGAAAATGGTTATTCTGGGGTGAGCGGATACGAATATCGGTGGTTGTAAGTAAGATAATAGATAACCGTTGAATCAGATTCAAGAATGTACAATATAACTTATTAATGTGAATTCTAAATATTCCTCGGGTACTACCCACCCGTTAAAATATTTTCATCATTAATAGTTTGTACGAAGGAATTTTTAATTACTATCTTTATGAAAATATACTTGCATATATATTTTCTTCAGAGATAATCATAGATTTAATGAGTCAATAAGATATTAAACTCATTTGATTTATCGTTAATTCTAGATTACATAATCTCTAAGACTTTAGAAATTACATAATCGTCATACGATACGTAAAGCGAAGATAATCGATGTAGAACGATATATAGAACGAAGATCATACTCGAAGTACATATATTGAGTCGTGTGATGTTGATATTCGAGATACAGATTGTGATGTTGAGATTTAAGGCGCGGTTGTGATTGGGGTGATAAAGGTACTGTCGGCGTTGACGATGGTAGTACGGATTATGCTGCTGGTGTTGCTGTTGGTGTTTGTAACCTTCGCACCATATTCTCCAAAACCACTACCCGAGCACGGAGTTCGTTGACTTCTTCTATTATACCGGGATGATTGACGGTTGGAACGAGCGAATGTACAAGATTTTAAATATGGGATAGTATGTAATCATGACGAGATACTCTAGAAATGAGCGAGAAAATGGTGTTTCGAATAGGTTCGCCGGTAAGTGCTTCAGGTTCATCGTTAAGAGGACAATTTGGTGGATGGAATGGATCACCTTCTTCTTGCCTCCAGAAATTTAGTATATTACGAACCCATCCCCAATTCATCCAAAATAGATGATGGGAAATTGGTTGATCCATTCCGGTAACGCTGTTCTCGGAGCTCGAATGGAAATCCATATCGGCGAAGCTATCGAAGTCGGAGGAATTTGAGCTGGATGAAGAATCCATCTTGTATGGTCGGAGAAATGAATTTTTTTGTTTGGAATAGATTATAGGAGTTGGGTTTGGTACTCTTCAATACATAATTTACATATGTATATATAATATCAAAATCCCATGAATTACGGAGAATCTTTGAAATACGTCAGGCAATGTCTATAGTAACAGATACGCTAGGATATGAATTTTGTCTAAACACTATCGATGCACTAAATGCAGTAAGACATGTCTAGACTTAAGAATGATAAGCAGGCAGTTCCCTAAGGATGATAAGCAGATGATTTCCGACTAGGATTGATAAGCAAAACTTTTGACAGGCAGACACGGTCAAAGTCCAGACTCACTTAATGTATCCTAACAACTACTAGTTAGACACACTAATGCAAGGCCTGGTTCGCTAAGACCAATGCTCTGATACCAACTGAAAGGATCCGAAACTAATCATCCGGACGTTGTCCATATTGATTACAAACGAATTACAATAGTTGATAACATTGCGAGGTACTTGCCCTCTATATGATACATCTTACAAACGTTGCATTTATTCTTAAAAGGCAATCTATAGTTACATCCAGAATTGACATATTCGCCTGACATTTCATAATATTCAAATGACCCTAACCGCCATTTACTTAATAATAGTCTCTATGAACTTCAATGACTCGAATGCAACGCCTTATGATATAAGTCCTTAATGGCCTCAAGTAGTATCCTTAGTACGAGCTAATGCACAGCGGAAGACTTAATTCATACCTGAGAATAACATGCTTTAAAATGTCAACATAAAGTTGGTGAGATATAGGTTTAATGCCGGCAGCGATATATATATATATATAGACCACAAGATTTCATATATAAACATTTTCATAAAATATTCTAAGTGGTTGAGCACTTGGTAACCATACTTAACATTTAATCACGTCGCATATTCCCTTTAATATGAAATCTTACTACACTGTACCAAGTGTAGTCACGAAACGAAGTACTGTGCAACCGTTGAATACTGGTCGTCCAGTCCGGTTGGGGTTGTCAGGCCCGATAGATCTATCAACAGGATTCGCGTTTACAATACCGCTGTAAATAGTAGTTACCAAGCTACAGGGAAGTATGCCAGTGGTACAACTCAACGTAGAATATATTTTTCAGTTACTTGTGTCCATAACGTAAATCATTTATAAAAACAGCGCATGTATTCTCATCCCAAAAATATTTAAAGTTTAAAAGGGGCTATATACTCACTGTTGTCTCGAAGATATATATATTTTTGACTTGGTCTTCCGGTTGATATCACGAACCTATCCATATATAATATATCAATACCTTTTCTTTTTAAACAAACGTCACATATATACATGTTATACTTTTAATACTTTTTATAATTCCTTAGTCCGTAGTTAGCATTTCAATGTTAGTAATTCAATTTTTAATGGTTCATTTTTAGATGTTTAATATACCCGCAATGAAATAATTAAAACCCCCAACGAAATGAATAAAACCCCAACGTATATGAATTGGTCGAGATTAATCTTGACCCACGGTACCGGTGTTGTCAAATGACGTGTTGCGTGCATAAAGTACCGGTGTTGTCAAATGACGTGTTGCGTACAAACATGGGATCTTATGATTAATCTTCTCGTGTTGTTTACGGGTGATCCTGAACCATATAAAATTAAATTATGAGTACATAAATATAAAATATCATGCTATCTTAGAAATATGTGATTTATATAAATTTTTCCCAATTAATCCCGAAGTTAAACAAGTCTAGGATATCCAATTTTGTTTCGGTCATAGTTTCTTCGTTACAAATCCGTTTTCGTTGGTTCAAATTGCCATCTCCTTGGATCGAGTTCTTCTTTAAGTCTATGAACTGAAAATACCTTGGTTTGTATTCAAAATCACACGGCATAGGTGAAACTTTAGTGAAACTTATGAAGTAAAACATTTTCCTTTATGTAAACAACCATAAATAACCATTTTTCTAAAAATACTTATACTTTGAATTAAATCATGAAATTTTTATGTGTTATCATATTCATAGTAAAAATCATTTTTCTAGAACATAAACCTTCAATTCAAAGTTTAAGATGGTTTTTAATTATCCAACCCAAAACAGTCCCCGGTTGCACTCCGACGTCGTAAAAACAGTTTTTAAGGTATTCTTTGAAAAACCAAGTTATACCTTGTTAAATTAGCATATATTTAAGTTATATTACAGGTCTTGAAGTATTCTAAAAGTTAAGTTAGAAGGATCTATTTAGTTTGCAAACAAGTTTGAAAACATTCAAACTATGTTCTTGTTGTTAAAATTGTATACCACAAAATATGATAGCTATATATATATGAATCGAATAAGGTTATGAACAAAGTTACTACCTCAAGTTACTTGGACAAGATTGCTGTAAAAGAGGAGTAAAAAGCTAGAACCAAAAGGGTGATGGAATTGGATGAAAGATTGGAAGTAAACTTAAGACATAAACTTGAATTGAAAGTTGTATTTTTGTAGTGTTTTTGTTTAATCTTTTATGGTGGTGTTTAAGGTGATTCTTGAGAGGATTTTTGCTGGAGTTTTTAGAGAGACATGAGGCTAGTAAGTGTGTGTGTTTAGCTAAAGAAATGATGTACCAAAAATTGAAAATGGATGCATGTATTTATGGTGGTGTAAAAGGTGTATAAGTTTGTAATTTTGTGAAAAAATCTTTTAATCATGTAAAATTGTCATACTAGATAACAAAAGTAGTTACCTTATACATAAGGCATGAACAAGGGCTGGTTAGGTGGTGATTTGATGTGTATATACCAATAGTAAATACGTATAGAAGCTAGGTATGATACGAGTACTTATACTCTAGATATACGTATAGAAATTTTGTGAAAAATGGAATGAGGATTCAAATATAGCTATCTTTTGTGAATACACTTATATGGTTTTATGTATTTAAGTTCTTAAAAGTGATTAAATACATTACTTATATGATATATGTATAAACATTATAGGTTATAAGTATTTATGTCAAATAACGTTACGTATGGTTATCGTTTTGAAAACTTAAGTTACTAGTTTCAAAATATACTTATAACTTATTGTTATTAATACAAAATGAGATATTAAAACATTCTTTAATTATGTTAAATATGTATATATACATATATATACACAAACGTATAATTATCATATATTGTATAGTTCGTGATATCATCGGTCAAACTAGACGGTCAAACGTTGTGTAAAACTCTTTTCGAAAACATAAGTCTCAACAATTTGGATTGCTTATCATGTTGGTAAGGTTTAATTTATGTACATATTAATCTTATAAGTATAGAACGATCGAAAAAAAAATGCGGGTCAACTTTAGGGTTTTTACTTATCGTGTCGGAACCATATAGAGATTAGAGTTTAAATTTGGTCGGAAATTTTCGGGTCGTTACAGTTTCCCACTTTTCAACAGTTTCTATCTTTTCCGGATCCACCTTAATACCTTCTTTGTTCACTATGTGACCGAGGAATTGAACTTCTTCCAACCAAAATGCACACTTTGATAACTTAGCGTACAATTCTTCCTTCCTCAATACTTCTAACACCTTTCTCAAATGTTCACCGTGTTCTTGGTCATTCTTTGAGTAAATAAGTATGTCATCAATGAAAACAATGACAAACTTGTCAAGGTATGGTCCACACACTCGGTTCATAAGGTCCATGAACACAGCTGGTGCATTAGTTAAACCAAACGGCATGACCATAAACTCGTAATGACCGTAACGTGTTCTGAAAGCAGTCTTTGGAATATCATCTTCTTTCACCCGCATTTGATGATACCCGGAACGTAAGTCAATCTTTGAATAAACAGACGAGCCTTGTAGTTGATCAAATAAGTCGTCGATTCTCGGTAGTGGGTAGCGGTTCTTGATGGTAAGTTTGTTCAACTCTCGGTAGTCGATACACAATCTGAATGTACCATCTTTCTTCTTGACAAACAAAACAGGAGCTCCCCACGGTGATGTGCTTGGTCGAATGAAACCACGCTCTAAAAGTTCTTGTAATTGGATTTGCAGTTCTTTCATCTCGCTGGGTGTGAGTCTGTAAGGAGCACGAGCTATTGGTGCAGCTCCTGGTACAAGATCTATTTGAAATTCAACGGATCGATGTGGGGGTAATCCCGGTAATTCTTTCGGAAATACATCGGGAAATTCTTTTGTGACGGGAACATCATTGATGCTCTTTTCTTCAGTTTGTACTTTCTCGACGTGTGCTAGAACAGCATAGCAACCTTTTCTTATTAGTTTTTGTGCCTTCAAATTACTAATAAGATGTAGCTTCGTGTTGCCCTTTTCTCCGTACACCATTAAGGGTTTTCCTTTTTCTCGTATAATGCGAATTGCATTTTTGTAACAAACGATCTCTTCTTTCACTTCTTTCAACCAGTCCATACCGATTATCACATCAAAACTCCCTAACTTTACTGGTATCAAATCAATCTTAAATGTTTCGCTAACCAGTTTAATTTCTCGATTCCGACATATATTATCTGCTGAAATTAATTTACCATTTGCTAATTCGAGTAAAAATTTACTATCCAAAGGCGTCAATGGACAACTTAATTTAGCACAAAAATCTCTACTCATATAGCTTCTATCCGCACCCGAATCAAATAAAACGTAAGCAGATTTATTGTCAATAAGAAATGTACCCGTAACAAGCTCCGGGTCTTCCTGTGCCTCTGCCGCATTAATATTGAAAACTCTTCCGCGGCCTTGTCCATTCGTGTTCTCCTGGTTCGGGCAATTTCTAATAATGTGGCCCGGTTTTCCACATTTATAACAAACTACATTGGCATAACTTTTTCCGACACTACTTGCTCCGCCATTACTCGTTCCGACACCATTTGTTCCTTTCGTTCTATTAACCCCTGGTCCATAGACCTCACACTTCGCCGCGCTATGACCATTTCTTTTACACTTGTTGCAAAATTTGGTGCAGAACCCCGAGTGATACTTTTCACACCTTTGGCATAGCTGCTTCTGATTGTTGTTGTTGTTGCGGTTATTATTGTTGTTGGGATGATTGTTGTAGTTGCTGTTGTTGTTGTTGTTGTTGTTGGGCCATTTGTTGTAGTTGCGATTGATGTTGCGATTGTTGGGATAATTGTTGCGATTATTGTTGTAATTGCTGTTGTTGTTGTATTGGTGATTCTTATCACCGTTTTCCTCCCACTTTCTTTTGACTTGCTTCACATTGGCCTCTTCAGCAGTCTGTTCTTTAATTCTTTCTTTAATCTAGTTCACTAGTTTGTGAGCCATTCTACATGCCTGTTGTATGGAGGCGGGCTCGTGTGAACTTATATCTTCTTGGATTCTTTCCGGTAATCCTTTCACAAACGCGTCGATCTTCTCTTCCTCATCTTCGAATGCTCTCGGACACAATAGGCACAATTCTGTGAATCGTCTTTCGTACGTGGTAATATCAAATCCTTGGGTTCGTAACCCTCTAAGTTCTGTCTTGAGCTTATTGACCTCGGTTCTAGGACGGTACTTCTCGTTCATCAAGTGCTTGAATGCTGACCACGGTAGTGCGTACGCATCATCTTGTCCCACTTGCTCTAGATAGGTATTCCACCATGTTAACGCAGAACCTGTGAAGGTATGCGTAGCGTACTTCACTTTGTCCTCTTCAGTACACTTACTTATGGCAAACACCGATTCGACCTTCTCGGTCCACCGTTTCAATCCGATCGGTCATTCGGTTCCATCAAATTCCAAAGGTTTGCAGGCAGTTAATTCTTTGTAGGTGCATCCTACACGATTTCCTGTACTGCTAGATCCAAGGTTATTGTTGGTATGTAGCGCAGCCTGTACTGCGGCTATGTTTGAAGCTAGAAAATTATGGAATTCCTCTTCATTCATATTCACGGTGTGTCGAGTAGTCGGTGCCATTTCCTTCAAAATAGTCAAATGGAACAAGTTAATCATACAGAATATTAAGAGTAGTTAATAGTATTTCGTAGCATAATATGAACTCATTTATAAAAGCTTTTTCTTCATATTAGCGTTTTATAAGTTTAAATTCGGGTAGTACCTACCCGTTAAGTTCATACTTAGTAGCTAATATACAATTCAACTACTACAATTCTATATGAAAAACTGATTGTAATAATATTTCGCGTTCAAACTTTTATACAATATTTTACAAACTTACAATACCGCTTATTTTACATAAAGCATGAAATATAGCACACAATAACTTTGATACAAGATAGTTGTGAAGATAATTCTAGCTAGTACACAAGTCGTTCAGCAAAGGCAATAAAGACACGTAATTCATACGTCCAGAAACAAGTCATGCATTCTGGTTTTACTAGGACTACTTCCAATCCTTGGTCTTGTGGAACATAACCGTTATGGCCGTTGATAAGACAACGTATTGTAACGTCGTCAAAGGGACGAGGGTTACGTAATGACCAACAGTCTCGTAATAACCTAAAAACCTCATTTCTTACCCCAATTACCGACTCCGTCACTTGTGGGAACGTTTTGTTTAATAGTTGTAGCCCGATGTTCTTGTTCTCACTTTGGTGAGAAGCGAACATTACTAATCCGTAAGCATAACATGCTTCTTTATGTTGCATGTTAGCCGCTTTTTCTAAATCACGAAGTCCTATATTCGGATATACTGAGTCAAAATAATTTCTTAACCCGTTGCGTAAAATAGCATTTGGGTTCCCCGCAATATATGCGTCAAAGTAAACACATCGTAACTTATGGATTTCCCAATGTGATATCCCCCATCTTCCGAACGAAAACCTTTTATAAACCAAGGCATTCTTGGAACGTTCTTCGAATGTCTTACAAACTGATCTCGCCTTAAATAGTTGTGCCGAAGAATTCTGACCGACTCTAGACAAGATTTCATCAATCATGTCTCCGAGTAGGTCTCTTAAAATATTGGGTTGTCTATCCATTTTGTGTTTTTATACTATAAAATAGACAAGAGTTAGATTCATAAAAAAAATACTTATTAATACAAGCAATTTTTACATATATCATAAAGCATAAGCACACTATATTACATATATTACACCACACGAATACAACTATCTTATTCCGACTCGCTTGTTTCTTCTTCTTCGGTTTTGGTTCGTTTTGCCAAGTTTATAGGGATATATGATGTTCCCCTAATACGAGCCATCGTGATCCACATTGGTTTAGAAAAACCTGGTGGTTTAGAGGTTCCCGGGTCATTGTTACAACTTAAGGACTTCGGGGGTTGACGATACATATAAAGTTCATCGGGGTTGGAATTAGATTTCTCTATTTTTATGCCCTTTCCCTTATTATTTTCTTTTGCCTTTTTAAATTCAGTTGGGGTAATTTCTATAACATCATCGGAATTCTCGTCGGAATCCGATTCATCGGAGAATTGGTAATCCTCCCAATATTTTGCTTCCTTGGCGGAAACACCATTGACCATAATTAACCTTGGTCGGTTGGTTGAGGATTTTCTTTTACTTAACCATTTTATTATTTCCCCCACCGGTTCTATTTCTTCATCCGGTTCCGATTCTTCTTCCGGTTCCGATTCTTCTTCCGGTTCCGACTCTTCTTCCGGTTCCTCTTCGGGAACTTGTGAATCAGTCCACGAATCATTCCAATTTACATTTGACTCTTCATTATTATTAGGTGAGTCAATGGGACTTGTTCTAGAGGTAGACATCTATCACATAATATCAAACGCGTTAAGAGATTAATATATCACATAATATTCACATATTAAAAATATATAGTTTCCAACAAAATTTGTTAAGCAATCATTTTTCATGTAAACACGGTCGAAGTCCAGACTCACTAATGCATCCTAACAAACTCGATAAGACACACTAATGCAAAATTCTGGTTCTCTAAGACCAACGCTCAGATACCAACTGAAATGTCCCGTTCTTATTGATTAAAAACGTTCCATATTAATTGATTTCGTTGCGAGGTTTTGACCTCTATATGAGACATTTTTCAAAGACCGCATTCATTTTTAAAACAAACCATAACCTTTATTTCATAGATAAAGGTTTTAAAAAGCTTTACGTAGATTATCAAATAATGATAATCTAAAATATCCTGTTTACACACGACCATTACATAATGGTTTACAATACAAATATGTTACAACAAAATAAGTTTCTTGAATGCAGTTTTTACACAATATCATACAAACATGGACTCCAAATCTCGTCCTTATTTAAGTATGCGACAGCGGAAGCTCTTAATAATCACCTGAGAATAAACATGCTTAAAACGTCAACAAAAATGTTGGTGAGTTATAGGTTTAACCTATATATATCAAATCATAATAATAGACCACAAGATTTCATATTTCAATACACATCCCATACATAGAGATAAAAATAATTCATATGGTGAACACCTGGTAACCGACATTAACAAGATGCATATATAAGAATATCCCCATCATTCCGGGACACCCTTCGGATATGATTTAAATTTCGAAGTACTAAAGCATCCGGTACTTTGGATGGGGTTTGTTAGGCCCAATAGATCTATCTTTAGGATTCGCGTCAATTAGGGTGTCTGTTCCCTAATTCTTAGATTACCAGACTTAATAAAAAGGGGCATATTCGATTTCGATAATTCAACCATAGAATGTAGTTTCACGTACTTGTATCTATTTTGTAAATCATTTATAAAGCCTGCATGTATTCTCATCCCAAAAATATTAGATTTTAAAAGTGGGACTATAACTCACTTTCACAGATTTTTACTTCGTCGGGAAGTAAGACTTGGCCACTGGTTGATTCACGAACCTATAACAATATATACATATATATCAAAGTATGTTCAAAATATATTTACAACACTTTTAATATATTTTGATGTTTTAAGTTTATTAAGTCAGCTGTCCTCGTTAGTAACCTACAACTAGTTGTCCACAGTTAGATGTACAGAAATAAATCGATAAATATTATCTTGAATCAATCCACGACCCAGTGTATACGTATCTCAGTATTGATCACAACTCAAACTATATATATTTTGGAATCAACCTCAACCCTGTATAGCTAACTCCAACATTCACATATAGAGTGTCTATGGTTGTTCCGAAATATATATAGATGTGTCGACATGATAGGTCGAAACATTGTATACGTGTCTATGGTATATCAAGATTACATAATATACAATACAAGTTGATTAAGTTATGGTTGGAATAGATTTGTTACCAATTTTCACGTAGCTAAAATGAGAAAAATTATCCAATCTTGTTTTACCCATAACTTCTTCATTTTAAATCCGTTTTGAGTGAATCAAATTGCTATGGTTTCATATTGAACTCTATTTTATGAATCTAAACAGAAAAAGTATAGGTTTATAGTCGGAAAAATAAGTTACAAGTCGTTTTTGTAAAGGTAGTCATTTCAGTCGAAAGAACGACGTCTAGATGACCATTTTAGAAAACATACTTCCACTTTGAGTTTAACCATAATTTTTGGATATAGTTTCATGTTCATAATAAAAATCATTTTCTCAGAATAACAACTTTTAAATCAAAGTTTATCATAGTTTTTAATTAACTAACCCAAAACTGCCCTCGGTGTTACTACGACGGCGTAAATCCGGTTTTACGGTGTTTTTCGTGTTTCCAGGTTTTAAATCATTAAGTTAGCATATCATATAGATATAGAACATGTGTTTAGTTGATTTTAAAATTCAAGTTAGAAGGATTAACTTTTGTTTGCGAACAAGTTTAGAATTAACTAAACTATGTTCTAGTGATTACAAGTTTAAACCTTCGAATAAGATAACTTTATATGTATGAATCGAATGATGTTATGAACATCATTACTACCTTAAGTTCCTTGGATAAACCTACTGGAAAAGAGAAAAATGGATCTAGCTTCAATGGATCCTTGGATGGCTCGAAGTTCTTGAAGCAGAATCATGACACGAAAACAAGTTCAAGTAAGATCATCACTTGAAATAAGATTGTTATAGTTATAGAAATTGAACCAAAGTTTGAATATGATTATTACCTTGTATTAGAATGATAACCTACTGTAAGAAACAAAGATTTCTTGAGGTTGGATGATCACCTTACAAGATTGGAAGTGAGCTAGCAAACTTGAAAGTATTCTTGATTTTATGAAACTAGAACTTTTGGAATTTATGAAGAACACTTAGACCTTGAAGATAGAACTTGAGAGAGATCAATTAGATGAATAAAATTGAAGAATGAAAGTGTTTGTAGGTGTTTTTGGTCGTTGGTGTATGGATTAGATATAAAGGATATGTAATTTTGTTTTCATGTAAATAAGTCATGAATGATTACTCATATTTTTGTAATTTTATGAGATATTTCATGCTAGTTGCCAAATGATGGTTCCCACATGTGTTAGGTGACTCACATGGGCTGCTAAGAGCTGATCATTGGAGTGTATATACCAATAGTACATACATCTAAAAGCTGTGTATTGTACGAGTACGAATACGGGTGCATACGAGTAGAATTGTTGATGAAACTGAACGAGGATGTAATTGTAAGCATTTTTGTTAAGTAGAAGTATTTTGATAAGTGTATTGAAGTCTTTCAAAAGTGTATAAATACATATTAAAACACTACATGTATATACATTTTAACTGAGTCGTTAAGTCATCGTTAGTCGTTACATGTAAGTGTTGTTTTGAAACCTTTAGGTTAACGATCTTGTTAAATGTTGTTAACCCAATGTTTATAATATAAAATGAGATTTTAAATTATTATATTATCATGATATTATCATGTATGAATATCTCTTAATATGATATATATACATTAAATGTCTTTACAACGATAATCGTTACATATATGTCTCGTTTAAAAATCATTAAGTTAGTAGTCTTGTTTTTACATATGTAGTTCATTGTTAATATACTTAATGATATGTTTACTTATCATAGTATCATGTTAACTATATATATATCCATATATATGTCATCATATAGTTTTTACAAGTTTTAACGTTCGTGAATCACCGGTCAACTTGGGTGGTCAATTGTCTATATGAAACATATTTCAATTAATCAAGTCTTAACAAGTTTGATTGCTTAACATGTTGGAAACATTTAATCATGTAAATATCAATCTCAATTAATATATATAAACATGGAAAAGTTCGGGTCACTACAGTAAGTTCCTAGGATTGGCATGATATTATAGAAGGTTCATTCAAGATTTTTTCACGAGTAACGAAACCTCAGACTGCTTTAACGCATAAGGAGAAGAAGTACGAGTGGAAGAGTGAATAAGAGTCTGCTTTTTAAACCCTGAAGAAGAAGTTAACTTCCGCTCTGAAATTATCACTACCTGAGGGTAATGATGATTTTGTTATCTATTGTGACGCTTTGTGTCAGGGCTTTGGTTGTGTTTTAATGTAGCAAAAGAAAGTCATTACTTACGCGTCACGTCAGTTGAAGATTCATGAACAGAATTATACAGCCCATGATTGAGAACTGGGAGTTGTTGTGTTCGTACTCAAGAATTGGAGACATTACTTATATGGGGTCAAATGTACAGTGTACACTGATCACAAAAGTCTTCAACATATCGTTGATCAAAGACAGTGGAATATGAGGAAGCGAAGATGGGTTGAATTGTTGAACGATTATGATAGTGAACTCCTTTAGCCATTCCGGGAAAAAGCCAATGTCGTGGCTGATGCTTTGAGTCGAAAAGAGAGAGTTGAACCTCGTAGGCTTAGAGCCTTGAAAATGACAATATGAATTAACCTTGCTAGGCAGATTCTTGAGGCACAACAAGAAGCCTTGAAGGAGGAGAATTTCGTAACGGGAAGGTCAGAGGCTTGAGTAAACAGTTTGAGGTACAAACCGATGGTACTCGGTATTTTGTGGAACGTCTTTGGGTTCCGAAATTTGGTGATTTGTGACAACTTATTTTAGATGAAGCTCATAAGTCTAGGTACTCTATTCATCCTGGTGTAGGAAAGATGTATCATGATCTTAAGGAGCTATACTGGTGGCCTAACTTGAAAGCTGATGTGGCTACTTATGTGGCTAAGTGTTTAACCTGTGCTAAGGTTAAAGCAGAACATCAGAAACCGTCCGGACTTCTGGTGCAACCTGAGATTTTCGAGTGGAAGTGGGAAGGTACTACGATGGAATTTATTACTAAGTTACCGAGAGTTGTGGGTGGTTATGATGCCATTTGGGTAATTGTTGATCGACTCACTAAGTCAGCTCATTTCATTCCAATTAAGGAAACAGATTCGAAGGAGAAGCTTACTCGTTTGTATTTGAAGGAGATTGTTTCTAGACATGGTGTTCCCGTATCTATTATTTCGGACCGAGACAGTCGATTTACATCGAGGTTTTGGCAGTCCTTACAAGATTCTTTGGGAAGTAAATTGGATATGAACACTGTTTATTATCCACAGTCAGATGGTCAGAGTGAAAGGACCATTCAAACGTTGGAAGACATGTTACGAGCATGCATCATTGATTTTGGTAATGGTTGGGATAAGTACTTGCCACTGGCTGAATTTTCTTATAATAACAGCTATCATGCAAGTATTAAGCCGCACCTTTTGAAGCGCTGTATGGTAGAAAGTGTAGGTCTCTTGTCTGCTGGAATGAAGTTGGGGATGCTCAACTCACAGGTCCAGGAATTATTCATGAGACTACCGAGAAGATCGTAGAGATTAAGGTAAGTTTGAGAACCGCCAGAAGTCGCAAAAGAGTTATGCCAATAAGAGAAGGAACGATATTGAATTTCAGGTCGGAGATCGTGTTATGTTGAAGGTATCACCTTGGAAGGGCGTGATACGTTTTGGTAAAAGGGGAAAGTTGAATCCTTGTTTTTTTGGACCGTTTGAGATTATTGAGAGAGTTAGACCCGTGGCTTATCGTTTGAAATTGCCACAAGAACTCAGTACTGTTCACGACGTTTTTCACGTGTCGAATTTGAAGAAGTGTTTGTCCGAGGTGATGAAACTATTCCTCTGGAGGAACTTCATGTTGATAAGAAACTTCGTTTTATTGAGGAACCTGTCGAAATTATGGATCGAGAGGTTAAGACTCTCAAGCAGAGTAGAATTCCTATTGTTCGAGTTAGATGGAACGCCAGACGCGGTCCCAAGTTCACTTAGGAGCGTGGAGTTCAGATGAGGCAGAAGTACCCGCATTTGTTCCCAGATGCCTAGTCAACCCCTGCACCTGCTTAAATTTCGGGATGAAATTTCCGTAACGGGAAGGTACTGTAACGACCCTACTTTTTCCGTTATCTTTTACCGTTAACTATTTAACGATCGTTAACTTTTATTCATGCCACGTCATTCCTATGACTATATTATTATTTTTGTAATAATATATTAATTATTATGTGTTATATGAATATTTGTATTCATATTTCAAGTTGTACTTTTCTACGTGTCGTGGATTTCTATCCGGTGAATCTTTCCAGTTTTCAAACCAACGGTTAAACTTTTGGGATTTTTAAATCCAAATTATTTTAAATATGATATTTTGATGTCATATGAATATATAAAGTGTTTATATATTTTATTTTTCGCGTGTGCGTAATTCCTCCAAAGATTTAATCGCGTAACGGTATTTTCGCGAATCGGGCTTCGTTCGGGCTTTCAGACCAAACAAGAAAATTAAGGAATAAAAGTTTGTGTTGTATGGGCCCATCCCACAGCCATTTTGGCCAAAAACATGCCCATGGCCCAACCCTTTTCATTTTATTACTTACATTCTTTTTGGAAATCAATTTTTCACATTCATTTCACCAAAATAAACCCTAGCAACTTCTCTCTTCCATTTATTTCACCCTAGGCCGACTCCTAGCTCATTCATACACCAAAAATATACCACTACAAGATCATATACATTTGTTCATCATTTTTCAAGGTTGTTCATCTTTAAGCGTCTTCTTCTCGATTTTTTATTTGGGTATGAACATGAACCCTAGATTTTCAATTTTCATTTATTTTTACTGTTTTTAATATTATGTTGATGCTATAGTAATTGTATGTTGTTGGATTAATGATTGTATGCATAGAATCACTCGTTATCGCATGTTTTCGGTTTGATTAAATTGGGACAGCAGCTTATTGGTTAAAATTAGTGAACTTAACTGTGATTTTTGACAAAATAAAGTGTATAGATGAGTCTCTATCATTTAGTACATAATTTTAGGCTTTTGATTCACCTCTTTTCGAGTTCCGGATCAAAAGTTATGCTTAAATTGGTGTTTTAATGAGATTAAAATATAAAACGAATGTAATCAGTTGGGGTCTGATTTTGTGACCATTTTTGAAGGCCCTATGGTGTAATAGTGGGTTAGGATTGATGATTGAGTGAACATTCATGTTCGGGTCATCGAAATCCGAGCCACGGATTACCCGGAATGGTCAAAACTAGATTTTGAGCGGATTGAAGTTCCAAGTTGCTTCATCGCTGTATGTCACAACTTGGGGACTGATCTTAGGGTGTTCTTAAGTTCACTAATGTGTCGGGTGGTTTGGTTAGACAAGGATATATACAAGACTCGTCGAAAACCGACACCCGAGGCTCAAGTTATGACCCGGCGAACGTTTTAATTAAAACGTATGGTTATAAATTAAACTTATGATATAAATAATGATTTTCATTATTATTAAATTACTTATGATATAAAAGTAATTAAATTAATTTAAGACTTATGATATATATATTTATTATATCATTTATTAATTACTTATGATTTAATTAAACTTATGATTATTAATACCTTTGTTATTAATGGAAAATACTTATGATAAGTATTAAACTTATATTATGAGATTATTATAATAAGACTTATAATAAGGATTAAATGATTATTTAATTATTATAAGGCTTAATTATTATTTAATTATAATTTAATTATTAAATACTTATGATTTAATAATTATAATTAGAAACTTATGATATGATTAATAATTCATTATTAATTAATAATACTTATGATATGATTAAAAATCTATTATTAATTAATAATACTTATCTTATGATTAATATTTAATTAATCGATTAAATACTTATGCTATATTAATTATATCATTTAAACTTATGTTAACTTTAATAATTCATTTTAATTTAATTAAACTTATGTTATGACATAATTATACATATTTAACTTTAGTTAACATTATAACTTATATTATTATTACAACTTACATTTTTAAAATTAATGTTGACTATGTTTGACCAAGGTTGACTTTTGAGTTGACATTCAGTTGACTTTGACTTTCAGTTGACTTTTGTTGACTTTCTAAATAAGGAAACTTTCCTAAGTTAAAACTTTCTAAAAATAGAAACTTTCTAAAAATAGAAACTTTCTAAATATGGAAACTTTCCAAAAATAGAAAATTTCCTAAAATAGAAACTTTCCAAAAATAGAAACTTTTCAAAAATAAAAACTTTCCAAAAAATGGAAACCAGCTAAAAATAGAAACTTTCTAAAAATAGAAAGTGTGTGTCCGTACGCTGTTCCGATCAAACTGATGCATGTTGAGTATTGTTCTATGTCTACTTGCAACATGTACAATAGCTATCATACTAAGACTTGACCTAAGTTAGTTATTTATATCGACCTGCTTTATTTATAGGTCGGCGTTGTGATCATTCTTGATCACTTTACTTTGTATGTTGTTCGTATTCTTGTGTGGTTACTTCTTTTGCTTTAAGGTGAGTTATATTCTCATTTTTCTATTTTATATCTTTTGGGATGAGAATACATGCATTTTTTTTATATATTGGACACAAGTGGAAGTTGATTTAAATTATTCATTGTGAGTTGAACAAAAATATTCCCTAGTCCGGTAACTGTAATCACTGATTTCTACTGGTGAACGCAAATCCTACGGATAGATCTATCGGGTTTGACAACCCCATTTCGAGCTAGTCGCTCTAGCAATTTATAATCGGAATGTTTAGTACTTCGTATTTAGTTAAAGATACAATTGTTCAGTGTATATTATTTATTGTGTTTGGCAAGGCTAAATAAAGGGTTAGTGGTTACCAGGTGGCTCACGGAAAATGGAATAATGTTTTTATATGTTTTCTAGCATATAATTTTGTGGTCCAAAAAGGAGTTTTTATGTTTCAAACATAAATTTTTATGGTTTAAATTAAATATTGTTTGCAATATTAAACCTATAATTCACTCAACATTTTTGTTGACAGTTACTCGCATGTTTTATTCTTAGGTTCATGATAGATTGCTTCCGCTATGTTTAGAGAGTCTGCATATTTATAATGGCAGCTTTTGTTAAACATTAACTTGCATTCTATTTTGATACATTTAATAGTGGATGTTGTTGACTTTGTTTTGGTCAACTTTTGGTTAAGATAATAATGTACGCTTTTTCTAAACTTACATATTTTGGTAGGTTTCCTTTATAGGAAATTATTTTTAAATAAAGAATGCAAGGTTATTTATTAAATTCATATAGAGTTGTGATCAAGCTGTGGGACCAAGATAATGATGGTCGTCAAGTGTACTTTGAAGGGTCGTTAAACGAAGTAATCGTGATGTTGGACTAAATATTAAAACGAGGTTATTGGATTTTGTACCATAATTCGAGTTTGGACAAAAGACTGACACTTGTGGACATTAGACTATGAACTATTAATAGATGGGGGGTATTGTCTAATTGAATGACAACTCATTGGAATCTGTCGAATCTATCTTCAAATTAGTTAATCTAATAATTATTAAATGATTATGAATGTCCTATTTAGTGACGTTTATACGACATCCTTTACAATCATCTAATTAATTATTCGGGTTGGGTAATTGATTATTCAAACTGATCAAGTGGGTAAATTAATATTCATATCTCATTAAAACAGGGGTGGATTACATACAAGGGTAATTGGTGTAATTGTTAACAAAGTATTAAATCCTTGGATTACACGCAGTCGATAACCTGGTGTAATTATTAACAAAGTATTAAAACCTTGTTATAGTCTGAATCCTTAATTAGTTGGAATATTTGACTTCAGGTATAAGGTTAATTTGACGAGCATTTTATAATTATGACCGATGGACTATTATGGACAAAAACCAGATAGGTATCAAATAAATCCAGGACAAAGGACAATTAACCCGGGTGACAATTAATTAAAATCAAAACGTCTAACATCATGATTACGGAAGTTTAAATAAGCATAATTATTTTATTTCATATCTCATCGTACTTTTATATATCATCATTCATTTATCGTTTAAAATGTAAAATCGACAAACCAGTCATTAAACGGTAAAACCCCCTTTTATAATAATAAACACTTATATGTAAATATATATATTTGTATAGATATAGTTATTAACAATATAGTACGTAATCACTAGCTCCCTGTGAAATGAACCGGACTTACTAAAAACTACACTACGCTACGATTAGGTACACTGCCTATAGTGTTGTAGCAGAGTTTAGCTATATCTATTCTATAAATAAATAAATAACTTGTGTAAATTGTATCGTATTTAATAGTATTTCGTAATAAAAATATCACTATTTCGTATACACCTCACCACACATCAAGTTTTTGGCGCCGCTGCCGGGGAATTCGGTGAAAAATGCTATATTTATATATTTTTGTAAAAATATATTATTTCTTATTTTGTAAAAAATATTTTGTATAAAGTGTTAAAAAATTGAATATATATATATATATATATATATATATATATATATATATATATATATATATATATATATATATATATATATATATATATAAGATTTGGTCTTTAAAAAGTATTTTTATTTTTAGATTTTAAAATATAATTTTATTTTAATAAATATTTTCTTTATATATTTTGTGAAATTTAAATTAAAAAAAAAAAACGAATTTTGAACCTGCCGAATTTGAACTTGCAACCAACTGAACCTACAGGACCATGCGACCGCATGAACCCAAAGACCAGATCCCATGTGATCGCATGAGTGAATCTGACAGGGCCAAAACATCTGACCACATTTATTACGTTAGGGTTTTATTATTTTAATTATAATTATAATAATAATTAGGGTTTTAATTAATTAATTAGTTTTTAATTTTAGTTTTAATATATTATTTGTAATCTTAAGTTTAAGTATTATTATTAATTAGATAGATTAATATTTTTATATAATAATAATACAAAAATAATATTTTTATAAAAATATGTAATTTTATCATTTTTTGTTTCTTTTTATAAATTGTATATTTATCGTTCGTAATTAGTTTAGTTTTTAGTTTTTGCCGTAGTTATTTTATATTTCTAGATGTTTAAGTTTTTCCGTAAAATCCCTTAAATGCTTTTTCTTTAGATTAAGATTTAGGCTCTTTAAAATTTTGCGACGCAGTTTTTAGATTTTAGTGCCTAATTAAGTTATTGCCGTTTTGGATATAGAATTCCTATTAAGCTTTAATACCTTTAGGCGCAACTTTTTATATTTAATTTTTACACTTTTAAGTTTCGACTTTTTTCTTTCTTACCTTTATTTTTCGATGTTTATTATTCGACTTTTCGTTTTTCGACGCGCGCTTTATCTTTTTCGTTTCTACACTCTAGTTCTTAGGACTTAGAATTTTTAAATTTTCGAAGAAAAATTATTTTAAGCGATTAAATTAATAGACATCCAAAATTTTCTGGTTCGTAGTAATAGTTGGATTTGTTAGTGGCGAGTTGTGGGCTTCCGATTTAAAGGGTCCTGGCTACCTGCTGCATCTATTGACTATTCGAAACGTGGGCAAAATCAGAAAAGTCTATTAATTTGATAGCTTATATAATTTTTATTTTTATAACTAATAGGATATTCAGTGAATGCACCGAGCAAAACGTTCACCACCTTTCATACGTTCACCTCCTGTAACTCGATCAAGACATCTAGCCAATATTGTCGCCGTTGATTTTTGATAGTGCTCCAAATGAACATATATTTAGTAGCAATATCGTTCCAATATGTAAAGTTTTTTAATGTAATTTCCTTATTTTTAGTTGTAATAGTTAAATAAATAAGTGCGAAGACGAAAGACGCAAATCGCTCGAAAATGAAGATTTAAAGACAAAAACAAAGATTTGAAAGACCAAAACGTCCAAAAAGCTCAAATGTACAAGATACAATTAAAAAGGTTCAAATTATTGATGAAGAACGTCTAAAAATGACAAGAGTACAAGTTACAAAACGCAAAGTACACGATATAAAGTAGTACGCAAGGACGTTCGAAAATCCGGAACCGGGACATGAGTCAACTCTCAACGCTCGAAGCAACGGTGTAAAAATTACGAGTCAACTATGCACAAGAATAAAATATAATATTTAAATAATTCATAATAAGAATAATATTAAATAATAAAAAGTTGTTAATTGAGCATAGTTCAGGGGTCGTAAGCGAAAATTCAATTTAACATTTTGCCTATATAAGGCAACGTATTACGATCAATTAAAGACACCCTTTTCTATCCTAAATCCCTTTTCTATATCTAATATCAATATCTATAATTCTCTATCATAATGTTAATGTAATAAGATATAACAATAATCTTAATTTTAAGTTTAAATTATGATAATAATAAGATTTATGATAGAGATCGTTTGAGTATGTAAGTCGAAATTCTGTCCGTGTAACGCTACGCTATTTTTAATCATTGTAAGTTATGTTCAACCTTTTTATATTAATGTCTCGTAGCTAAGTTATTATTATGCTTATTTAAAACGAAGTAATCATGATGTTGGGCTAATTACTAAAATTGGGTAATTGGGCTTTGTACCATAATTAAGGTTTGGGCAAAAGACCGACACTTGTGGAAATTGGACTATTGACTATTAATAGATGGGGGGTATTGTCTAATTGAGTGACAACTCATTGGAGTCTGTCGAACCTATCTTCAAATTAATTATCCTAATAATTAATAATGATTATGGTTGTCCTATTTAGTGACGTTCATATGGAATCTATTATAATCATTTAATTAATTATTCGGGTTGGGTAATTGATTATTCAAACTGATCAAGTGGGTAAATTAATATTCATATCTAATCAAAACAGGGGTAGATTACATACAGTGATAACTGGTGTAATTGTTGACAGAAGTGATAACTGCGTCACAGTTTAAATCCTTAATTAGTTGGAATATTTGACTTCGGGTATAAGGGTAATTTGACGAGGACACTCGCACTTTATATTTATGACCGATGGACTATTATGGATAAAAACCAGATAGGTATCAAATAAACCATGACAAAGGACAATTAACCCGAGTAACAATTAATTAAAATCAAAACGTCAAACATCATGATTACGAAAGTTTAAATAAGCATAATCCTTTTATTTCATATTCTATCGCAATTTTATTTATTGTTATTTTATTTATCGTCATTTATTTATTTTACGCACTTTAATTATTGTCATTTATCTTTACGCTTAAAAATATAAAATCGACAAACCGGTCATTAAACGGTAAAAACCCCCCTTTTATAATAATATTACTACTTATATATATATATATATATATATATATATATATATTTATATAAATATAGTTTTATAAAAATATAGTACGTAATCACTAGCTCCCTGTGGAACGAACCGGACTTACTAAAAACTACACTACTCTACGATTAGGTACACTGCCTATAGTGTTGTAGCAAGGTTTAGGTATATCCCATCCGTAAATTAATAAAACTTGTGTCATATTTTGTAGTATTTCCTAGTAAAAATAATACTATTTCGTACCCTCACGCTACATCATCAAGTTTTTGGCGCCGCTGCCGGGGAGCGCTAAAACGCTATATTTTTTATTATAATAATATTGAAATAAAATATAATAATATAATAATATTGAAATAGAATATAATAATATAATAATATTGAAATAGAATATAATAATATAATAATATTTTAGAATCAAAATGATACGTAAAATTTTAAAAAGTCGTATTTATTAAATACTTCAGGGGTATATTATGTAACTTGTAATTAATAATTTCTATCATATCGCTTTCATGTGAATAGTAAATTAATTAATTTCTTTTCATTTACTATTCATGAATAGTAAATGACTTTAAAAAAAAAAAGTTTTGAAAAAAAAAATAATAATTATAAAAAAATTATTAATTTGTAAAAAAAAATCGTTTTTTAAAAAAAAAAAAACGTAAAAAAACAAAAAAAAAAACAAAAACAAAAACGTAAAAAAAAAAAAAAAAAAAAAAAAACGTAAAAAAAAAAAAAACGTAAAAAAAAAAAAAATAAAAAAAAACGTAAAAAAAAAAAAAAAAAAAAACATATTAAAAAAAATATATATATATATTTTTTTAAGATTTTGTCTATAAAAAAAAATGTTTTTTTTAGTTTTATTAACTTTAGATTTTTAGACTATAGTCGCAACTTTTAGTATTAAGTTTAGTTTTGCCATAGTTATTTTTACTTCTAGAATTTTTAGGCTTTGCCGTAAAATCCCTTAAGTGCTTATTCCTTAGACTAAGATTTAGGTGCTTTAGAATTTTGCGACGCCGTATTTCGCACTACTTTCTTATTTTTATTTTTCGACGCCTATTTTTCGACCTTTTTATTTTTCGACACTTTTCGACGCGCAATCTTTTTCTCTCTTATTTCTCGCCATTCTAGTTTTTAGGACTTAGAATTTTTTCTACTTCTTCTCTAAATTTCTTAAAATTACGAAAATTTATTTTAAGTGGTTAAATTGATAGACATCAAAATTTTCTGGTTCGTAGTAATAGTTGGATTTGTACGTGGACCGGGTTATTGGAGCCAAACAGTACTCAATTATATTGAGACCAAACGAATCCTGCCCCTCTGCTGCATCTTTTGGCTATTCGAAACGTGGGCAAAATCAGAAAAGTCTATTAATTGGATAACTTATTATAATTTTTCTTTCCTTTTTAAAAACTAATAGGATATTCAGTGAATGCACCGAGCAAGACGTTCGCCGCCGGTCATACGTTCACCACCTGTAACTCGATCAAGACATCTAGCAAATATTGTCGCCGTTGATTTTTCTTTAGAATCGTCATCTAGTCGAACAAGAACTCCAACTCAAATTTCCGATAATCCATCTTTTGAACCCGACTTCACAATTAAGAACCCGGAGCATATTCAAGGACAATTCCAAGATCTTGAACCACTAATTATTCCTCCTGAGCCACAAACCATTAAATCAGAATCCTCTAGTGATTCGTATTCAACAAATTCAATTATGGAAGTAACGGAACCTCTAAGTATGGAAGATCGAATGAGAGCCACACGCACGGGCCAAGGTCACGCCATTATTAAGCCAGAAGTTAATGCGCCAGATTATGAAATCAAAGGACAAATTCTACACATGGTAACTAACCAATGCCAATTCAGTGGTGCACCGAATGAAGATCCTAACAAACACCTTCGTACGTTTAAAAGAATTTGTACACTATTCAAAATCCGAGAAGTGGAAGATGAGCAGATCTATCTCATGTTGTTTCCCTGGACTTTAAAGGAAGAAGCCAAAGATTGGTTAGAATCGTTACCTGAAGGGGCGATTGACACATGGGATGTTTTAGTTGAAAAATTTCTTAAACGATTCTTTCCGGCATCTAAAGCCATGAGACTTCAAGGAGAAATTGTTACGTTCACACAAAAATCAAATGAAACTCTATATGAGGCGTGGACAAGATTTGGAAAGTTGTTGAGAGGATGTCCTCAACACGGTTTAGACACTTATCAAATAGTACAAATATTCTACCAAGGTGTCAACGTTGCTACACGAAAAGACATCGACATAACAGCCGGTGGTTCCATCATGAAGAAAACCGCAACTGAAGCTTACAAAATTATTGATAATACAGCCTCCCACTCTCATGAGTGGCACCAAGAAAAAGATATCTTTCGATCATCTAAAGCGGCTAGAGCCGATTCTAGCCATGACTTTGATTCCGTTTCCGCAAAAATAGATGCTTTCGAAAGACGAATGGAAAAGATGAATAAAGATATTCACGCAATACGAATCAGTTGTGAGCTATGCGGTGGACCACACTTATTGAAAGATTGTCACATTGAACCAACCATGGAACAACGAGAGAATGTTTTCTATATGAACCAAAGGCCGGGAAATAATTATCAAAATAATTATCAACCGCTAAAGCTAAACTTCAATCGAAATCAAAACATTCTTTACAATCCAAAAGGACCCGAAAGTAACTGGTATAACCAACAAGGTCCGAATAACCAACCGACTCAAAACAACACTTTCAATCAACAAAGACCTAGCTTGTATAAACCACCACAACAACCCGAAGAGAAAAAGCCAAATCTAGAAGAAATGATGGCAAAGCTGATTGAATCTCAAACACAATTCATTACATCTCAAACCCAAACGAACGAGAGGTTTGATCAGTCATTAAGAACTCAACAAGCTTCCATTTTGAATCTAGAAAAACACGTAGGTACTCTTGCTAGCATGATGAGTGAGAGGGAACAAGGAAAGCTACCGAGTAATACTGAAGTAAATCCTCGGAATGAGAATGTTAATATGGTTTCAACAAATTCTGAAAAACCAGCACCAGAAGATGGGAAGGTTTTAGATGAGAGTAACAATGAAGAAGTTACACCACCACCACCAGAGTATGTAAAGCCAGTGGTGGCACCATATAAACCACCCATCCCGTTTCCAAGAAAAGGAGTTGAGTATGAGCAAGTAATAGGTAATAAAGTTGGTGATACCATTGGAAAGAAGAAGAAGAAGAAGAATAAGAAAGTGCAAGAAACAAAAGCCGTAGAAGTAAACCCGGTGAAGACAGTTCCACCAAATCCTCCACCTAGGGTAGGTGATCCGGGTGAATTTATTGTTCCTTGTCTACTTAGTGATTGTGTCATGTATGATGCACTAGCAGATTTAGGTGCAAGTGTAAGTGTTATGCCTCTTTCCTTATATAAGAGATTAGGTGTAGGTAAGTTAAGTCCAACGGATATGAGTGTTCGACTCCTTGATCAAACCATTAAGCACCCAGTTGGAATTGCTAACAACCTACCCGTTCAAGTAGGCAATTTAACCTTTCTAGTCGAATTTATTGTCATTGACATAGAAGAGGACCCAAACATTCCTCTAATTTTAGGTCGGCCATTCTTTGCGTTCACCGGGGCGTTATTTGATGTAGGAAATGGAAGAATGACACTTAAAAGTGGTGACAAATCTATCACCTTTATGATTCGAAAGTCTAAATCTCCACCAACCAAAACCATTGAACAAAAAAAAAAGATTGGTAGTAACCATGTTGTTTTACCAACTCCAGCGGTAGTGCTAAACAATAATGAAACGCCTAAGTGTGGGGAAAATGAAGTAACACCTAATGATGACTTGATAATAAAGAACCCCGTTGTTGATACGAAATTAGATAATCCCGTTATTAATAGTTCAATGAAGAAACTTATTAAACGGATTCGCGATGCTATAACCAAGTGGAACTTTAAGTTATGTAACCGGTTAGTATCCAATCTATCGCCTAAAGAAAAGGTGAAGCTAGTTGAAATTGTGGATATTACACAGGAATCCGACCAATGGCTTAAAGAGAAAGTCACAGATATGCAAGTTGATTATGGACCAAGAGAAATTGACGATGAAGTTAATCACAATTTTGACACCACAGCTACCTAAGTGTGGGGAGATTCAAGTGTTCTAAAAAGAAAATGCTATCTAGAGTTAGTTGTTCTGTTCTCGTGTAGTTCCGAGAATGGAATCCGAGTGGTCTTTTCCACTAGCAGACACTAAAGAACTAGTTTTCTCCCTCCATTCTGAATTTTTGTTTTGTAGGTTTTATATAAAATTAATATGTTTTTTTTAATTTAAGTTTTGTGTGAATTTTAAAAACAAAATTTACTTTAATTCATTAAGTTGAAAAAAAATGATTTCTAAAATTCGTCGTGAGTTGAAGACTAGGTCATTAAGCCGAAATTACTTTACCCGAGGGCGGGGCGACAAATTTTGTTATCATTATTTTTAATTTTATTGATTTAAAGTATGCCAAAAATATTATACTTTATAATTTTTTGAAAAGTGGGGTTATAAACCAAACTTCAAAAATATATATATATATATATGTTTGTATTTTATCTTATGTACAAAACAGGGTAAAACAGCGCACTTTCAAAGACTGTCATGAAGTTCAGCAAAAGCTACTGATTTTGACAAGACGCAAAAAATCAAATGTGAAATAACAATATGTTTGCAAACTCGGTATTTTTAATCACTTTTCTACGCTAATCACCCTCATGAATTTAAATTATAGTCTGATTTCATGCAAATGAGGGCATTGCATGATCTTAAGTGTGGGGTAGGGTTATAAATTCTCTCAGGTTTATACTTGGTTTATTTGCCAAATTTTGTGAAAATTTGAAAAATTTTCAACTAAATGAACTCAAAATCATGTTTATACATATTTATGAACGATGAAAACTAGGTGTTAATACCGAAATTATCGTTACCTCGGAAAGGACATAAATTGAGAAACAACCTAAAATGCTTGAATTCATTTAAAATGGAATAAAGGAGAATAAAAAGGCAAAGAAAGAAACTAAGTGTGGGGAGAATGTACCAAGTTATTCAATTAAAAATTATCTATCACATATCTTTGTACAAGATTATTGCAGGTACTTTTGCTTTGGACGATACTAATCAGTTTTACCCGGTTTACTGTAATATATTTGAAAGAAAGATGGATCTACACGATGAATCAATTCCATCATTAAAAGGAAGTAAAGTCTTCCGAAAAAGACACGCGCTTCTTGATTTAGGTCAAGAAGTTGTCGTCCAGACCAGCTGTAGGTTGACGAAAAATCTAGAAAAGTCATCTCTAAAATCAGCAGGAAATCCACGGACCTCAGCATCAAACAGGGTCGCCAAGTGGTCAGATTTATCCTAACCATGAGAAGGATTTATCTCGTACAATGAGGAGGCACCGTGCAAATTAGCTTGATAAGACTAATGAATCAGATCCCCAGAAAAGGATAATCTCCTTAAAGATTAAAAATCAGCTTTTAAGACTGATAATACTCAATCCTAGAGATTGACCTTAAAGATTGAGAATTCAAACTCATGGAATTCGATGATATCTAAACTCGAGCATGAACGAGAAAATATTTTGATCAAAAATACAAACCGATTTGTTTTCTGAAAAACCAT
The DNA here is from genome assembly GCF_046630445.1 of Rutidosis leptorrhynchoides. Classification (NCBI taxonomy): domain Eukaryota; kingdom Viridiplantae; phylum Streptophyta; class Magnoliopsida; order Asterales; family Asteraceae; genus Rutidosis; species Rutidosis leptorrhynchoides. Next base: position 305,908,266 of record NC_092343.1, on the reverse strand, counting down.
TTTCAATGCGTTCATTACCATTGAACGTAAAATCCTAAGAAATTCACCTGGAATTCATTAGGTCACCTGAACCAAATCGGGTGTCAACCGTAAGAACGGTGGTTGCATAGCATGGTCGGAGACAGGACCTTGTGCCAGACCGAAAAATCATAGGATGATCTTTACTATCGCTCCTACCAAGGATAGTTCTAGCATCCGACACGTTAAAAGACCATAATCATCTGCATGTCACGGGACATTGCCTTAACAGTTTCTTGTTCATCGCTTTCCTTTACAACCGGACGGTAGTTTACCGAAAGATAATATACGGAACAAGTAAACTGGATGTGTACTTTCCGATACCGGGATAGCAGTGGATTACACGAACCTAAAAGTTTTAGCCAAAATATTGATCCACAAATATATTTTGCAACACCGATGATGAATCAAATCAGAAAACTTGTCTAGGGTAAAATCTAGCTTGAATTTTCAAAAGATCAAATGTTTTCATAAAGATCCAATTTCCTTAAAGGATCTAAATTTTTATAGTCATGTGGGACTGTAAACCGCCTTTCAAATGTGCACTTTGCTTTGGAAACCGAAAGTAAATCGGCTATTTGATTTCAAGTGTCGTTGTCCTAAACCCAAGGCAACTGTGGATGACACACCCACCTTTAACCATATCGTTACTATCATTGTTTATACCGCTCTATCAAAATCACTGATGTACAAAGTGTGATGAATAAAAAAGTGATTCATGTATGTTTTTATTTCAAGTTCTGTATTGCTTGAGGACAAGCAACGCTCAAGTGTGGGGATATTTGATAGTGCTCCAAATGAACATATATTTAGTAGCAATATCGTTCCAATATGTAAAGTTTTTTAATGTAATTTCCTTATTTTTAGTTGTAATAGTTAAATAAATAAGTGCGAAGACGAAAGACGCAAATCGCTCGAAAATGAAGATTTAAAGACAAAAACAAAGATTTGAAAGACCAAAACGTCCAAAAAGCTCAAATGTACAAGATACAATTAAAAAGGTTCAAATTATTGATGAAGAACGTCTAAAAATGACAAGAGTACAAGTTACAAAACGCAAAGTACACGATATAAAGTAGTACGCAAGGACGTTCGAAAATCCGGAACCGGGACATGAGTCAACTCTCAACGCTCGAAGCAACGGTGTAAAAATTACGAGTCAACTATGCACAAGAATAAAATATAATATTTAAATAATTCATAATAAGAATAATATTAAATAATAAAAAGTTGTTAATTGAGCATAGTTCAGGGGTCGTAAGCGAAAATTCAATTTAACATTTTGCCTATATAAGGCAACGTATTACGATCAATTAAAGACACCCTTTTCTATCCTAAATCCCTTTTCTATATCTAATATCAATATCTATAATTCTATATCATAATGTTAATGTAATAAGATATAACAATAATCTTAATTTTAAGTTTAAATTATGATAATAATAAGATTTATGATAGAGATCGTTTGAGTATGTAAGTCGAAATTCTGTCCGTGTAACGCTACGCTATTTTTAATCATTGTAAGTTATGTTCAACCTTTTTATATTAATGTCTCGTAGCTAAGTTATTATTATGCTTATTTAAAACGAAGTAATCATGATGTTGGGCTAATTACTAAAATTGGGTAATTGGGCTTTGTACCATAATTAAGGTTTGGGCAAAAGACCGACACTTGTGGAAATTGGACTATTGACTATTAATAGATGGGGGGTATTGTCTAATTGAGTGACAACTCATTGGAGTCTGTCGAACCTATCTTCAAATTAATTATCCTAATAATTAATAATGATTATGGTTGTCCTATTTAGTGATGTTCATATGGAATCTATTATAATCATTTAATTAATTATTCGGGTTGGGTAATTGATTATTCAAACTGATCAAGTGGGTAAATTAATATTCATATCTAATCAAAACAGGGGTAGATTACATACAGTGATAACTGGTGTAATTGTTGACAGAAGTGATAACTGCGTCACAGTTTAAATCCTTAATTAGTTGGAATATTTGACTTCGGGTATAAGGGTAATTTGACGAGGACACTCGCACTTTATATTTATGACCGATGGACTATTATGGATAAAAACCAGATAGGTATCAAATAAACCATGACAAAGGACAATTAACCCGAGTAACAATTAATTAAAATCAAAACGTCAAACATCATGATTACGAAAGTTTAAATAAGCATAATCCTTTTATTTCATATTCTATCGCAATTTTATTTATTGTTATTTTATTTATCGTCATTTATTTATTTTACGCACTTTAATTATTGTCATTTATCTTTACGCTTAAAAATATAAAATCGACAAACCGGTCATTAAACGGTAAAAACCCCCCTTTTATAATAATATTACTACTTATATATATATATATTTATATAAATATAGTTTTATAAAAATATAGTACGTAATCACTAGCTCCCTGTGGAACGAACCGGACTTACTAAAAACTACACTACTCTACGATTAGGTACACTGCCTATAGTGTTGTAGCAAGGTTTAGGTATATCCCATCCGTAAATTAATAAAACTTGTGTCATATTTTGTAGTATTTTCTAGTAAAAATAATACTATTTCGTACCCTCACGCTACATCATCAATTTTTCTTTAGATTCATCATCTAGTCGAACGAGTACTCCAATTCAAATTTCTGATAATCTAACTTTTGAACCCAACTTCACAATTGAGAACTCGGAGGATATTCAAGGACAATTCCAAGACCCTGAACCAATAATCATTCCTCCTGAACCACAAACCGTTAAATCAGAATTCTCTAATGATTCGTATTCAACAAATTCAAATATGGAAGTAACGGAACCTCAAAGTATGGAAGATCGAATGAGAGCCACACGCACTGGCCAAGGTCACACCATTATTCGGCCAGATGTTAATGCGCCAGATTATGAAATCAAAGGACAAATCCTACACATGGTAACTAATCAATTCCAATATAGTGGTACGCCAAAAGAAGATCCAAACGAACATCTTCGAACCTTTAATAGGATCTATACTCTATTTAAAATTAGAGAAGTTGAGGATGAACAGATCTATCTCATGTTGTTTCCCTGGACTTTAAAGGGAGAAGCCAAAGATTGGTTAGAATCGTTACCTGAATGGGCGATTAATACATGGGATGTTTTAGTTGAGAAATTGTTACGTTCGTGCAAAAGCCAAATGAAACATTATATGAGGCGTGGACAAGATTCGGAAAGTTGTCGAGAGGATGTCCTCAGCACGGTTTAGACACTTATCAAGTAGTACAAATATTCTACCAATGTGTCAACGTTGCTACATGAAAAGACATCGACACAGTAGCTGGTGGTTCCATTATGAAGAAAACCGCTACCGAAGCTCACAAGATAATTGATAATATAGCCTCCCACTCTCATGAGTGGCATCAGGAAAAAGATATTGTTCGTTCATCTAAAGCGGCTAGAGCCGATTCTAGCCATGAATTTGATTCTGTTTCTGCAAAAATAGATGCATTCGAGAGACGAATGGAAAAGATGAATAAAGATATTCACGCAATACGAATCAGTTGTGAGCAATGCGGAGGACCACACTTAATGAAATATTGTCACATTGAACAAACGATGGAACAACGTGAGAATGTTTCCTACATGAACCAAAGGCAAGGAAATAATTATCAAAATAATTATCAACCGCCAAGGCCAAACTTTAATCGAAATCAAAACATTCTTTACAATCCAAATGGACCCAACAATAACTCGTACAACCAACATGTCATAACCCGACCTTAACCATAAGGACGAATACAATAACATATGATTTCATCGCAAGGTATTGACCTCTATATGTGACATTTTTCAAAAACTGCATTCGTTTTTACAATACAAACCATAGCTTTTATTACAAATACAAGGTTTAAACAACTTAATAATGATTATCGTTTAGCGATAATCTTAGACTTACAAACTTTACATGTGATAATAACAATACGACCTCCAACATATTTTACATTACAAATCCTCCGATATGCAGTTTTATTTTTGACACAAATATGCATACTCAAGATCTTGCTTAAATTCAACATGTTGCAGCGGAAGCTTTTAGTTATCACCTGAGAATAAACATGCTTAAAATGTCAACATAAAGTTGGTGAGATATAGGTTTAATACCGGCAGCGTTATAAATATAGACCACAAGATTTCATATATAAACGTTTTAATAAAAATATTCTAAGTTGTTGAGCACTTGATAACCATACTTAACATTTAATCAACGTCGTATATTCCCTTTATTATGAAATCTTACTACACCGTACCAAGTGTAGTCACCGAAACGAAGTACTGTGCAACCGTTGAATACTGGTCGTCCAGTCCGGTTGGGGTTGTCAGGCCCGATAGATCTATCAACAGGATTCACGTTTACAATACCTCATGTAAATAATAGTTACCAAGCTACAGGGAAGTATGCCAGTGGTACAACTCAACGTAGAATATATATTTTTAATCACTTGTGTCCATAACGTAAATCATAAAATTCATGTATTCTCATCCCGAAATATTTAGAGTTTAAAAGTGGGACTATATACTCACTTTTGCCTTGAAGGTAATAAACACGACTTGGTCTCCGATTGATATCACAAACCTAACCATATATATAATATATCAACATATTTTCTTTTCAAGTAATTGTTACCTATATATATATATATATATATATATATATATATATATATATATATATATATATATATATATATATATATATATATATATATACTTTTAATACTTTTAATATTTTCTTAGTCCGTAGTTAGCAGTCTAATGTTAGTGGTCCACAATTAGTTGCTTAAATAAAATAAATAAAGACCCCATCGTATTCGTATTGATCAGAATTAATCTCGACCCATGGTACCATGTTGTCAAGTGACGTGTTACGTACATAAAGTACCGTGTTGTTAAATGACGTGTTGCATACAATCATGAGGTCTTATGATTAATCTTCTCGTGTTGTTTACGGGTGGTCCTGAAATATATAAAATCAAATCATAAGTAAATATATATTAAATATTATGTTAATTAGCCAAGATATGATTAATCCGATTTTGTCATAATATGATATATTACAGGTCTTGAAGTGTTTTTAAAAATCAAATTAGAAGGATATATTTAGTTTACGAACAAGTTTGAAATCACTCAAACTATGTTCTTGTTGTTAAAATTTTACAACACAAAATAAGATAGCTATATAAATATGAATCGAATAAGGTTATGAATAAGGTTACGACCTCAAGTTACTTGGACAAAGCTACTGGAAAAGGTAAGAAAAATCTTAGAATCAAAAGGGTGGTGGAGTGGGATTGAAAGATTGGAAGTAATCTCCTTGAAATCGGATGACTATATTGATACGTTCTTGAGTAGGTAAATGAAGAGAGATTAGGGAGTGAATTAACTTGAAAGAAAATTGGAAATGAAATTGTATGTGTGTGTGTGCAAAATAGCATGATTATGGGATGGATATATAGGAGATTTAGTTTGTTTTCTTGCACAAAAGTCACACATGAGGTTAAATGGCTGGTTCCCGCATGTAACATCATGTCTAGTGGCTGATCATTGAAGTTTATTGTTGGTATATACCAATAGTAAATACGTATAGAAGCTGGGTATGATACGGTTACATATACCCTAGATATACTTGTAGAAATTTTGAGGAATCGGAACAAGAATTCAAATATGGACGGGTTTATAACTGTAAAAGAGGCTCAAAAACTGGACTTTTATTTTTGGGTCAAACCGGGCCAAAATAAAATTTTAAGACATTTTTAATGAAGCAATGTTAGCTCGACCCCAGCCAGGGGATCTGCCCCTTGGACCCCGCCAGGGGTTGCCACCCCTTGGACCCCGCTTATCGGGGGCGCTGCCCTCGAACCCCCGTCATAATCAAGATAAATTCAATCAAGTGTGCACTCCACACTTCCCCAAACTTGTTCGATATTTATCAAGATTATTTTGGTTACAAATTAATCCCATTACACTTAAATCATATTGGTGACATAGATCACCAACACATTATAGATTGTAAGTATATATGTCAAAGAACGTTACATATAGTTATCGTTTTGAAAACTTAAGTTTGTGGTCTCAAAGTATACTTATAACTCATTGTTGTTAGTTCATAATGAAATGTTAAACCATCCTTAAATCATGTTAAATATGTATAGATATGTACATATACATAATCGTATAATTATCGTGTGTTATATAGTTCGTGATATCATCGGTCAAATTGGACGGTCAAACGTTGTGTGAAACTCTTTTCAAAAACATAAGTCTCAATAGTTTGGATTGCTTATCATGTTAGTAAGGTTTATTTTATGTAAATATTAATCTCATAAGTATAAAACGATCAAAAAATCCGGGTCGTTACAGTACCTACCCGTTAAATAAATTTCATCCCGAAATTTTAAAGTTGTACCTATTTTGGGTTGTCGGGAAATAAATGTGGATACTTTTGTTTCATCTGATCCTCTCGTTCCCAAGTAAACTCGGGACCCCTTCGAGCATTCCAACGAACCTTGATGATTGGTATGTTGCTCTGCTTGAGTTGTTTAACTTCACGGTCCATGATTTCGACTGGTTCTTCTATGAATTGTAGTTTCTCGTCAACTTGGATTTCTTCAAGAGGAATGGTGAGATTTTCCTTTGCAAGACATTTCTTGAGGTTTGAGACATGAAATGAATTATGTACCCCGGTGAGTTGTTGTGGTAACTCGAGTCGATAAGCTACCGGTCCGATGCGTTCGATGATCTTGAACGGGCCTACATACCTTGGGTTCAGTTTACCCCTTTTTCCAAAACGTATTACACCTTTCCAAGGTGACACCTTTAGCATAACCATGTCACTGATCTGAAACTCTAATGGTTTCCTTCGGACATCGGCGTAGCTCTTTTGGCGACTACGGGCTGTTTTCAATCTCTCCTTGATTTGCACTATCTTCTCAGTAGTTTCATGGATGATCTCGGGACCAGTTAATTGTTGATCTCCTACTTCAATTCCAATAGATAGGGGATCTACACTTCCTTCCATACAGTGCTTCGAATGGTGCAGCTTTAATGCTCGCATGATAACTATTATTATACAAGAATTCTGCTAATGGTAGATATTTATCCCATCCGTTTCCAAAATCGATCACACATGCCCTGAGCATGTCTTCAAGAGTCTGAATTGTTCTTTCACTCTGCCCGTCAGTTTGCGGATGATATGCGGTGCTCATATCCAAACGGGTTCCCAGGGCCTCCTGTAGTGATTGCCAAAACTTTGATGTAAATCTACTATCACGATCGGATATAATGGAAATAGGTATTCCATGCATTGAAACAATTTCCTTTATGTATAATCGTAATAGTTTCTCCATTCTATCCGTTTCCTTTATAGGCAAGAAATGTGCAGATTTGGTGAGACGATCAACTATTACCCAAATGGTGTCATAACCCCAGGCAGTCTTAGGTAACTTTGTGATGAAATCCATGGTAATACCATCCCATTTCCATTTTGGGATTTCTGGTTGTTGAAGTAACCCTGACGGCTTCTGGTGTTCTGCTTTGACTTTGGAACAAGTTAAACATTCCCCAACATATGTTGCAACATCTGTCTTTAAATTAGGCCACCAATAATGCGTCTTAAGATCTTGATACATCTTTCCAACTCCAGGATGTATCGAGTATCTTGTCTTATGTGCCTCGTTCAATATCAACTTCCTTAGTCCACCCAACTTTGGTACCCAAATACGGTTTGCGAAATATCGAATTCCGTCTTCCCGTATAACGAGTTGCTTCTCATACTTCTTCATTATTTCATTTCCTATGTTTTCTTTAGTAAGAGCTTCTCGTTGAGCCTCTTTGATTTGTGAGTTGAGATTCATGCGAATTTTTATGTTCATTGCTGGTACTCGAATTAGTTCCCGTTCCTTTCTATTTAGAGCGTCGGCCACTACATTCGCTTTCCCGGGATGATAGCGAATCTCACAATCATAGTCGTTTATCAGCTCGACCCACCTACGTTGCCTCATGTTCAGCTGTTTTTGATCAAAAATATGTTGAAGGCTTTTATGATCAATAAACACAGTGTATTTAACCCCATATAAATAGTGTCTCCATATCTTCAATGCAAACACTACTGTTCCCAATTCTAAATCATGCGTCGTATAATTCCGCTCGTGAATCTTCAATTGTCGGGATGCGTATGCTATAACTTTTTTCCGTTGCATAAGGACGCAACCAAAACCTTGTCGCGAAGCGTCACAATATATCTCAAAATCATCGTTCCCTTCAGGTAACGATAAAATAGGTGATGTAGTCAACTTCTTCTTCAGTAATTGAAATGCACTCTCTTGCTCAGAAGTCCATTCGTACTTCTTCCCTTTTTGCGTTAACGCTGTTAATGGTTTAGCTATTTGGGAAAATCTTGAATAAACCTTCTATAATAACCAGCTAAACCCAAAAATTGGCGTATCTGCGTTGGTGTCTTAGGAGTCTCCCATTTTTCAATGGCCTCAATTTTAGCTGGATCAACCTGAATTCCTTTGCTACTAACAACGTGGCCAAGAAATTGCACTTCTTTCAACCAAAATGTACACTTAGAAAATTTGGCGTATAACTGTTCTTTTCTTAACAATTCTAATACCAACCTTAAATGTTGCTCATGCTCTTGCTCACTCTTGGAATAGATAAGAATATCGTCAATGAAAATGATAACAAATTTATCTAAATACGGACTACAAACTCGATTCATGAGGTCCATGAATACAGCTGGCGCATTAGTCAACCCAAACGGCATGACCAAAAATTCATAATGACCGTAGCGTGTCCGAAAAGCAGTTTTCGGAATATCTTCTTCTTTGACGCGTAGTTGATGATAGCCCGACCTTAGGTCGATTTTCGAGTAAACACATGATCCTTGCAATTGATCAAATAAGTCATCAATTCTCGGTAGTGGATACCGATTCTTGATAGTTAACTTATTTAATTCACGATAATCTATACACATTCAGAAAGATCCATCTTTCTTCTTGACGAATAAAATCGGAGCTCCCCACGGTGAAGTGCTCGGTCGAATGAAACCACGGTCCAGTAATTCTTGTAACTGGCTTTGTAACTCTTTCATCTCAGATGGTGCAAGTCTATATGGAGCACGAGCCACTGGTGCAGCTCCTGGTACTAGATCTATTTGAAATTCTACATATCTAAATGGAGGTAATCCCGGCAACTCTTCCGGAAATACTTCAGGAAAATCTCTTGCCACAGGCACGTCGTTGATGCTCTTCACTTTTTCCTTCGTTTCAACTTTATTAACATGTGCTAGGATAGCATAGCACCCTTTCTTTAAGCACTTTTGAGCTTTCAAACAACTAATGAGTTTTAGCTTTGAGTTACCCTTCTCTCCATAAATCATTAATGGCGTTCTATCCTTACGAGGAATGCGAATTGCCTTCTTGGCGCACACAACTTTAGCTCCTATTTTGGACATCCAGTCCATGCCGACTATTACATCAAAACTTCCTAATTCTACGGGTATCAAATCAATCTTAAATGTTTCTCCGGCTAAATTTATTTTACAATCACGGTAAATTTTATCAGCTTTAATTAGTTTACCATTAGCTAACTCAATCATGTACTTAGCATCTAGAGGTAATGATGAACAATTCAATTTAGCATGAAAGTCTCTACACACGCAACTTCTATCGGCACCAGTATCAAATATAATAGATGCGGATAAGTTATTAATGGTAAACGTACCCGTAACAAGCTCCGGGTCTTCATACGCCTCTCTAGCATTAATAACAAATGCTCTTCCACGTGCAGATCCGTTATTCTTCTCTGGATTCGGGCACTGACCCTTATAATGACCCTGTTTCCCACACCCATAACAAGTAACAGTGGCCAAGGCAGTTCTATTTGCATTGGTGGCAGGAGTCTTGGTACCGTTTGTATTTGTAGCGGGAACCCTACAATCTTCAGCAAGATGACCTTTTCGATTACAATTGTTGCACACCGCATTACAATAACCAGAGTGATGTTTGTGGCATTTGTTACATAAAGGATTTTGTCCTTTGTAACCTGAGTTTGAACCGCTACCCGCACCTTGCGTGGTTTCTTGTTTCTTGTTGGATTGTTGATGATTACCTTCCCACTTTCTTTTATTTCCCGATGTCTTGACATCGGTGTTCTTATCTAGAATAATCTGGTCCATCAACTCGTTCGCCATGGTGATAGCTTCATGAATAGTCTTGGATTTGGATGCTGTAACATTTGCCTTGACCTTTTTAGGCAAACCGTCTTTGTACAGTTCAATCTTCCGTTCTTCGGTTGGTACCAATTCGGGACATAGCAAAGCTAATTCCATGAATCGCTGATTGTAGTTGGTGAGTTCAGTACCAACAACTTTCAAGCTTCGTAATTCAGCTTCCAACTTCCTAACCTCGTTCCTTGGACAATATTCGTTGATTAGCATTGTTTTGAATTCTTCCCAAGGAGTATCATAAGCTACATCTCCTCCTACGGCCTTCACATAGTTTTTCCACCACGTGAGTGCACTATCTTGTAGGGTGCACGATGCATACTTGGTCATGTCCTTCTCAATACAACCACTGATTTTAAACACAGACTCAATCTTTTCGATTCACCGGGTTAAACCAACCGGTCCTTCTGTTCCACTGAATGATGAGGGCTTGCAACCTTGAAAAGTTTTGTAAGTGCACCCCACACGAGGATTTGGGTTAACTGCAGCACCTTTTGCAGCCTCGACCCATAACATTCTGTCATTCACTCGCTGATTGATGAGTTCCTGGATTTCTTGTTCCGTCATTCGGTTCAATCGCGCCATAATCTTCAACAAGAATGAAAAAAAAAATAATTATTCACATAGAATATTATAGATGTAGTATGTATTTACAGTACATTGTAGCTTATTAATAATATGAGCCAGTTATTATTATAAAAGCCTTTTCTTCTTATTAACGTTTTATAATTATATCTAGGGTAGTACCTACCCGTTAAAGTTCATACTTAATAGCTTAGTACGAAAATCAATTACTACCACCCAAATAATACTTAACCATGGAAAATTATTGCATTTCACACTTCACTATTTTACATATGTTTATCTTACATCAAACATTAAGCAAACCACACTAGTAATATTATACAAAACATTATATGATCCCATGGTTTAAAACAACAGCGCATCATTTAACCCAAAGCGTTTGTGTTCAAAGAAATCGCTTAAAGGTTATCCTGGTTGTCTCCCTGCATTTTGGCTGAGGAACCGAAGAACTGGATGTCGGGATAGAACTAATAGGAATAGCGGGAATAGGTGTGGAAGTATCTGGTGGAGTTGGTGCGACAACATTCTCTCTAGACTCGGGATTTGGATTTTCCATTTCAGTAGCCTTTCATTTCTTTCCTCGTTCGAACTTGTCTTTCGTAATTTCCTGTATTTATTCCTCCTCAGGATCACTTTCTGGTTCCTCTTCAATTGATTCATCCGGAACTTGTGAGTCTTCCCCAAAGGTGTCGTTTTCATCATCGGATAGGTTAATGACTTGAACACCATCTGAAGATTCTGGTTCGAAGTCACTGAATGTGATAATAAGTTCTAAGCCAGACATCTATCACATAACAACTAGCACGTTAATACCACATAATATTTACATATTAATTTTTAACCAACAAGGATAAGCAATAGTTTTCGAAATCAAACACGGTCAAAGTCCAGACTCACTAATGCATCCTAACAAACTCGATAAGACACACTAATGCAAATTTTCTGGTTCTCTAAGACCAACGCTCTGATACCACATGTCATAACCCGACCTTAACCATAAGGACGAATACAATAACATATGATTTCATCGCGAGGTATTGACCTCTATATGTGACATTCTTCAAAAACTGCATTCGTTTTTACAATACAAACCATAGCTTTTATTACAAATACAAGGTTTAAACAACTTAATAATGATTATCGTTTATCGATAATCTTAGACTTACAAACTTTACATGTGATGATAACAATATGACCTCGAACATATTTTACATTACAAATCCTCCGATATGCAGTTTTATTTTTGACACAAATATGCATACTCAAGATCTTGCTTAAATTTAACATGTTGCAGCGGAAGCTTTTAGTTATCATCTGAGAATAAACATGCTTAAAACGTCAACATAAAGTTGGTGAGATATAAGTTTAATGCCGGCAGCGTTATAAATATAGACCACAAGATTTCATATATAAACGTTTTAATAAAAATATTCTAAGTTGTTGATCACTTGATAACCATACTTAACATTTAATCAACGTCGCATATTCCCTTTATTATGAAATCTTACTACACCGTACCAAGTGTAGTCACCGAAACGAAGTACTGTGCAACCGTTGAATACTGGTCGTCCAGTCCGGTTGGGGTTGTCAGGCCCGATAGATCTATCAACAGGATTTGCGTTTACAATACCTCATGTAAATAATAGTTACCAAGCTACAGGGAAGTATGCCAGTGGTACAACTCAACGTAGAATATATATTTTTAATCACTTGTGTCCATAACGTAAATCATAAAATTCATGTATTCTCATCCCGAAATATTTAGAGTTTAAAAGTGGGACTATATACTCACTTTTGCCTTGAAGGTAATAAACACGACTTGGTCTCCGATTGATATCACAAACCTAACCATATATATAATATATCAACATATTTTCTTTTCAAGTAATCGTTACCTATATATATATATATATATATATATATATATATATATATATATATATATATATATATATATATATATATATATATATATATATATACTTTTAATACTTTTAATATTTTCTTAGTCCGTAGTTAGCAGTCTGATGTTAGTGGTCCACAATTAGTTGCTTAAATAAAATAAATAAAGACCCCATCGTATTCGTATTGATCAGAATTAATCTCGACCCATGGTACCATGTTGTCAAGTGACGTGTTGCGTACATAAAGTACCGTGTTGTCAAATGATGTGTTGCGTACAATCATGAGGTCTTATGATTAATCTTCTCGTGTTGTTTACGGGTAGTCCTGAAATATATAAAATCAAATCATAAGTAAATATATATTAAATATTATGTTAATTAGCCAAGATATGATTAATCCGATTTTGTCATAATATGATATATTACAGGTCTTGAAGTGTTTTTAAAAATCAAATTAGAAGGATCTATTTAGTTTACGAACAAGTTTGAAATCACTCAAACTATGTTCTTGTTGTTAAAATTTTACAACACAAAATAAGATAGCTATATAAATATGAATCGAATAAGGTTATGAATAAGGTTACTACCTCAAGTTACTTGGACAAAGCTACTGGAAAAGATAAGAAAAATCTTGGAATCAAAAGGGTGGTGGAGTGGGATTGAAAGATTGGAAGTAATCTCCTTGAAATCGGATGACTATATTGATACGTTCTTGAGTAGGTAAATGAAGAGAGATTAGGCAGTGAATTAACTTGAAAGAAAATTGGAAATGAAATTGTATGTGTGTGTGTGTGTGCAAAATAGCATGATTATGGGATGGATATATAGGAGATTTAGTTTGTTTTCTTGCACAAAAGTCACACATGAGGTTAAATGGCTGGTTCCCACATGTAACATCATGTCTAGTGGCTGATCATTGAAGTTTATTGTTGATATATACCAATTGTAAATACGTATAGAAGCTGGGTATGATACGGTTACATATACCCTAGATATACTTGTAGAAATTTTGAGGAATCGGAACAAGAATTCAAATATGGACGGGTTTATAACTGTAAAAGAGGCTCTGCCCTTTGGACCTCGCCAGGGGTTGCCACCCCTTGGACCCTGCTTATCGGGGCGCTGCCCCCGAACCCCCGTCATAATCAAGATAAGTTCAAACAAGTGTGCACTCCACACTTCCCCAAACTTGTTCGATATTTATCAAGATTATTTTGGTTACAAATTAATCCCATTACACTTAAATCATATTGGTGACATAGATCCCCAACACATTATAGATTGTAAGTATATATGTCAAAGAACGTTACATATAGTTATCGTTTTGAAAACTTAAGTTTTTGGTCTCAAAGTATACTTATAACTCATTGTTGTTAGTTCACAATGAAATATTAAACCATCCTTAAATCATGTTAAATATATATAGATATGTACATATACATAATCGTATAATTATCGTGTGTTATATAGTTCGTGATATCATCGGTCAAATTGGACGGTCAAACGTTGTGTGAAACTCTTTTCAAAAACATAAGTCTCAACAGTTTGGATTGATTATCATGTTGGTAAGGTTTATTTTATGTATATATTAATCTCATAAGTATAAAACGATCAAAAAATCCGGGTCGTTACACAACAAGGTCCGAATAACCCACCAACTCAAAACAACACTTTCAGTCAACAAAGACCTAGCTTGTATAAACCACCACAACAAACCGAAGAGAAAAAGTCAAATCTGGAAGAAATGGTACAAAAGCTAATGGAATCTCAAACACAATTTATTACATCTCAAACCCAAACGAATGAAAGGTTTGATCAGTCATTTAGAACTCAACAAGCTTCCATTTTGAATCTAGAAAGACACGTAGGTACTCTTGCTAGCATGATGAGCGAGAGGGAACAAGGAAAGCTACCGAGTAATACTGAAGTAAATCCTCGGAATGAGAATTGTGACGACCCAGAAATTTTACTAAATTTAAACTTTATCTTTATATTATTCTGACACGATAAGAAATGTTTGTTAAGTTAAATCTCAAGGATTTTAAACTATGTTTATACATTCATTTAAACCTCGACCAAATTCCAATGATTCAAGAACCATTAAATGAACATATATGAATATGTATGTATATGTGTATATGTTATAAATTGAAAATGTCAACAAAGTATTTAAATGTATAATGCTTTATATGAACGTATTTGTTTCAATATGATTATCGATGAAATTAAAAAATATATATTAAATGATTGAATTATCAGAAACATTGAATTATGATTACAAGTCTCTGTTGAGAGGTCCACTATGATTTGAGAAAATCTATTCCTCTTAACGATATTCGGAATAATTTGTAAAGCTATTTATAAATAAAAATAAAAAGTGTCATTTAAGAAAGTTAGACAAAAGCTAGTGGAGAATTGGTTTCCATAATATTCTATTAATCTATTTTCAAACGTACAAAAACGTTTTCAGTTTAAAAGGAACTTTATTATTAAAACGTATATAACTTTTATAAATATCTAGAATCACTTTTGACAACTCATTACTTAACCAGTATAATAAATATAACGATATTTATATTTTATTTCATTAAATATATATAACGATTTAAATTAATATTATATATATTTATACGCGTATTATACATACATAGTTTTTATACTTTTACTATACTTTAACTTTACCTTTACTTTACTTTTACTTTACTTTAACTTTAATAATTCATTTTAATAATTCATACTTTAATAATTCACTTTAATAATTCATACTTTAATAATTCACTTAAATAATTCATACTTTAATAATTCATACTTTAATAATTCAAAAATCTATTATAAATAGAATTCAATAGATTTCATTATTTCATAGAAACTTGAAAATATATTTCTCTAAACTCTCTCAATCGATTTACATATATATATATATATATATATATATATATATATATATATATATATATATATATATATATATATATATATATATATATATATATATATATATATATATATATATATTTGCTCTGTATTATTTCAAGATATTATTAGTATACATAAAATATTACGACGGAGTGATGTCCGAGTGATTTCAAAATAGTTTTTTTGAATGAGTCGAAGCTAAGGAAATTATGGGTTATAGCTATGGAGGTGATGGGTATGGTTCATAGGTATGCTTGTGAGGTCAATCTAGTGTTTATCAACTCCGTTGCGTCTACGTACTTTTCTGCAATATTGAATCTCAATATTGATACGTGAGCACTCATAACTTAACTTTTATATATCAATAGTGTATCCCTGACTAGTGCTCGAGTATATAGGATTATGCATGCTTGTACATTCGATATTGTCCTTAGATAGGTTTGTTGAATCCTGAATTAGATACATATGCTACTGAGATAGGGTATATGATATGCATGTCATTGGAAATCTAGCGAAAAATTAAGAACTTTTCATTTAGATATCGAATGGTTTCGATGAACGGATTAGAAGTTATAGTCAACTGAATTTTAGTATTATTGTTAAAATGATTATTATTACTATCGTCGTTATTATTTTAATAGAAATATCATTGTTATTATAAAATATCATTATTACTATTATGTTAGTATTATCATTTTATCATAATAACATTTTTAGTAAATATAAATATTGTTATTTTATTTATAGAATAATAATTATTATTATTACAAAATAATACAACTTTTACTTATTATTATTATGATCAATATTATTTTATCAAATAAATAGGGGATACAAAGATATTTTTCACCACGCGTAATATAATTATATTAATAATACTTACCACTATAGTTTTACGATATTAAGTGAACTTTATAAATTTTACTACTTAAGATATATAAAAGTATATTTTATCATATATAAACGTTAATATAAATTGTTATTAATAAATGACTTTTATTATTATAAAATCTAATAAATATATTTAAATATATAAAACGACTATAGTTAAGTTATATAATAAACACGTATAAATTTTAGAAGTCATTTTGGGTCAAGTTGACTTTTGTTGACTTTTGCATATTAGTCTCGAGCATTAAGATTGTGGTACACTATGACTTGACCAAAAATTGTTAGACAAATATTGACCAACATATAAATATATATAATTAATATAGGTTCGTGAATCCGAGGCCAACCTTGCACTTGTTAAATGACGTTATATGTATTTTTACTACGAAATACAGTATGGTGAGTTTCATTTGCTCCCTTTTATATATATTTTTGGGACTGAGAATACATGCGCTGTTTTTATAAATGTTTTACGAAATAGGCACAAGTACTAAAACTAATTCTACGTGGGTTTAAACCAGAAATATACCCTTAGCTTGGTAACATTAAACTACTTGTCTATGTACGGTAGGCGCGAATCCTAAAGATATATCTATTGGGCCTGACAAACCCCATCCTGACTATGGGATGCTTTAGTACTTCGAGGTTATTTTAAACACACCTGATCTGGTGTACTTCAGAGGGTAAAACATGAATGTTAAGGCTTGTTACTGGGTGCCTACAACTTATAGAATACTTTTATACACTTGCGAGTGTACATATATTTATAAACGGAAATCTTGTGGTCTATTAATATATTGAAATGATTGTTATGATAAACCTATGAACTCACCAACCTTTTCGGTTGACACTTTAAAGCATGTTTATTCTCAGGTATTAAAGAAATCTTCCGCTGTGCATTAGCTCATTTTAAGGATATTACTTGGAGTCATTCATGGCATATTTTGAAAGACGTTGTATTCGAGTCATTGAGTTCATCAAGATTATTATTATGTCAATTATAGTTGGATGTATTATGAAATGGTGTGCATGCCGTTAATTTTCGTTGTAAAGAAAGTTTGTCTTTTAAAAACGAATGCAATGTTTGTAAAATGTATCATATAGAGGTCAAATACCTCGCGATGTAATCAACTATTGTGAATCGTTTATAATGTATATGAACGGGTCCTTTCAAGAATGTTAATATGGTGTCAACAAATTCTGAAAAACTAACACCAGAAGATGGGAAGGTTTTATATGTGAGTAACAATGAAGAAGTTACACCACCACCACCACCCGAGTATGTAAAGCCAGTGGTGGCACCATACAGACCAACCATCTCGTTTCCAAGAAAAGGAGTTGAGTATGAGCAAGTGATAGGTAATAAAGTTTGTGATACCTCTGGAATGAAGAAGAAGAATAAGAAAGTACAAGAAACTAAAACCATCAAAGTAAACCCGGTGAAGACAGTTCCACTAAAACTTCCACCCAGGTTGGGTGATCTGGGTGAATTTATTATTCATTGTCTACTTAGTGATTGTGTCATGTATGATGCACTAGCAGATTTAGGTGCGAGTGTGAGTGTTTTGCCTCTTTCATTATATAAAAGATTAGGAGTAGGTGAGTTAAGTCCAACGGAAATGAATGTTCGACTCTTTGATCAAACCATTAGGCACTTAATTGGAATTGCTAACAGCCTACCCGTTCAAGTGGGTAATTTAACCTTTCTAGTCGAATTTGTTGTTATTGACATAGAAGAGGACTCAAACATTCCTCTAATTTTAGGTCGACCATTCTTAGCGTCCACCGGGCCATTTATTGATGTAAGAGAGGGTAGAATGACACTTAGTAATGGTGAAAAATCGATCACCTTTGTGATTCGAAAGTCTAAATCTCCACCAACCAAAACCGTTGAACCAATAAAAACGATCGATGAGAAGCATATTGTTTTACCAACTCCAACGGTAGTGCTTAGCAATAATAAAACGCCGAAGTGTGGGGAAGATGAAGTAACACCTAATGATGACCTGATAAAAAAGAACCCCGTTGTTGATACAAAATTAAATGACCCCATTATTAACAGTTCAATGAAGAAACTTATTAAATGGATTCGCGATGCTAGAACAAAGGGGAACTTTAATTTATGTAACCGGTTAGTATCCAATCTGTTGCCTAAAGCAAAGGCGAAACTAGTTGAATTTGTGGATATTACACAGGAATCCGACCAATGGCTTAAAGCAAAAGTCACAGATATGCAAGTTGATTATGGTCCAAGAGAAATTGACAATGAAGTTAACCAAAATTTTGACACCACAGCTACCTAAGTGTCGGGAGATTCAAATGTTCTAAGAAAAATGATGTCTAGAGTTAGTTGTTCTGTTCTCGTGTAGTTCCGAGAATGGAATCCGATTGGTCTTTTCCACTAGCAGACATTAAAGAACTAGTTTTCTCCCCCCATGTTGATTTTTTTTTTTGTTTTGTTGCTTTTGTATGAAATTAATACGCTTTTTAAATTTATGTTTTGTGTGAATTTAAAAACAAAATTTACTTTATATCATTAAGTTAAAAAAATGATTTCTAAAATTCGTCGTAAGTTAAAGACTAGGTCATGGAACCGAAATTGCTTTACCCGAGGGCGGGGCGAAAAATTTTATTATCAGTATTTTAATATTATTGATCTAATGTATGCCAAAAATATTATATGAACGTGGGGTTATATACCAAACTTCAAAAATATGTATATATATGTTTGTATTTTATGTTATATACAAAACAGGGTAAAACAGCACACTTTCAAAGACTGACATTAAGTTCAGCAAAAGCTATTAATTTTGATGACAAGAAGCAAAACAAATGTGAAATAACAAATGACGGAATGAACAAATGATGTGCACAATTTAAAACAATATGTTTACAAACTCGATAATTTTAATCACTTTTCTACACTAATCACCCTCATGAATTTATAATTATAGTCTGATTTCATGCAAATGAGGGCATTGCATAATCTCAAGTGTGGGGAAGGGTTATAAATTCTCTCAGGTTTACACTTAGTTTAATTGCCAAATTTTGTGAAATTTTGAAAAAAATTTCAATTAAATGAATTCAAAATCATATTTATACATATTTATGAACGATAAAACTAGGTGATAATGCCGAAATTATTGTTACCTCGGAAAGGATATAAACTGAGAAACAACCCAAAACGCTAAAATTCATTTAAAATGGAATAGAAGAGAATAAAAAGGCAAAGAAAGAAATAAAATAAAAGCTAAGTGTGGGAAGAATGCACCAAGTTCTTTAAAACAGATATCACATATTTTTGTACAAGATTATTGCAGGTACTTTTATTTTGGACTAAACTAATCAGTTTTACCCGATTTACTGTAATATATTTGAAAGAAAGATGGATTCACACGATGAATCAATTCCATCATTAAAAGGAAGTAAAGTCTTCCGAAAAAGACACGCACTTCTTGATTTAGGTCAGGAAGTTGTCTTTCAGAACAGCTGTAGGTTGACGAAAAATCTAGAAAAGTCATCTCTAAAATCAGCAGGAAATCCACAGACCTCAACATCAAACAGGGTCGCCAAGTGGTCAGACTTATCCTAACCTTGAGAGGATATGTCTCATAAAATGGGGAGGGCGCCATGCAAATTAGCTTGATAAGACTAATGAATCAGATCCTCAGAAAGGATATCTCCTTAAAGATCAAAAATCAGCTTTTAAGCCTGATATTACTCAATCCTTGAGATTGACCTTAAAATTTGAGAATTACAAACTCATGGAATTCGATGATATCTAAACTCGAGCTTGGACGAGAAAATATTTTGATCAAAATTAAAACCGATTTGTTTTCTGAAAACCTATTTTCAATGCGTTCATTACCATTGAACGTAAAATCCTAAGAATTCACCGGAATTCATTAGGTCACCTGAACCCAATCGAGTGTCAACTGTAAGAACGGTGGTTTCACAGCATGGTCAAAGACAGGACCTTGTGCCAGACCAAAAAAATTATAGGGTGATCTTTACTATTTCTCCTACAAAGGATAGTAATTGCATCCGACACGTTGTGGACCATGAACATCTGCATGTCATTAGACATTGCCTTAACAGTTACTTGGTCACCGCTTTCCATTACAACCGAACGGTAGTTTACTGAAAGGTAATATACGGGACAAGTAAACTGGACGTGTGCTTTTCTAATACAAGGTTAGTAAGTGGGTGACACAAAACCACAAGTTTTGAGCTAAAATTTTAACATCTGAAACCCACAAAACCCACAAAACCATTTTGCAAACACCGGTGAAGGGTTATTCTGGAAAACTTATCTAGGGTAAAAGCTAGAATGAATTTTCAAAAGATCAAATGTTTTAATAAAGATCCAATTTCCTTAAAGGATCTAAATTTTTATAGTCATGTGGGACTGTAAACCACATCGTTACAATCATTGTTTATACCGCCGTATCATAATCACTTATGTATAAAATGTGAAGAATAAAGAAGTGATTCTAGTGTGATTTTATTTCAAGTTCTATATTGCTTGAGGATAAGCAACGTTCAAGTGTAGGAATATTTGATAGTGCTCCAAATGAACATATATTTAGGCGCAATATCCTTCCAATATGTAAAGTTTTCAGTTGCAATTGTTCTATTTTCAATTAATATTCGTTTAAATAAATAAGTGCGAAGACAAAAGAAGAAAACAACGATTTGAAGATGCAAATGACCAAAAAGCTAAAGCGTACAAGTTACAATCCAAATGATTTAATTTATTGATAAGAAACGTCTAAAAATTGTAAGAGTACAAGCCGCAGAACGCAAAGTACAAGTTATCTAAGCATACGAAAAGACATTCGAAAATCCGGAACCGAGACATAAACTGGGCGTAAATGTACGAGACAACAGAGCTAAAATTACAAGTCAACTATGTAAAAGAATATAATATAATATATATACAATTATATATATTATATTATATATTAATTAATTCGAGCAGCCCACGTTTTGCAAATCAAAAATATCTGATCCAGGCTGGCCATGCGAGTGCATGAGAAATGCACTAAAATCCCATGCACTTGCATGAGCCCATGCGAGTGCATGGGAAATACACTGAAATCTCATGCGAGTGCATGAGCTTCAAGATCCAAAAAAGTTGTATAAATTGGCCAGTTTTCTCACGAATTCTTTACACCTTCACATACTTCTTTCTCTCTATATGTAATATATATATATATATATATATATATATATATATATATATATATATATATATATATATATATATATATATAATTTTAATTTTAATTTTAATTTAAGTTTAATAATAATTGGGTTATTGTAAGAAATGTTTTATGGGTTTTAAAGTCGGAACTCTGTCCGTGTAACGCTACGCTATTAATAACCACTGTAAGCTATGTTCTTCCTTTTTAAATTAATGTCTCATAACTAAGTTATTATTATGCTTATTTGAGCTGAAGTAATCTAGATGTTGGACTAAATATTAAGACGGGGTTATTGGATTTTGTACCATAATTCGGGTTTGGACAAAAGACTGACACTTGTGGACATTGGACTATGAACTATTAATAGTTGGGGGTATTGTCTAATTGAATGACAACTCATTGGAATCTGTCAAACCTATCTTCAAATTAGTTAATCTAATAATTATTAGATGATTATGAATGTCCTATTTAGTGACGTTTATACGACATCCTTTACAATCATTTAATTAATTATTCGGGTTGGGTAATTGATTATTCAAACTGATCAAGTGGGTAAACTAATATTCATATCTCATTAAAACAGGGGTGGATTACATACAAGGGTAATTGGTGTAATTGTTAACAAAGTATTAAAACCTTGGATTACACGCAGTCGATAACCTGGTGTAATTATTAACAAAGTATTAAAACCTTGTTACAGTCTGAATCCCTAATTAGTTGGAATATTTGACTTCGGGTATAAGGTTAATTTGACGAGCATTTTATAATTATGACCGATGGACTATTATGGACAAAAACCAGATAGGTATCAAATAAATCCAGGACAAAGGACAATTAACCCGGGTGACAATTAATTAAAATCAAAACGTCTAACATCATGATTACGGAAGTTTAAATAAGCATAATTATTTTATTTCATATCTCATCATACTTTTATTTATCGTCATTCATTTATCATTATTTATTTTACGCACTTTAATTATTGTCATTTATCTTTACGCTTAAAATATAAAATCGAAAAACCGGTCATTAAACGGTAAAACCCCCTTTTATAATAATAAACACTTATATGTAAATATATATATTTGTATAAATATAGTTGTTAACAATATAGTACGTAATCACTAGCTCCATGTGGAATGAACCGGACTTACTAAAAACTACACTATTCTACGATTAGGTACACTGCCTATAGTGTTGTAGCAGAGTTTAGGTATATCCATTCTATAAATAAATAAATAACTTGTGTAAATCGTATCGTATTTAATAGTATTTCGTAATAAAAATATAACTATTTCGTATACACCTCGCATAACATCAGGCACCTATATAGTCATTGCTTGAAGGGAATGATAATTTTGTGATATATTGTGACGCCTCAAAGCAAGTCCTCGGTTGTGTATTAATGCAACGAACGAAGGTCATTTCCTATGCGTCCAGACAATTGAAGATTCACGAGCAAAATTATACGACTCACGATTTGGAATTAGGTGCTGTTGTTTTTGCATTAAAGACTTGGAGGCACTACTTATATGGGGTCAAAAGTATTATATATACCGTCCACAAAAGTCTCCAACATATATTTAATCCGAAACAACTGAACATGAGGCAGCGTAGGTGGATTGAATTGTTAAATGATTACAATTTTGAGATTCGTTACCACCCGGGGAAGGCAAATGTGGTAGCTGACGCTTTGAGTAGAAAGGACAGAGAACCTATGTGGGTAAAAGCTATGAATATAATTATTCATACTAACCTTACTACTCAAATAAAGGAGGCGCAACAAGGATTTTTAAAAGAGGGAAATTTGAAGAATGAATTACCCAAAGGTTCGGAGAAACATCTAAATATTAGGGAAGACGGAACCCAGTATAGGGCTGAAAGAATTTGGGTACCAAAGTGTAATGACCCGAACTTTTCCATGTTTATATATATTAAATGAAGTTAATATTTACATGATTAAATGTTTCCAACATGTTAAGCAATCAAACTTGTTAAGACTTGATTATTTGAAATGAGTTTCATGTAGACAATTGACCACCCAAGTTGACCAGCGATTCACGAACGTTAAAACTTGTAAAAATGACATGATTATATATATATGGACATATATATTATTAACATGAGATTATGATAAGTAAGTATCTCAATAAGTATATTAACAATGTGTGATATACATAAAAAATGAGAATATTGAATTATGAAGCTCGAAACGATATACATAACTATTATCGTTGTAACAACGTCTTACTAAATACATATGTATTGTATTAAGATATTGATATACTATATTTAACATGATAAAATGATAATTAAGTATATCATTGAGTGTATTAACAATGAACTATACAAGTAAGATGAGACTACTAACTTAAGAATTTCGAAAACGAGACATATATGTAACGATTATCGTTGTAACGACATTTTAAAGTATATATATCATATCAAGATATATTCATTGTTGGTAATTTATGTCACCAATATGATTTAAGTGTAATGGGATTAATTTGTTAACCAAAACAACCTTGATAAATATCGAACAAGTTTGGGAAAGTGTGGAGTGCACATTTGTTTGAACTTACCTTGTTTATGACGAGGGTTCAGGGGCAGCACCCCCGATAGCAGGGTCCAAGGGGTGGCAACCCCTAGCGGGGTCCAAGGGGCAGAGGCCCTGGCTGGGGTCGAGCTGAGAAAATTTTTGTTTGGGTTAATATCGCTTTATTAAAAATGTGTTAGAAATTTGATTTTAAGATTTCAACAACATTAAATAAGATCGTTAACTAAGACACATATCAAAGTAATTCTACTCAGCAAAAATGCTTACAATTACATTTCCATTCATTTTCATCAACAATTCTACTCGTAGTCATTCAGTATTCGTATTCGTATTATACACAGCTTCTAGACGTACTTACTATGAGTATATACCAATAGGAACTAGCATGGGATTCCACTTTTGATTATGTCATGCGTGACTAATCAAATTTAACTTCTACCATGAACTAGTCAACTAACTAGAACTCCTTTTATGCCCACTCACCACTCATCATTCACCACTCACCAATCAATCCATTTCACTTTCAATTCTCTTTCTAATTATCTCTCAACACCTACACACACTTATGAACGAATTTTTCCAGTAAACTAATCATCATCTTCATCAAAAATTACTTCAAGAATCAAGCTATAATCATCATAGGAAGAACACTTCAAGAACACTTACAAAAATCCTTTCAAGTTTACTAGTTTACTTCCAAGCTTTCTAATCCATTCCAAGTAATCATCTAAGATCAAGAAACCTTTGTTATTTACAGTAGGTTATCTTTCTTATTCAAGGTAATATTCATATTCAAACTTTGATTCATTTTCTATAACTATAAACTATCTTGATTCGAGTAATAATCTTACTTGAAATTGTTTTCGTGTCATGATTCTGCTTCAAGAACTTCCAAGCCACCAAAGATCCATTCAAGCTTAAGATTATTTTTGTCATTACCAGTAGGTTTACCTACTATACTTGAGGTAGTAATGATCTTCGTAACATCATTCGATTCATATATAAATAACTATCTTATTCGAAGATTTGAAAACGTAATCACTAGAACATAGTTTAGTTAATTCTAAACTTGTTCGCAAACAAAGTTAATCCTTCTAACTTGACTTTTAAAATCAACTAAACACATATTCTATATCTTTATTATATGCTAACTTAATGATTTAAAACCTGAAAACACGAAAAACACCGTAAAACCGGATATACACCGTCGTAGTAACACCGCGGGCTGTTTTGGATTAGTTAATTAAAAACTATGATAAACTTTGATTTAAAAGTTGTTCTTTTGGGAAAATGATTTTTCTTATGAACATGAAACTATATCCAAAAATCATGGTTAAACTCTGAGTGGAAGTATGTTTTCCAAAATGGTCATCTAGACATCGTTCTTTCGACTGAAATGACTACCTTTACAAAAAACGACTTGTTACCTGTATTTCTGACTATAAATTTATACTTTTTCTGCTTAGATTCATAAACTTAAGTTCAATATGAAACCATAGCAACTTGAATCACTCAAAACGTATTTAAAACAAAGAAGTTATGGGTAAAACAAAATTAGATATTTTTACTAGTTTTAGCTACGTGAAAATTGTAACATATCTATACAAATCATATCCTAGCTAACTTATATTGTATTATACATGTATTCTAATATATTATGTAATCTTGGGATACCATAGACACGTATGCAAATGTTTTGACATATCATATCGACCCATGTATATATATTATTTGCAACAACCATAAACACTCTATATGCAGTAATGTTTGAGTTAGCTATACAGGGTTGAGGTTGATTCTAAAAATATATATACTTTGAGTTGTGATCTATCCTGAGATGTGTATACACTGAGTCGTGGATTGATTCAAGATAATATATATCGATTTATTTCTGTACATCTAACTGTGGACAACTAGTTGTAGGTTACTAACGAGGACAGCTGACTTAATAAACTTAAAACATTAAAAAGTATTAAAAAATATTGTAAATATATTTTGAACATACTTTGATATATATGTACATATTTGTTATAGGTTCGTGAATCGACCCGTGGCCAAGTCTTATTTTCTGACGAAGTGAAAATCTGTGAAAGTGAGTTATAGTCCCATTTTTACTATCTAATATTTTTGGGATGAGAATACATGCAGTTTTGAAAATGATTTACAAAATAGACACAAGTATTGAAACTACATTCTATGTTGAATCATTATACCGGATATCGCCTTGTTGAACTTGGTAGCCTAAGAATTGGTGTTTATTATAATTGCCACCAATTGACGCGAATCCTAAAGATAGATCTATGGGCTTTGACACGCCCCAGTCAGAGAATTTGAACTGCTTTAGTACTTCGATATTGATATATGGGAATATTCTAGATGCATTTGTTAATGTCGGTTACCAGGTGTTCAACCATATGTTTGATTTTTATGCAGATTGCATGTTATTGAAAGATGAAATCTTGTGGTCTATTATTACAATTTGATATATAGGTTAAACCTATAACTCACCAACATTTTTGTTGATGTTTAAAGCATGTTTATTCTCAGGTGATTATTAAGAGCTTTCGCTGTTGCATGCTAATTTATGGACAAGAGTTGGAGTCAGCATGCTTGTATAATATTGTTTAAAAACTGCATTCGAAGACATATATATTTTTGTGTAATATTATTGTAAACCAATATGTAATGGTCATGTGAAAATGCTATATTTTAGATTATCATTATTTGATAATCGTCGTAATATTTTAAAGGTTATGGTTTGTTTTAAAAATCGAATGCAGTCTTTGAAAAACGTCTCATATAGAGGTCAAAACCTCGCAATGAAATCAATTAATATGGAACGTTTATAATCAATATGAACGGGATATTTCAGTTGGTATTAGAGCGTTGGTCTTAGAGAACTAGTAAATTGCATTAGTGTGTCTTACCGAGTTTGTTAGGATGCATTAGTGAGTCTCGATTTCGATCGTGTCTTCTTTAAAAATGATTGCTTAACACTTTTTGTTAGAAACTATATATTATTAACATGTAAATATTATGTGATATATTAATCTCTTAACGTGTTTGATATTGTGTGATAGATGTCTACCTCTAGTACAAATCCCATCGACTCACCTAATAATAATGAAAAGTCGAATATATTTTGGGAAGGTTCACAAATTCCCGAGGAAGAACCGGAAGAGGAAGAACCGGAAGAGGATGAACCGGAAGAGGATGAACCGGAAGAGGAGGAACCGGAAGAAGAGGAACCGGAAGAAGAAGAAGAGGTTTCGGAGAATGAAATATTAATACCTACAGTAAAATGATTAAATAAAAGAAGATCCTCAACCAATAGTCCAAAATTAAAAATGGTTAATGGTGTTTACGCCGAGGAAGCAAAATATTGGGCAGATTACCAATTTTTCGATGAATCGGATCCCGATGAGGATTCCGATGATGTTATAGAAATTACCTCGACCCAATTTAATAAAGCAAATGAAAATAATAAGGGAAAAGGTATAAAAATAGAGAAACCTGATTCCAACCCCGATGAACTTTATATGTATCGGCAACATCCGTATTTCCTAAATTGTAACAATAACCCGGGAACCTCTAAACCACCAGGTTTTTCTAAACCATTGCGGAAAATGACAGCTCGTATTAGAGGAACACCATATATCCCTAGAAAATTAGGAAAATGAACCAAGTCCGAAGAAGAAGAAACCAGTGATTCAGATTAGAGGGTTGTAATCATGTTGTGTAATATATGTATTGTAGTGTGCTTGTACTTTTATGTTATATGTAAAAATTGCTTGTATTGTTTGTTAATTATCTTTTACGAATCTAATCCTTGCCTATTTTACAGTATAAAAACAAAATGGACGTTAAGGGTAGACAACCGAATATTTTAGAAGACCTACCAGAGGATATGATTGAGGAAATCTTGTCTAGAGTCGGTTAGAATTCATCAGCACATTTAGTGATGGCGAAATTAACTTGTCAAACATTTGAAAGACTTTCCAGAAATGCCTTAGTTTATAAAAGGCTTTCCTTTGATAGGTGGGGTATATCACATTGTGGAGACCGTAAGTTACGCCATGTTTTCTTTAAAGCGTTAAATGCGGGGAACCCAAATGCCATTTTACGCTACGGGTTAAGAACCTATTTTGACTCAACATATTCCAACATAGGATTTCGTGAGTTAGAAAGAGCTTCTAACATGCAACATAAAGAAGCATGTTATACTTACGGGTTAGTGATGTTCGCTTCTTACCAAAGTGAGAAAAAGAACATCGGGTTACAACTTTTAAATAAAACATTCCCACAAGTGACGGATTCAGTAGTTGGGGTGAGAAACAGGGTTTTTAGATTATTACGGGGCTGTTGGACATTACGAAACCCTCATCCTTTTGACGACATTACAACATTCTGCCTAGCCAATGGTCATAACGGTTACTTTCCACAAGACCAAGGATGAGAAGTCGTCTTAGTAAAACCAGAATGCGTGACTTGTTTCTGGACTTATAAATTACGTGTCTTTATTGCCTTTGCTGAACGACTTGCGTATTAATTAGAATTACCTTTATAGCTGTCGAGTAGCAAAATTATTATGTGTTATATTTCATCCTATATGTATAATAAGTGGTATTGTATGTTTGTAAAATATTGTATAAAAGTTTGTACGCGAAATATTATTGTAATAGGTTTTTCATATTTTGAATCGTAGTAGTTGAATTGTATAATAGCTACTAAGTATGAACTTAACGGGTAGGTACTACCCGAATTAAAATTATAAAATGCTAATATGAAGAAAAAGCTTTTATAAATAAGTTCATATTATGCTACGAAATACTATTGACTACTCTTAAATTCTATATGATTAACTCAATTCTTTTGGCTATTTTTGAAGGAAATGGCACCGACGACTCGTCAGAACTTGAACATGAGTGAGGAAGACTTCCGTGTTTTCCTTGCTGCGAACATAGCCGCAGTGCAGGCTGCAATGCAAAATAACAACAATAACTCTGGTTCTAGCAGTGGAACTAATTGCACAAGAAATCGTGTAGGATGCTCCTACAAAGAATTCACTTCCTACAAACCTTTGGAATTCGATGGAACCGAGGGTCCAATCGGATTAAAACGGTGGACTGAAAAGGTTGAGTCGGTGTTTGCCATAAGTAAATGTACTAAAGAAGACAAAGTAAAGTACACTACACTTACCTTCACAGGTACTGCGTTAACATGGTGGAACACCTACCTCGAGCAGGTGGGACAAGATGTTGCTTACACACTACCGTGGTCAGCATTCAAGCATTTGATGAACGAGCAGTACCGTCCCAGAAATGAGGTCAATAAGCTCAAGGTAGAGATTAGAGGGTTACAAACACAAGGATTTGATATTACCACGTACGAACGACGATTCACAGAGTTGTGACTATTGTGTCCGGGAGCGTTCGAAGATGAAGAAGAGAAAATTGACTCATTTGTAAAAGGGTTACCAGAAAGGATTCAAGAAGATGTGAGTTCACACGAGCCCGCCTCCATACAAAAAGCAAGTCGAATATCTCATAAACTCATAAATCAGATTGAGGGAAGAATTAAAGAGAGGGCGGCCAAAGAAGCCAACACGAAACAAGTCAAGAGGAAGTGGGAAGAAAACAGTGTCAAGAGTCACCAACAAAACAACAGTAACTATCACTTCAACAACCAACACAGCAATCACAACTACAATCGCCCCATTTTTTGCAAAAACAAACGCAACAACAACTATCCTAACAACAACAACAATCACAATAATCGTCCTAACAACAATAACAATCGCAACAACAAGCAAATCAATCACAACAATGGAAACAACAATCAGAACAATAAATGTCTAAGGTGTGGAGGGTATCATCCAGATAAGTTCTGTGTAGTAGTGTGTACCAAGTGTAACAGAACCGGACATAGTGTAACGAAGTGTGATGTCTATGGACCAAAGGCATATAAAAATAACAGAACAAATAATTCCATTATTTGTTACGGATGCGGAAAGCCGGGCCATTTCAGCAAAGCATGCCCTAATCAAGGGAATAATAATGGGCAAGGACGTGGACGAGTCTTCAACATTAATTCGGCAGAAGTGCAAGAAGACCCAGAGCTTGTTACGGGTACGTTTCTTATTGACGATAAATCTGCTTATGTTTTATTTGATTCGAGTGCAGATAGAAGCTATATGAGTAGAGATTTTTGTGCCAAATTAAATTGTCCATTAATGCCTTTGGATAATAAATTTTTACTCGAATTAGCAAACGGTAAACTAATTACAGCAGATCAAGTATGTTAGGATAGAGAAATTAAACTGGTTGACGAAACGTTTAAGATTGATTTAATGCCAGTCGAGTTAGGGAGTTTTGACGTAATAATTGGCATGGACTGGTTGAAAAAGGTGAGAGCAGAGGTCGTTTGTTACAAAAATGCGATTCGCATTATGCGTGAAAAAGAAAAACCTTTAATGGTGTACGGAGAAAAGAACAACGCGAAGTTAAATCTTATTAGTAGTTTGAAGGCGCAAAAACTAATAAGAAAAGGTTGTTACGTCATTATAGCACACATCGAAGAAGTTAAAACTGAAGAAAAGAACATCAATGATGTTCCCATCGCAAAAGAATTTCCTGATGTATTTCTGAAAGAATTACCGGGACTACCTCCACATCGATCCGTTGAATTTCAAATAGATCTTGTACCGGGAGCTGCATCAATAGCTCGTGCTCCATACAGACTCGCACCCAGTAAAATGAAGGAACTTCAAAGCCAATTACAAGAACTTTTAGAGCGTGGTTTTATACGACCAAGTACATCACCATGGGGAGCTCCTGTTTTGTTTGTCAAAAAGAAGGATGGTACATTCAGGTTATGTATCGACTATCGAGAGTTAAACAAACTTACCATCAAGAACCGTTACCCACTACCGAGAATCGACGACTTATTTGATTAACTACAAGGCTCGTCGGTTTATTCGAAGATCGATTTACATTTCGGGTATCATCAAATGCGGGTGAAGGAGGATGATATTCCGAAGACTGATTTCAGGACGCGTTACGATCGTTACGAGTTTATGGTTATGCCGTTTGGGTTGACTAACGCACCAGCTGTGTACATGGACCTCATGAACCGAGTGTGTGGACCATACCTGGACAAGTTTGTCATTATTTTCATCGATGATATACTTATTTACTCAAAGAATGATCAAGAGCACGAAGAACATTTGAGAAAAGAGCTAGAGTTGTTGAGGAAAGAAAAATTGTACGCTAAGTTTTCAAAGTGTGCATTTTGGTTGAAAGAAGTTCAATTCCTCGGTCACATAGTGAACAAAGAAGGTATTCAGGTGGATCCGGCAAAGATTGAAACAGTTGAAAAATGGGAAACCCCGAAAACTCCGAAACATATACGCCAATTTTTAGGACTGGCTGGTTACTACAGAAGGTTCATCCAAGATTTTTCCAAAATAGCAAAACCCTTGACTGTATTAACGCATAAAGGGAAGAAATTTGAATGGAAGGATGAGCAGGAGAAAGCGTTTCAATTGTTGAAGAAAAAGTTAACTACGACACTATATTGTCATTGCCTGAAGGGAACGATGATTTTGTGATATATTGTGACGCCTCAAAGCAAGGCCTTGGTTGTGTATTAATGCAACGAACGAAGGTAATTGCTTATGCGTCTAGACAATTGAAGATTCACGAGAAGAATTATACGACACACGATTTAGAATTGGGCGCTGTTGTTTTTGCATTTAAGACTTGGAGGCACTACTTATATGGGGTCAAAAGTATTATATATACCGACCACAAAAGTCTCCAACACATATTTAATCAGAAACAACTGAACATGAGGTAGCATAGGTGGATTGCGTTATTGAATGATTACGATTTCGAGATTCGTTACCACTCGGGGAAGGCGAATGTGGTAGCCGACGCTTTGAGTAGAAAGGATAGAGAACCTATACGGGTAAAAGCTGTGAATATAATTATTCGTACTAACCTTACTACTCAAATAAAGGAGGCGCAACAGGGAGTTTTAAAAGAAGGAAATTTGAAGAATTAAATACCCAAAGGATCGGAGAAACATCTTAATATTCGGGAAGATGGAACCCGGTATAGGGATGAAAGAATTTGGGTACCAAAGTTTGGAGATGTAAGAGAAATGGTACTTAGGGAAGCACATAAAACCAGATACTCAATACATCCCGGAGCGGGAAAGATGTACAAAGATCTCAAGAAACACTTTTGGTGGCCGGGTATGAAAGCCGATATTGCTAGATACATATGAGAATGTTTGACGTGTTCTAAGGTCAAAGCTGAACATCAGAAACCATCAGGTCTACTTCAACAACCCGAAATCCTGGAATGGAAATGGGAAAACATTACCATGGATTTCATTACTAAATTGCCAAGGACTGCAAGTGGTTATGATACTATTTGGATAATAGTCAATCGTCTCACCAAGTCAGCACACTTTCTGCCAATGAGAGAAGATGAAAAAATGGAAAAATTGGAATGTTTATACTTGAAGGAAGTCGTCTCCAGACATAGAATACCAGTCTCTATTATCTCTGATAGGGATGGCAAATTTGTTTCAAGATTTTGGCAGACATTACAGCAAGCATTGGGAACTCGTCTAGACATGAGTACTGACTATCATCCACAAACTGATGGGCAAAGTGAAAGGACGATACAGACCCTTGAAGACATGCTACGAGCATGTGTTATTGATTTCGGAAATAGTTGGGATCGACATCTACCGTTAGCAGAATTTTCCTACAACAACAGTTACCATTCAAGTATTGAGATGGCACCGTTTGAAGCACTTTATGGTAGAAATTGCAGGTCTCCAATTTGTTGGAGTGAAGTCGGAGATAGACAAATTACGGGTCTGGAGATAATCCAAGAAACTACAGAGAAAATCATTCAAATTCAACAACGATTGAAAACCGCCCAAAGTCGGCAAAAGAGCTACGTAGATAGTAAAAGAAAAGATATAGAATTTGAAATTGGTGACATGGTCATGCTTAAGGTTTCACCTTGGAAAGGCGTTGTTCAATTTGGTAAACGGGGGAAACTAAATCCAAAGTTCATTGGACCATTCAAGATTATAGATCGTGTCGGACCAGTAGCCTACCGACTTGAATTACCTCAACAACTCGCCGGTGTACATGATACTTTTAACGTATCGAATCTGAAGAAATGCTTAGCCAAAGAAGATCTCACTATTTCTTTAGATGAAATCCAAATCAATGAAAAACTTCAATTCATTGAAGAACTAGTCGAGATAATGGATCGTGAGGTTAAAGGACTCAAGAAAAACAAAATACCAATCGTTAAGGTTCGATGGAATGCTCGTAGAGGACCCGAGTTCACCTGGGAGCGTGAAGATCAAATGAAGCTAAAATACCCGCACCTATTTCCAGAAGATGCATCAACACCTCCAACTGCTTAAAAATTTCGGGACGAAATTTATTTAACGGGTAGGTACTATAGTGACCCGAACTTTTCCATGTTTATATATATTAAATGAAGTTGATATTTACATGATTAAATGTTTCCAACATGTTAAGAAATCAAACTTGTTAAGATGATTATTTGAAATGAGTTTCATGTAGACAATTGACCACCCAAGTTGACCAGCGATTCACAAACGTTAAAACTTGTAAAAATGACATGATATATATATATATATATATATATATATATATATATATATATATATATATATATATATATATATATATATATATATATATATATATATATATATATATATATATATATATATATATATATATATATATATATATATATATATATATATATATGGACATATATATTATTAACATGAGATTATGATAAGTAAGTATCTCAATAAGTATATTAACAATGTGTGATATACATAAAAAATGAGAATATTGAATTATGAAGCTCGAAACGATATACATAACGATTATCGTTATAACAACGTCTTACTAAATACATATGTATTGTATTAAGATATTGATATACTATATTTAACATGATAAAATGATAATTAAGTATATCATTGAGTGTATTAACAATGAACTATACAAGTAAGATGAGACTACTAACTTAAGAATTTCGAAAACGAGACATATATGTAACGATTATCGTTGTAACGACATTTTAAAGTATATATATCATATCAAGATATATTCATTGTTGGTGATTTGTGTCACCAATATGATTTAACTGTAATGGGATTAATTTGTTAACCAAAATAACCTTGATAAATATCGAACAAGTTTGGGAAAGTGTGGAGTGCACAATTGTTTGAACTTACCTTGTTTATGATGGGGGTTCGGGGGCAGCACCCCTGATAGCGGGGTCCAAGGGGTGGCAACCCCTGGCGGGGTCCAAGGGGCAGAGCCCCTGGCTGGGTTAATATCGCTTTATTAAAAATGTGTTAAAAATTTGATTTTAAGATTTCAACAACATTAAATAAGATCGTTAACTAAGACACATATCAAAGTAATTCTACTTAGCAAAAATTCTTACAATTACATTTCCATTCATTTTCATCAACAATTCTACTCGTAGTCATTCAGTATTCGTATTCGTATTATACACAGCTTCTAGACGTACTTACTATGAGTATATACCAATAGGAACTAGCATGGGATTTCACTCTTGATTATGTCATGCGTGACTAATCAAATTTAACTTCTAGCATGAACTAGTCAACTAACTAGAACTCCTTTTAAGCCCACTCACCACTCATCATTCACCACTCACCAATCAATCCATTTCACTTCCAATTCTCTTTCTAATTATCTCTCAACACCTACACAAACTTATGAATGAATTTTTCCAGTAAACTAATCATCATCTTCATCAAAAATTACTTCAAGAATCAAGCTATAATCATCATAGGAAGAACACTTCAAGAACACTTACAAAAATCCTTTCAAGTTTACTAGTTTACTTCCAAGCTTTCTAATCCATTCCAAGTAATCATCTAAGATCAAGAAAGCTTTGTTATTTACAGTAGGTTATCTTTCTTATTCAAGGTAATATTCATATTCAAACTTTGATTCAATTTCTATAACTATAAACTATCTTGATTCGAGTAATAATCTTACTTGAAATTGTTTTCGTGTCATGATTCTGCTTCAAGAACTTCCAAGCCATCAAAGATCCATTCAAGCTCAAGATTATTTTTGTCATTTAAAGTAGGTTTACCTACAATACTTGAGGTAGTAATGATGTTTTTAACATCATTCGATTCATATATAAATAACTATCTTATTCGAAGATTTGAAAACGTAATCACTAGAACATAGTTTAGTTAATTCTAAACTTGTTCGCAAACAAAGTTAATCCTTCTAACTTGACTTTTAAAATCAACTAAACACATATTATATATCTTTATGATATGCTAACTTAATGATTTAAAACCTGAAAACACGAAAAACACCGTAAAACCGGATATACGCCGTCGTAGTAACACCGCGGGCTGTTTTAGGTTAGTTAATTAAAAACTATGATAAACTTTGATTTAAAACTTGTTCTTCTGGAAAAATGATTTTTCTTATGAAAATGAAACTATATCCAAAAATTATGGTTAAACTCAAAGTGGAAGTATGTTTTCCAAAATGGTCATCTAGACGTCGTTCTTACGACTGAAATGACTACCTTTACAAAAACAACTTGTAACCTGAATTTCTGACAATAAATTTATACTTTTTCTGTTTAGATTCATAAACTTAAGTTCAATATGAAACCGTAGCAATTTGAATCACTCAAAACAGATTTAAAACGAAGAAGTTATGGGTAAAACAAAATTGGATATTTTTACTAGTTTTAGCTACGTGAAAATTGTAACAAATCTATACAAATCATATCCTAGCTAACTTATATTGTATTATACATGTATTCTAATATATTATGTAATCTTGGGATACCATAGACATGTATGCAAATGTTTTGATATATCATATCGACCCATGTATATATATTATTTGGAACAACCATAGACACTCTATATGCAGTAATGTTTGAGTTAGCTATACAGGGTTGAGGTTGATTCCAAAAATATATATACTTTGAGTTGTGATCTAGCCTGAGACATTTATAGACTGGGTCGTGGATTGATTCAAGATAATATATATCTATTTATTTCTGTACATCTAACTGTGGACAACTAGTTGTAGATTACTAACGAGGACAGCTGACTTAATAAACTTAAAACATTAAAAAGTATTAAAAAAATGTTGTAAATATATTTTGAACATACTTTGATATATATGTACATATTTGTTATAGGTTCGTGAATCGACCCGTGGCCAAGTCTTATTTTCTGACGAAGTGAAAATCTGTGAAAGTGAGTTATAGTCCCATTTTTACTATCTAATATTTTTGGGATGAGAATAC
This sequence comes from Rutidosis leptorrhynchoides, assembly GCF_046630445.1. NCBI lineage: Eukaryota > Viridiplantae > Streptophyta > Magnoliopsida > Asterales > Asteraceae > Rutidosis > Rutidosis leptorrhynchoides. The sequence continues at coordinate 305,871,519 of NC_092343.1, read as the reverse complement.
ATGCAGTTTTAAAAATGATTTACAAAATAGATACAAGTATTGAAACTACATTCTATGTTGAATCGTTATACCGGATATCGTCCTTGTTGAACTTGGTAGCCTAAGAATTGGTGTTTATTATAATTGCCACCAATTGACTCGAATCCTAAAGATAGATCTATGGGCTTTGATATCACACCCCCGGTTAGGGCCTGGGCGAAATGTGACTTAATATCAAAAATATAGCAACATATTATAATAACGAGAACAATACTAAATGAGAAAGTTAAAATTTATGGAGTACGCAGCGGAAAATGAAATGTCGTTACAAAGGAGTAAAGTAAATGTTTAAATGCAATAGTAATAAATGCGATAATCTCTTGATCCTATGTCCAAGTAGCATCACATAAGCAGTAGATAAGTAAGCTTGAATCAAACAGCACCTGAGACAAAACATGCTAAAGTGTCAACCAAAAGGTTGAGTGAAGTTCATAGGTTTAATAAAAGTTTGACCGTTGTTTTAGACCACAAGATTTAGTTTGTAAAGTTGATCTCCCGCAGGATCAAAAAGTTATGCCAAAGCGTAATATTTAGACTAAACGTTCAAGTTTGCCCCATGACAAGTTGTGTCTGTCCTTTTTGGTTTAATTTCATTATCAAGTAATACAAAGACTTAGTCAAATGTATCGGGGACGTTACTCCCGATAGGCCTACCCCCAATAATTAAGCATGCAGCAGCAATTAAAAATATCACTGTAGGGACTTAGTCGGACATAGTCGAGTATAGCATAGTTTAACAGTTTGGTACTTGTGTATAAATTGTAAAAAGTAAAAACAGCATGTGTCTCACCCCAAGTAAAGTAAGTAAGTTTGCTAGCAATAAAGAGGGGCTATGAATTCACTTTAAATAGCAGTTGAAGTATTTCACGCAAGAAGGAAAGTAAAGCAAGTAAGTGATCTGGATATCAACCTAGAGGTATAACATTTGATTAGTTAATGTCTAACTGACATAAAGTATGTTTATTAATATAGCAACTATATTGACAGTGACGGTTTTCGAGAAAAGTTCCTATTTCCCAAAAGTTTCTATTTTTGGAAACTTACTATTTATGGAAAGCTTTCACTTATAGTAAGCTTCTAGTTTAAAAATGTTCGGGTTATAATTCTTAACAAAGATGTTGTACAATCTCGCCCAAACTTCGTTGCTAACATGCAAGTCACTCGAATGATCTATTGTTACCGAGTGGCCCAGGATCTCTTGACCAGATTCTAAGTCTTGGCATTCGAGATCCACAAGCGTCCCATAATGGTAACAAGGATCACCCTAGGCCACAAGTAGCGGTGATGTTTGTAGTCTTTGTACGCTATCTTTAATTATAACATTCACGTTAGGTGCGTATATACATATATATTCATTAATTCGATTTTAATTATAATTCCTATATATTAATTCATAAAAATACTTTTATAATTTTTAGTAACATATATTACTAATTATAACATGTTATTTATTTTAATTTTAATTGTATATAATTTATAACATTATTTACATGTTTTGGTAAAAATAAAATAATAAACCGAAGTAAAAAGTAAAAAGTAAAAAGTAAAAAGTAAGAAAAGAATACTTACTAGTAGTAATTCTTCAAAGAGAGAATGAGAGAAATTTTGGTGTGAGTTTGAATGAGAAATGAGGGGTATTTATACTTGAAAAAATTAGGTAAAATGAATAAAATAATTAAAAGAAAAAGAAATATTTTAATTTTTAATGAGATTTTAAAATTCAAAAGTATTAAATGTTAGGTCATGAGATAATGCACAAAATAAAATAATAAAAGTAGTTTTTCCATTATAATTTTTAATTAAAAAGTATTTTATTTATTTATTTATTTTTTTTTAAATTCATTTATTTTAAGGATTTTTTTATATAAATAAACAAATTGATTTAGTGCTTTTCCAAGAATATTTGTCAATATTTTTTATTTAATTAATAAATACAAATTTTGCATAAAAATAATAAATAATTCGGTATTTTGTATTTTTAATAATAATTATGATTTTAATTATTAAACTATAGTTTTAGTAAGTTTGTAAATATTATTAAATTTATATATAATTGGATTTATTATATAGATAAATATATAATACATTAACTAAATAATAAAAGTGATACAAAGTTTATATACTTAGTTAAATTATGTCAAATTATATAAATTAATAATATATTATTTATTTAAGCGTACATTATTGACTAAAAATTACTATTCGGTCAATATTTAATTGTATATAACAACCCTTAATACATATAGTCAGGCAGATAACCCTAGGGTTAATTCAGTAAATTTAAAAGTCGAAAAGTGAGGGTTGTTACATTTGACACGCCCCAGTCAGAGAATTTGAACTGCTTTAGTACTTCAATATTTATATATGGGTATATTCTAGATGCATTTGTTAATGTCGGTTACCAGGTGTTCAACCATATGAATGATTTTTATGCAGATTGCATGTTATTGAAAGATGAAATCTTGTGGTCTATTATTACAATTTGATATATATAGGTTAAACCTATAACTCACCAACATTTTTGTTGACGTTTAAAGCATGTTTATTCTCAGGTGATTATTAAGAGCTTCCGCTGTTGCATGCTAATTTATTGACAAGAGTTGGAGTCAGCATGCTTGTATAATATTGTTTAAAAACTGCATTCGAAGACATATATTGTTGTGTAATATTATTTAAACCATTATGTAATGGTTGTGTGAAAACGCTATATTTTAGATTATCATTATTTGATAATAGTCGTAATATTTTAAAGGTTATGGTTTGTTTTAAAAATCGAATGCAGTCTTTGAAAAACGTCTTATATAGAGGTCAAAACCTCGCAACGAAATCAATTAATATGGAACGTTTATAATCAATATGAACGGGACATTTCACAAAGTTTGGAGATGTGAGAGAAATGGTAGTTAAGGAAGCACATAAAACTAGATACTCAATACATCCCAGAGCGGGAAAGATGTACAAAGATCTCAAGAAATACTTTTGGTGGCCGGGTATGAAAGCCGATATTGCTAGATATGTAGGAGAATGTTTGATGTGTTCTAAGGTCAAAGCTGAACATCAGAAACCATCAGGTCTACTTCAACAGCCCGAAATTCCAGAATGGAAATGGAAAAACATTACCATGGACTTCATTACTAAATTGCCAAGGACTGCAAGTGGTTATGATACTATTTGGGTAGTAGTTGATCGTCTCACCAAGTCAGCACACTTTCTGCCAATGAGAGAAGATGATAAAATGGAGAAGTTAGCGCGATTATACTTGAAGGAAGTTGTCTCCAGACATGGAATACCAGTCTCTATTATCTCTGATAGGGATGGCAGATTTGTTTCAAGGTTTTGGCAGACATTATAACAAGCATTGGGAACTCGTCTAGACATTAGTACTGCCTATCATCTATAAACTGATGGGCAGAGTGAAAGGACGATACAGATGCTTGAAGACATGCTACGAGCATGTGTTATTGATTTTGGAAATAGTTGGGATCGACATCTACCATTAGCAGAGTTTTCCTACAACAACAGTTACCACTCGAGTATTGAGATGGCACCGTTTAAGACACTTTATGGTAGAAAGTGCAGGTCTCTGATTTGTTGGAGTGAAGTGAGGGATAGACAGATTACGGGTCCAGAAATCATCCAAGAAACTACAGAGAAAATCATCCAAATTCAACAACGGTTGAAAACCACCCAAAGTCGACAAAAGAGCTACGCGGACATTAAAAGAAAAGATATAGAATTTGAAATTGGAGATATGGTCATGCTTAAGGTTTCATCTTGGAAAGGTGTTGTTCGATTTGGTAAACGGGGAAAACTAAATCCAAGGTACATTGGACCATTCAAGATAATAGATCGTGTCGGACCAGTAGCTTACCGACTTGACTTACCTCAACAACTCGCCAGGGTACATAATACTTTTCATGTCTCGAATCTGAAGAAATTTTTTGTTAAAAAGATCTCACTATTCTGTTAGACGAAATCCAAATCAATGAAAAACTTCAATTCATCGAAGAACCCGTCGAAATAATGAATCGTGAGGTTAAAGACTTAAACAAAATAAAATACCAATTGTTAAGGTTCGATGGAATGCTCGTGGAGGACCCGAGTTCACCAGGGAATGTGAAGATCAGATGAAGAAGAAATACCCACACCTATTTCCAGAAGATGCGTCAACACCTCCAACAGCTTAAAATTTCGGGACGAAATTTATTTAACGGGTAGGTACTGTAGTGACCCGAACTTTTCCATATTTATATATTTTAAATGAAATTGATATTTACATGATTAAATGTTTCTAACATGTTAACCAATCAAACTTGTTAAGACTTGATTAATTAAAATGAGTTTCATGTAGACAATTGACCACCCGAGTTGACCGGCGATTCATGAACGTTAAAACTTGTAAAAACTATATGATGATATATATATGGATGTATATATAGTTAAAATGATATTATGATAAGTAAGTATCACACTAGGTATATTAACAATGAGTTATATACATAAAAATGAGATTACTAAGTTAATAAACTCGAAACGATATATATAACGATTATCGTTATAACAACGCCTTACTAAATACATATGTATCATATTAAGGTATTGTTACACTATATTTAACATGATAAAATGATAATTATATATACCATTATGTATGTTAACAATGAACTACATATGTAAAACAAGAATACTAATTTAAGAATTTTGAAACGAGGCATATATGTAACGATTATCGTTGTAACGACATTTTAATGTATATATATCATATTAAGATATATTCATACATCATAATATCATGATAATGTAATAATTTAACATCTCATTAGATATAATAAACAATGGGTTAACTACATTAAATGAGATCGTTAACTTAAAGGTTTCAAAACAACACTTGCATGTAACGACTAACGATGACTTAACGACTCAGTTAAAATGTATATACATGTAGTACTTTTAGATGTATTCATAAACTTTTGAAAGACTTCAAAACACATATCAAAGTACTTCTACTTATTAAAAATGCTTACAATTGCATTCTCATTCATTTTCATCAACAATTCTACTCTTATACACCCGTATTCGTACTCGTACAATATACAGCTTCTAAATGTATTTACTATTGGTATATACACTCCAATGATCAGCTCTTAGTAGCCCTTGTGAGTCACCAAGACATGTGGGAACTATTATTTGACAACTAGCATGACTTATGAGCATGAAAACAAAAACTAGTAACCTTATATTGACTAAGCATTAGGCATTTTTTTCAAACAACACACACATCACAATTCTTTGATTTTCTAATCCAAATTCTCTCCATCTTACCTCTCTCTAAGCTTAAGAATGTCTATACTTCAGTAATATTGATCATCTAGGTCAATCTAGCTTCAATTAAAATCAAGAAACATCATCATTCAAGAACACATCAAGAACACTTCACAAATACTTTCAAGCTTACTAGCTTACTTCCAATCTTGCAAATCCATTTCAAGTGATCATCCAATCTCAAGAGATCTTTGTTATTTACAGTATGTTATCTTTCTAAATCAAGGTAATACTCATATTCAAACTTTGATTCAATTTCTATAACTATAACAATCTTAATTCGAGTGATAATCTTACTTGAACTTGTTTTCATGTCATGATTCTACTTCAAGAACTTTCAAGCCATCCAAGATCCTTTGAAGCTAGATCAATTTTTGTTACTTCCAGTAGGTTTACCTACTAAACTTGAGGTAGTAATGATGTTCATAACATCATTCAATTCATATATATAAAACTATCTTATTCGAAGATTTGAACATGTAATCACTAGAACATAGTTTAGTTAATTCTAAACTTGTTCGCAAACAAACTTAATCCTTCTAACTTAACTTTTAAAATCAACTAAACACAAGTTCTATATCTATATGATATGCTAACTTAATGATTTAAAACCTCAATCGGACATACTCCGTCGTAGTGAAACCGGGGGCTGTTTTGGGTTAGAAAAATAAAAACTATCTTAATCTTTGAACTGGAAGTTTGTTTTCTGAAAAAATAATATTTCATATGAAAATGATACTATATCAAAAAATTTAAATGTCCCGTTCATATCAATTATAAACGTTTCATATTAATTGGTTTCGTTGCGAGGTTTTGACCTCTATATGAGACGTTTTTCAAAGACTGCATTCGTTTTTCAAATAAACCATAACCTTTATTTTATCGATAAAGGTTTAAAACATTACGAAGATTATCAAATAATGATAATCTAAAATATAGCGTTTTCACTCGACCATTACATAATGGTTTACAATAATATTACACAATAACTTAAGTCTTCGAATGCAGTTTTTAAACAATATTATACAAGCATGCTGACTCCAATTCTTGTCCTTAATTTAGCATGTAATAGCGAAAGCTCTTAATAATCACCTGAGAAAAAACATGCTTAAAACATTAACAAAATGTTGGTGATTATAGGATTAATCTATATATATCAAATTGTAATAATAATAGACCACAAGATTTCATTTTATAAACATAATCCTCAAGCAGAATCCTCTCGTCTGCATTAAGGTAAAATCATTCATATGATGAACACCTGGTAACCGACATTAACAAGATGCATATAGAATATCCCCAAAACAGAATCCTCTCGTCTGTATAACAGAATCCTCTCGTCTGTATAAAAATCTAAGTACTAAAGCATCCGTACCTCGGATGGGGTTTGTTAGGCCCATAGATCTATCTTTAGGATTCGCATCAATTAGGGGTAATGTTCCCTAATTCTTAGGCTACCAAGCTAAAAGGGGCATATTCGATTTAGATAATACAACCATAGAATGTAGTTTCGATTACTTGTGTCTATTTCGTAAAATATTTATAAAACTGCATGTATTCTCATCCCAGAAATATTAGATTTTAAAAAATGGGACTATAACTCACTTTCACAGATTTTTCCTTCGTTGGAAATAAGACTTGGCCACTGGTCGATTCACAAACATATAACAAATGTGTACATATATATCAAAGTATGATTGAAATATATTCACAATATTTTTTATTACGTTTTTATGATTTAAGTTTGTTAAGTTAGCAGTCCTCGTTAGTAACCTACAACTAGTTGTCCACAGTTAGATGTACAGAAATAAATCAATATATATTATCTTGAATCAATCCACGACCCAGTGTATACATGTATCAGGCTAGATCACAAATCAAAGTATATATATTTTTGGAATCAACCTCAACCCTGTATAGCGAACTCGAACATTACAGCATATAGAGTGTCTATGGTTGTTCCAAATAATATATATAGATGGGTCGATATGATATGTCAAAACATTGTATACGTGTCTATGGTATCCCAAGATTACATAATATATGTTAGAATACATGTATAATACAATATAAGTTAGCTAGGATATGATTAGTGTAGATTTGTTATAAAATTTTCGTAGCTACAACAAGTAAAATTTTTCAATTTTGTTTTACCCATAATTTCTTCGTTTTAAATCTGTTTTGAGTGATTCAAGTTGCTAAGGTTTCATAATGAACTGTAATTTATGAAACTAAACAGAAAAAGTATAAGTTTATAGTTGGAAATACAGGTTACAAGTCATTTACTAAAGAGGTAGTCATTTCTGTCGAAAGAAACGACATCTTGATGTCCATTTTGAAAAACATACTTTCACTTTGAGTTTAACCATGATTTTTGGATATAGTATCATGTTCATATGAAATATCATTTTTCCAGAAAACAAACTTCCAATTCAAAGATTTAGATAGTTTTTTTATTTTTCTAACCCAAAACAGCCCCCGATTTCACTACGACGGCGTATGTCCGGTTTTACGGTGTTCATCGTGTTTCCAGGATTTAAATCATTAAGTTAGCATATTATATAGATATAGAACATGTGTTTAGTTGATTTTAAAAGTTAATTTAGAGGGATTAACTTTATTTGCGAACAAGTTTAGAATTAACTAAACTATGTTCTAGTGATTACAAGTTTAAATCTTCGAATAATATAGTTTTATATGTATGAATCAAATGATGTTATGAACATCATTACTACCTTAATTTTAGTAGGTAAACCTACTGGAAATGAGAAATATAGATCTAGCTTCAAAGGATCCTTGGATGGCTTGAAAGTTCTTGAAGCAGAATCATGACACGAAACAAGTTCAAGTAAGATTTCCACTCGAAATAAGATTGTTATAGTTATAGAAATTGAATCAAAGTTTGAATATGAGTATTACCTTGAATTTGAAAGATATCTTACTGTAAATAAGAAAGATTTCTTGAGATTAGATGATCACTTGAAATGGATTTTCAAGATTGGAAGTAAGCTAGTAAACTTGAAAGTGTTTTTGGTGTGTTCTTGAGTAGTTGTTTTGTAAGTTGGTCTAGGTTAGGATTTATGAGCTAGATTGAGCTAGATTTTGATGAAGGTGATGAAGAACACTTAGAACATCAAGAGAGAACAAGAGAGAGATAAGTTTGATGCATGAAAGTTGAAAAATGAAAGTGTTATGGTTGGTGAACAAAAACGTGTTCCTACCCTTGAATATAAGGTTTCATTAGTTTGTATTTTTGTTAGGTATTTCATGCTAGTTGCCAAATGATGGTTCCCACATGTTTAGGTGACTCATTAAGGCTGCTAAGAGCTGATCATTGAAGTGTATATACCAATAGTATATACGTCTAGAGGCTGGGTGTTGTACGAGTATGAATACGGATTGAATACGAGTAAATTGTGTTTACTGTAGCAAATAGGTTTACTGTAGCAAATAGTATTTTAATGTAGAAAATAGTATTTTAATGTAGCAAAGCGAACATTTACTGTAGCAAATAGTATTTTACTGTAGCAAATAGTGTTTTACTGTACCAAATAGTGTTTTACTTGTACATCTTTGATTTAATTGTATTTCTTCTTATATATATATATATATATATATATATATATATATATATATATATATATATATATATAAAATAAAAACTTACATCATAAAAAAATATAACAATTATATAATTATCACAAGTTATGACGTTCGTGAATCATTAGGCGAACTGGGTGGTCAATTGTCTACATGAAACTCATTTCAAATAATCAAGTCTAAACAAGTTTGATTGCTTAACATGTTGGAAACATTTAATCATATAAATATCAATTTCATTTAATATATAATCATGGAAAATTTTGGGTCACTACAGTACCTACCCGTTAAATAAATTTCGTCCCGAAATTTTAAGTTGTTGAAGGTGTTGACGCATCTTCTGGAAATAGGTGCGGGTATTTCAGCTTCATTTGATCTTCACGCTCCCAGGTGAACTCGGGTCCTCTACGAGCATTCCATCGAACCTTAACGATTGGTATTTTATTTTGCTTAAGTCTTTTAACCTCACGATCCATTATTTCGACGGGTTCTTCAATGAATTGTAGTTTTTTGTTAATTGTAATCTCGTCTAATGGAATGGTGAGATTTCTTTAGCAAAGCATTTCTTCAAATTTGAGACTTGAAAAGTGTTATGTACACCTGCGAGTTGTTGAGGTAACTCAAGTTGGTAAGCTACTGGTCCGACACGATCAATAATCTTGAATGGTCCAATGTACCTCGAATTTAATTTTCCCCGTTTACCAAATCGAACAACACCTTTCCAAGGTGAAACCTTAAGCATGACCATGTCACCAATTTCAAATTCTATATCCTTTCTTTTACTATCCGCGTAGCTCTTTTATTGACTTTGGGAGGTTTTTAACCGTTGTTGAATTTGAATGATTTTCTAGGTAGTTTCTTGGATAATTTCTGGACCCGTAATTTGTCTATTCCCCACTTCACTCCAACAAATCGGAGACCTGCACTTTTTGCCATAAAGTGCCTCAAACGGTGCTATCTCAATACTCGAGTGGTAACTGTTGTTCTAGGAAAATTCTGCTAACGGTAGATGTCGATCCCACCTGTTTCCAAAATCAATAACACATGCTCGTAGCATGTCTTCAAGAGTCTGTATTGTCCTTTCACTTTGCCCATCAGTTTGTGGATGATAGGCACTACTCATGTCTAGACGAGTCCCCAATGCTTGTTGTAACGTTTTCCAAAACCTTGAGACAAATCTGCCATCCCTATCAGAGATAATAGAGATTGGTATTCCATGTCTGGAGACAACTTCCTTCAAGTATAGTCGTGCTAACTTCTCCAATTTATCATCTTCTCTCATTGGCAGAAAGTGTGCTGACTTGGTGAGAGGATCGACTATTACCCAAATGGTATCATAACCACTTGCAGTCCTTGGCAATTTAGTAATGAAATCCATGGTAATGTTTTCCCATTTCGATTCCAGGATTTCAGGTTGTTGAAGTAGACTTGATGGTTTCTGATGTTCAGCTTTGACCTTAGAACACGTCAAACATTCTCCTACGTATTTAGCAATATCGTCTTTCATACCCGGCCACCAAAAGTGTTTCTTGAGATCTTTGTACATCTTCCCCGCTCCGGGATGTATCGAATATATGGTTTTATGTGCTTCCTTAAGTACCATTTCTCTCACATCTCCAAATTTTGGTACCCAAATTCTTTCAGCCCTATACCGGGTTACGTCTTCCCGAATATTAAGATGTTTTTTCGATCCTTTGGGTATTTCATTCTTCAAATTTCCCTCTTTTAAAACTCCCTGTTACGCCTCCTTTATTTGAGTAGTAAGGTTAGTATGAATAATTATATTCATAGCTTTTACCCTCATAGGTTCTCTGTCTTTTCTACTCAAAGCGTCGGCTACCACATTCGCCTTTCCCGGGTGGTAACGAATCTCAAAATCGTAATCATTTAACAATTCAATCTACCTACGCTGCCTCATGTTTAGTTGTTTCTAATTAAATATATGTTGGAGACTTTTGTGATTGGTATATATAATACTTTTGACCCCATATAAGTAGTGCCTCCAAATTTTTAATGCAAAAACAACCGCTCCTAATTCCAAATCATGCATCGTATAATTCTGCTCGTGAATCTTCAATTGTCTAGACGCATAAGCAATTACCTTTGTTCGTTGCATTAATACACAACCGAGGACTTGCTTTGAGGCGTCACAATATATCACAAAATCATCATTCCCTTCAGGCAACGACAATATAGGTGCCGTAGTTAACTTTTTCTTCAACAATTGAAACGCTTTCTCCTGTTCATCCTTCCATTCAAATTTCTTCCCTTCATGCGTTAATGCAGTCAAGGGTTTTGCTATTTTGGAAAAATCTTGGATGAATATTCGGTAATAACCAGCCAATCCTAAAAATTGACGTATATGCTTCGGAGTTTTCGGGGTTTCCCATTTTTCAACGGTTTCAATCTTTGCCGGATCCACCAGAATACCTTCTTTGTTCACTATGTGACCGATGAATTGAACTTTTTCCAACCAAAATACACACTTTGAAAACTTAGCGTACAGTTTTTCTTTCCTCAGCATCTCTAGCACTTTTCTCAAATGTTCTTCGTGCTCTTGATCATTCTTTGAGTAAATGAGTATGTCATCGATGAAAACAATGACAAACTTGTCAAGGTATGGTCCACACACTTGGTTCATGAGGTCCATGAACATGGCTGGTGTGTTAGTTAAACCAAACGGCATTACCATAAACTCATAATGACTATAACGTGTTCTAAATGCAGTCTTTGGAATATCATCCTCCTTCACCCGCATTTGATGATGCCCAGAACGTAAATCGATCTTCGAATAAACTGACGAACCCTGCAGTTGATTGAATAAATCATCGATTCTCGATAGTGGATAATGGTTCTTGATGGTAACTTTGTTCAACTCTCGGTAGTCGATACACAATCTAAATGTACCATCTTTCTTCTTGACAAACAAAACAAGAGCTCCCCATGGTGATGTGCTTGGTCGAATGAAACCACGTTCCAAAAGTTCTTGTAATTGGCTTTGTAATTCCTTCATTTTGCTGGGTGCGAGTCTGTATGGAGCACGAGCTATTGGTGCAGCTCCGGGTACAAGATCTATTTGAAATTCAACGGATCGATGTGGAGGTAGTCCCGGTAATTCTTTCGGAAATACATCGGAAATTCTTTTGCGACGGGAACATCACTGATGTTCTTTTCTTCGGTTTTGATTTTCTCGATGTGTGCTAAAATGACATAGCAACCTTTTCTTATTATTTTTTGTGCCTTCAAGCTACTAATAAGATTTAACTTCGCGTTGCTCTTTTCTCCGTACACTATTATGGGTTTTCCTTTTTCGCGCACAATGCGAATCACGTTTTTGTAACATACAACCTCTGCTCTCTCCTTTTTCAACCAATCCATGCCAATTATCACATTGAAACTCCCTATCTTTACTGGTATCAAATTAATCTTAAACGTTTCGCCAACTAATTTAATTTCTCAGTTCTGACATATTATATCCGCTGTAATAAATTTATCGTTTGCTAATTCGAGTAAAAACTTATTATCCAAAGGCGTTAATGGACGATTCAATTTAGCACAAAAATCTCTACTCATATAGCTTCTATCCGCACCCGAATCAAATAAAACATAAGCAGGTTTTTCATCAATAAGAAACGTACCCGTAACAAGCTCCGGGTCTTCCTGTGCTTCTACCACATTAATATTGAAGACTCTACCATGGCCTTGCCCATTAGTATTCCCTTGGTTCGGGCAGTTAGTCCTGAAGTGGCCCAGTTTCCCACATCCATAACAAATAATGGCGGCATTATTTGTTCCGACATTATTTGTTCTGACATTATTTGTTCTTTTAATTCTGTTGGTCATTGGTCCGTAGACTTCACACTTCATCGCACTATGACCATTTCTCTTACACTTGGTGCAAAATATCGTGCAGAACCCATTCGGATGGTATCCTTCACACCTCTGGCAAGGTTTCTGCCCCTTGTTGTTATTGTTGGGATTGTTGTTGTTTGGTTGTTATTGTTGTTGGAACGGTTGTTGTAGTTGTTGTTGTTGCGATGGTTGTTGTTGCGTTTGTTTTTGCGAAAAATGGTGCGATTGTAGTTGTGATTGTTGGGCTGACTGTTGAAGCGATAGTTACTGTTGTTGTGTTGGTGACCCTTGTCACTGTTTTCTATCCACTTCCTCTTGCCTTATTTCATTTTGGCCTCCTCGACCGCCTGCTCTTTAATTCTCCCCTCGATCTGATTTATAAGTTTGTGAGCCATTCGACTTGCTTTTTGCATTAAGGTAGGCACGCTCGCACTCACATCCTCCTGAATTCTCTCTGGTAACCCTTTTACAAACGCATCGATCTGCTCTTCTTCATCTTCGAACACTCTTGGACACAATAAATAAAACTCTGTGAATCGTCGTTCGTATGTGGTAATATCGAATCCTTGCGCTCGTAATTCTCTAAGCTCTGTCTTGAGCTTATTGACTTTGTTTCTGGGACGATACTGCTCATTCATCAAGTGTTTGAATGCTGGCCACGGTAGTGCGTAAGCAGCATCTTGTCCCACCTATTTGAAGTAGGTGTTCCACCATGTTAACGCAGTACCTGTGAAAGTATGCGTGGCGTACTTGACCCTGTCTTCTTCGGCACATTTGCTTATAGCAAACACAGATTCAACCTTCTCGGTCCATCGTTTCAGTCCGACTGGTCCTTCAGTTCCATCAAATTCTAGAGTTTTACAGGTAGTGAAAGCCTTGTAGGAGCATCCTACACGGTTTCCTGTAGAGTTAACTCCACTGCTAGACCCAGAGTTATTGTTGTTGTTTTGCATCGCAGCCTGAACTGCGGCTATGTTTGCGGCAAGGAATGCATGGAAATCTTCCTCGCTCATATTCAAATTCTGACGAGTAGTCGGTGCCATTTCCTTCAAAAATAGCCAAAAGAATTGAGTTAATCATATAGAATTTTAAGAGTAGTCAATAGTATTTCATAGCATAATATGAACTTATTTATAAAAGCTTTTTCTTCATATTAGCATTTTATAATTTTTAATTCGGGTAGTACCTACCCGTTAAGTTCATACTTAGTAGCTAACATACAATTCAACTACTACAATTATATATGAAAAACTGATTATAATAATATTTCGCGTTCAAACTTTTATACAATATTTTACAAACTTACAATACTGCTATTATACATATAGCATGAAATATAGCATACAATAACTTTGATACAAAATAGTTGTGACAACAATCCTAGTTAATACGCAAGTCGTTTAGCAAAGGCAATAAAAATACGTAATTCATAAGTCCAGAAACAAGTCATGCATTCTGGTTTTACTAAGACTACTTCCCATCCTTGGTCTTGTGGAACATAATCGTTGTGGATGTTGACAAGACAGCATGTTGTAATGTCATCAAAGGGACGAGGGTTTTGTAATGTCCAACAGCCCCGTAATAATCTAAACACCTTGTTTCTCACCCCAACTACAGAATCCGTCACTTGTGGGAAGGTTTTATTTAAAAGTTGTAATCCGATGTTCTTTTTCTTACTTTGGTGAGAAGCGAACATCACTAACCCATAAGCATAACATGCTTCTTTATGTGGCATGTAATAAGCTCTTTCTAACTCACGAAGTCCTATGTTGGGATATGTTGAGTCAAAATAGGTTCTTAACCCGTAGCGTAAAATTGCATTTGGGTTCCCCGTATTTAACGCTTTAAAGAAAACACGGCGTAACTTACGGTGTCCCCAATGTGATATACCCCATATTTCAAATGAAAGCCTTTTATAAACTAAGGCATGCCTGGAACGTTCTTCAAATGTTCTACAAACTAATTTTGCCGTAACTAATTGTGCCGACGAATTCTGACTTACTTTAGACAAGATTTCGTCAATCATGTCCCCGGGTAGGTCTTTTAAAATATTCGGTTGTCTATCCTTAATGTCCATTGTGTGTTTTTATAATGTAAAATAGACGAGGATTAGATTCGTAAAAGATGATTAACAAACAATACAAGAAATTTTTACATATAACATGAAAATACAAGCACACTACAATACATATATTACACAACATGATTACAACTCTTTATTCCGACTCACTCGTTTCTTCCTCTTCGGACTTGGTTCGTTTCACTAATTTCCTAGTGATATATGATGTTCCTCTAATACGGGCTGTTGTTTTCACAAATGGTTTAGAAAAACCTGGTGGCTTAGAGGTTCCCGGGTTATTGTTACAACTTAAGAAATACGGGTGTTGACGATACATATAAAATTCACCGGGGTTGGAATCAGGTTTCTCTATTTTGATGCCCTTTCCCTTATTATTTTTTTTTTGCTTTTTCAAATTGGGTCGAGGTAATTTCTATAACATCATCGGAATTCGATTCATCAGAAAATTGGTAATTTTCTCAATATTTTGCTTCTTTGGCGGAAACACCATTGACCATTATTAACTTTGGTCCATTGGTTGAGGATTTTCTTTTATTTATCTATTTTTCTGTGGTTCTTAATATTTCCCCCTCCGGAATCTCTTCTTCCGGTTCCTTTTCTTCCGGTTCCTCCTCTTCCGATTCCTCCTCTTCCGGTTCCTCTTCTTCCGGTTCTTCCTCTTCCGGTTCCTCTTCTGGAATTTGTGAATCTTCCCAATATATATTTGACTCTTCATTATTATTAGGTGAGTCGATGGGATTTGTACTAGAGGTAGACATCTATCACACAATATCAAACACGTTAAGAGATTAATATATCACATAATATTTACATGTTAACAATATATAGTTTCCAACAAAAAAATGTTAAGCAATCGTTTTTTTCAAGTAAACACGGTCGAAGTCCAGACTCACTAATGCATCCTAACGAACTCGATAAGACACACTAATGCGAATTTCTGGTTCTCTAAGACCAACGCTCGGATACCAACTGAAATGTCCCATTCATATCAATTATAAACGTTTCATATTAATTGGTTTCGTTGCGAGGTTTTGACCTCTATATGAGACGTTTTTCCAAGACTGCATTCGTTTTTAAAACAAGCCATAACATTTATTTTATCGATAAAGTTTTAAAACATTACGAAGATTATCAAATAATGATAATCTAAAATATAGCGTTTTCACTCGACCATTACATAATGGTTTACAGTAATATTACACAATAACTTAAGTCTTCGAATGCAGTTTTTAAACAATATAATACAAGCATGCTGACTCCAATTCTTGTCCTTAATTTAGCATGCAACAGCGGAAGCTCTTAATAATCACCTAAGAATAAATATGCTTAAAACGTCAACAAAATGTTGGTGAGTTATAGGTTTAATCTATATATATCAAATTGTAATAATAATAATAGACCACAAGATTTCATTTTATAAACATAATCCTCAAGCAGAATTGAAAGGACCCGTCCTAATCCATCTGGACAAAGTCACCAACAACTGGTTCCATTGCGATGATCGACTCCAAATACTGTCTTTAAAATGAGCAAATGCACAGCGGAAATGTTTCTTTCATACCTGAGAATAAACATGCTTTCAAGTGTCAACCAAAAGGTTGGTGAGTTCATTAGTTTAACATAAACATCATTTCTATCATTTTAATAGACCACAAGATTTCATATTTCCAATTCTCATAAACATACGTCCCGTGCATAGAGACAAAAATAGCATTCATATGGATTGAACAACTGGTAACCGACATTCACAATATGCATATAAGAATATCCCCATCATTCTGGGATCCTCCTTCGGACATGATATAAATTTCGAAGTACTAAAGCATCCGGTACTTTGGATGGGGCTTGTTGGGCCTGATAGATCTATCTTTAGAGTTCGCGTCAATTAGGGTGTCTGTTCCCTAATTCTTAGATTACCAGACTTAATAAAAAGGGGCATATTCGATTTCGATCATTCAACCATATAATGTAGTTTCAATTACTTGTGTCTATTTCGTAAAACAGTTATAAAAACAGCGCATGTATTCTCAGTCCCAAAAATATATATTGCAAAAGCATTTGAAAAGGGATTAATGAAACTCACGCATATAAATATTGTAAAATAGTTAATAAAGCATTTGCATGTATTCTCAGCCCAAAAATGTAAAGAGTAAAAAGGGCAAATGAAACTCACCATATTGTATTTTGTAGTAAAAATACATATGACGATATTGAACATTGCAGGGTTGGCCTCAGATTCACGAACCTATATCATTTGTATATCTATTAACACCAAATAGTAATCGAACAAGTTTATATATTTTATTATTAATAATATACTTGTTATTGTAATGAATTATTTGTTTCATAGTAATATAGTTATATCATATGTATTAAGTATATTTTCATATCAAATTATTTGTTATCATAATACTAAAATAATTATAATAATGTTAAAAATAATATTAAAATATTGTTAATACTAATAATCATATCAATAATACTGATAATAATACTAGTTCTAAAAATGATACTCTTATTAGTAATGTTATTATAATTATTTTCATAACTAAAAATTTATATCTTCTTAATCATAATCCTTTCATAATCAAATTAAATAAATGAAGTATAATCTTCATATCGTTATGTTTAATAATAATATCCATAGTTATATTCATCAAGTTATTGATTAGTAATAATAATAATAACAATAACAATGATAATAATAATAATAATAATAATAATAATAATAATAATAATAATAATAATAATAATAATAATAATAATAATAATAATAATAATAATAATAATAATAATAATAATAATAATAATAATAATAATAATAATAATAAGAAAAGCTACCTTAATGTATTAGGCTAAAAAAGTATAAACGTCCCTGCCAAGACTCGAACCTGCAACCTCTCGTTCAACACACCAACCCCTAACCATCCTTCTGTCGATACATTTCTGACTTATCTTTTGATTTAATTCCATATAACCCATTTCTCTGTCTCTTTTTCTTTTCTTCTAACTCAAGACCCAGAAAACTATTTACCAACCTCAAAATTATCATTTTAGTTATTTCATCTCATCATCATTATCATTTCATTCGATCTTAATCCTGTCATCTATATTATTATTATCTTTAAATTCGACTACCATCATCTTCGTATCATGCATCCCATCATCGTCTTCTTAATCGTCACTGTAACATCACCACGTCTGTATCATCATCATCATCATCATTCATTTAGCATTTTATAATCATAAACTGCATCGTTTATTCAGCTCCCACGATCATGGGTTTTGGGTTTCTGGGTTTGGTAATCAAAGCAACAACGCAGGTTGTTCAAGTAGTTGCTCGAGCATAATAGCTATTATCCTAGTTGGGCCAGAATTTAATATTTGGGCCTAAAATAATCACTTGTTGAGCCTTAGATAACTAAAGGGATTGAAGAAAAAATTATATCCTATATTGATGAAAAAGAAAAAAAACGCAGTGGGTTGTCAAACTTTCGGTGGCAAGTGGGAATGTTTTGGCAAAGGAATCTTTGAATGATAGTACAAGTTGAACCGAAACAAGCTCATGGGGTTCTTTATTATTTTATGCTTCAATAAAAATTTCAAGTGGAGTTATCTTTTGTATAAAGGTGTCGGCCAAAAATAAAAGAAAGAGCACCATTCTTGCCTTTATTACGCTTTTAATATCCGCTTGATATTTATATTTATTCGATGTGAAAGTTTAGAAGAGAGGAAAGAAAACATTACGCAGCTTCACAAGCTGCAAACTGAAGCAGGATGCGTAATAGCAGTTTTATAGTTTAAAACGAACTGAAGCAGAAAAAAATATAAGACAGATAGCAGCTGCAGTCGTCAAGCATTTATTTGAGGGTTTTGATCGAGCTGTGGGGTTATTTATAGTCGATGGTGGTGTAATTTATGTTCTCGATTGCAGCAGCACTTGAATCACAAATATAAGTTTAAAGTGGTGAGGGTTTCTGGGATTGAAGGTTGTATCCATTCGATAGCACAAGGTGGAGTGGAGTTTGGGTTGGTTTTCGATAGTTCGGTTTGCAACAGGAAACAGAAACAAAAGCAACGATGAGGATGAATATGGAGTAAAATAGAATAGTTCAGTTGTAGGTTTCGTTGAATGGTTCTTGAGTGGTGATTTTCGTGAGTTTAAATTGAAGCTGAAGATGATCGTGGTTGTTTGACTTCGACATAACATAATCGAAAAAAATGCAGTAGTATTAACATGATGGTGGTTGAAGAGTGACGTGTGGTTGTCAAGAAGAAGAAGTAAGAAAGAGTTAAGGTGATAGTTGGTGTTTTTAAAAAATTAGTGATGATGTAGAAGGTGGTTATATAGATGGTTAACATACATGGATTGAAGGTGGTGGAGGTTAATGTGATGGAAGGTTGTGGTTTCTAATTGAAGTAGTAGTATCCGATATGAGTTTCTTGGTTTTTGAGTTTGGCTCCTTAAACAAACGCAGCAGAGGATGTATAGATTGTAAGTAATATATTAATGATGTAGCATGAATTGATTGGAATTGTTTTGTAGTGATCATGATATTGACGTGTAACAATACTCAGACAGGTTCATCAATCAGGAATAACAAAAAGAGAAAGAAAACAAAAAAATAGATGGTGAATGGAATTAGACTTTGTACACTTGATTTTGATTTCTAACAGATTGAAGAAAGAAACAAATTGAATTACTGTGTTGATAAGGATGTGGAACTGAATCGTACTGGATGGAATCTAAAGATAGTGAAAGGAGAAAGGAAACAGATTTTTATGTTTATATCTGCTTTTACTTAATATAATTAATAAACATTAATAATTAATAGATATATTAATAATAATATTAATAATAATAATCATAATATCATTTATAAGATAATAATAATACAATTAATAATAATAAAAATACTAATATTAATAATGATAATATCAATAATAATATCAATAATTATATATTACAACTAATTATAACTTATATATATATTTATATATATATTACAATATAATAATAGTGATTAATAGAAATCATATATATACATAATATCATGTACATGTTTATATTTACATATTTTAATTGTACTTAATTATTCTGTTTTACATTCTTAATTAATTAAAGTGTATTTTATTTATGTAAAGTGTTATATATATACTCTTATTTTTATATTTATATCTATATATTTACTTACAACCAATTGTTCATGAATCGTCAAAATTAGTCAAGGGTCAAATGAATCTATGTAAATAGTTCAAGAAGTTTTGAGACTAAACATTACAGACTTTACTTATCGTGTCGAAATCATATAAGATTAAGTTTAAATTTGGTCGGAAATTCTCGGGTCATCACAGTACCTACCCGTTAAAGAAATTTCATCCCGAAATTTGAGTGAGGTGGTCATGGTTAACAATAAAAATGTTTTCATGACGAATATGAGTTGATAAATAGAGTTTTATCATCATTGAGTATTATGGATAAAATAATTCGATTATTCGAAGAGTACGAATGAAGCTATCATAAAAGAGTGAGATGAGAAAAATTAAGTTTCGTCATATCTTTTGATGTAGATAGGATTGATTTTCAAGTTCAAGAGAGTTGGAGAAAATCTTCGTAATAAGATTTGATTCTTCGGTAATCAAGGGAATTAGGACCCGTTTTAAATGTGATCATCAGTTTTGATTGCTCTGTCGGATATTTTATTATAAATTCACCCCCGTCGTTTCCTTACAACTCACACCTTCTATTCTTTCTCCCTTGATTCCTATTTTAAAGCATTCGTTAATATGCTTCATCCAGTTCTTGTTCTTGATATACTCCTAACTTTCATATCTGTAATTCTTCTTTTTCATCTACCACCGGAGGAATCCATTTACTTCTACTATTATCTTGGGGTTATAGTAATTTTAATTCTCCCGTGCCTTTACGTGACAACACGTATTGATGTGTACGGTTTGTAATTTATGTATTGTTGTCGAGCTTTATATTTTCTTTTATAATTCGGAGCTCTTTGCCTTTTTATTCTCTTCTCGACTCTAAGTACTACAAGTAATGGTCCAGAATGAGTAGATATGAAATTCGGAATGAACATGGTTAATGTTCTAAGAAGGAAATTGTAATGGCACGATCCTGACTTGTCAAATTACCAGAATATCCGAAAAAGATAGAACTATCAGGAAGACATGTTCCCGATATGTTTATAGATTAGATAGAATGTATGAGTCGTGTAACATGGCACATGATGACGTTATAGTCTGTGAATCATCATGTTTCATTAGAAATTCAGCATGACTTACTGTAATATAATCACGTTGATCAAGTGTCATTATATTATACTAATTCATGCATCAGTTCCCAACATTACTTCAATAACATTCATATTTTAAGCTAGAAAGTTTACAGAATATAGAAATTAACAGTTTATATATGATGTAACACTGATAGCACGAAGAGATTAATGATTTCAGATAAGAATAGTTATGAAAATATATTCAGAGATATCGAGGATATTTATAATGAAAGATACGATAATATCTCAGAATATCTAAGATCGGAGGATGATAGAAACTATTGTCCGCAAGGGTTTAGAGTAAAGAGTAAGATATTCGCTAAAGAGTTTAGCAGGAATTGAATCATTTGGATTCTTTGAAGTCAAACTTATTCTTTGTGATTTGTCCACGACTTCCTTCATAGTTTCGCATAATCCGCCTTTCGGTACTAAATTTTCTATTGAATGTTTCCAATATAATGACATACAGGATTCACGAAGAGGTATATAATTTCGGAAGAGAATATTTATGAAAATATCCTCAGAAATATCGAAGATATTGATGATGATATTTTGGAGTTTCTAAGTTCGATGGTTGATGGAGAAAGATTTTCCGCAAGATTTTAACATGAGTACAGGGCAAGATATTCGTTGAAGGTTTCATCGGATCCAGAATTACCTGGATTCTTTGAATATATGGTATGGTCCTTGTATTTGTCCTTGGTCTCCTTCGTGGTTAGCTCAAACCGTTTTCCAGCTCCCACTTTTCTGAGCTTTTCCAACATACTATTCTTTATCATCAAACTTTCGATGATTATGGTCGTTTACGATTGTCTATGGTTTCTACCGCTTCATTCAGCTTTTTCAACATTCAGAGTATTGATTTGTGACTGAGTACTTTTCAGAATTCCAGAAGGAGAGATCATAATTCTAAGAGATAAATGTCATACATATAACTGTTGATGTAGATATGCTATGAGTTTTCAAAGTACTGATTATTGGTTCCCGATAATTGGTATGGCAGTTCTCGTTATAAGATGCGGATGAGTATATGATAGGGTTTCAATGGATAAATATAGTGATTTATCGGAGAGGTTTAAGCTAAGGAGCAACGAGGTTGCTGGTACGTCTATTGATAATATTGTGGGATATAAAAGGTCCCCCGGTAATAACAAAAGAGCATGCATATATATCAAGGTTATAATAAGGTTATTTTCGAACGAAAAATCGAAGTTGACTTGCTGGAGCTGTGACAAAACTGGCTATCTCGATCAGGGGTTGCAAAGTTATTTTCAATAATAATGACACTAAAGGAATTATCATAGCTATGTGTTAAACGTTTACTCAGGTTCTGAGTAGTTTCAGGTGTACAACTATATGCATCAATCTTTTCTTCTGTAGATGAAGTGTGATTGGTTCATCCTCTCAGTTGAGGTGTTTTCAGAATCATGAAAGGTTTGAACGCAGAATATAATCGTGAAAATACAAATGAGGTTTAAGATGAGATCAAGTGGCAAACTTGAAGAAACGTTTAGTTTCATATGTTATAATCAATATTTTAATTCATTTTAATTGTCCAATGTTATTAGTCCACAGTCGATAGTCCACAATTAATAGTCCAATAATTCATATATAGTTTAATATATAATATTCGAATTAATTAATACATATCGTGACCCGATATTTAAAGTGTGTAATATAAATAACAGAAATTTAAATGATGATAAATAAAGTGCGTAAAGTAAATAACAGAAATTAAACGACGATAAATAAAATTGTGAGAATTAAATTGCGATAAAATAAATTGCGAGAAATAAATGTAATCAGTTAGCTAGGAACAGTTAGCTGAAAACAGTTAGCGTGGATTCTTAACAGAATTTCTCATAGTTAATTTGTTTGTTTCTAACAAATTTTATTTTGTCCAATGTTTTCTTCATCATGCCACTTGTTATATTTTGACTTGGATTCTGATCGGTCGAAAATCGAATATGAATTTGAATTGGAATGAAAATGGTTATTCGTGAATGAACGGATACGTATATCTGTGGTTGTATGTAGGATAGTAAATTACCGTTGAATCGGAACTGAAGGATGTACAGTGCAACATGTTAATGTGAGATCTAAATATTCCTCGGGTTTTACCTACCCGTTAAAATATTTTCACCATTAACAGTTTGAACGAAAGAATTTTTAGTTACAATCTTTATGAAAACATATATACATATATATTTTCTTCAGATGTATTCATAGATTTAATGAGTTAATATAATATTAAACCCATTTGCTTTTCGGTTGGAACTAGGATAAATAATCTCTAAAACTTCAGATATTACATATTCGTCATGTCGAACGAAGATAACTGAGGTAGAACGATACGTAGAACGAAGGTCATACTCAAAGTACAGATGATGATATTGAAGCATGGATTGTTTGATGGTACAGGTGCTGGTATTGATGGTACTGTTGATGCCGATGTTGTTGCTGAAGCTGGTATATTTTGCACCATATTCTCCGAATTGATTATTCGAGCGCGAAGTTCGTTGACTTATTACTCCAGGATGATTGTCGGTCGGAACGAGCAGATGAATAAGGTTCAGAATTGTGGATAGAATATAATCTTGTCGAGTTACCCTGGAAATGAGACTGAAAATGGTGTCTCGAAAAGGTTTGCCGGTAAACGCTTCAAGTTCATTGTCAAGAGGTGAATTCGGTTGGTGGAAGGGATTGCCTTCTGCGCGTTTCCATTGATTAAGTCGACTATGAATCCATCAGATGAATTGGGGATGGCTGATTGGTTGATTCATGCCGATGACACTGTTTTCAGAGCTTAGGTGAACATCTATGTCGGAATAGCTGTCGGAATAACTGTTGGAATAACTATCGGAATAGCTATCGGAATCTGAGGGACTCGAACTGGTTGCAGGATTCATCTCGTACGATCAGATGGAGGATTTTCGATAAGAAATAGATTATAGGATGTAGATTAGTACCCTGCAATACATAATTTACATATGCATATATAATACTAAAATCCCATAAGTTACGGAGGAATCTACGGAAAATGTCAGGCAAAGTCTACAGTAACAGATATGGTAAGATATGAATTAGCAGATACGCTAAGATACGAATTTTGTCTATACACTATTCATGCAATCATTGCAGTAAGATGTGTCTAGACTAAGAATGATAAGCAGGTAATTTCCTAAGGATGATAAGCAGATGATTTCTGACACGAAATGATAAGCAAAACTTTTGACATGCAGACACGGTCGAAGTCCAGACTCACTAATGCATCCTAACAACTATCAGTTAGACATACTAATGCAAGACCTGGTTCACTAAGACCACCGCTCTGATACCAACTGAAAGGACCCGTCCTAATCCATCTGGCCAAAGTCACCATCAACTGGTTCTATTGCGATGATCGACTCCAAATACTGTCTTTAAAATGAGCAAATGCACAGCGGAAATGTTTCTTTCATACTTGAGAATAAACATGCTTTCAAGTGCCAACCAAAAGGTTGGTGAGTTCATTAGTTTAACATAAATATCATTTCTATCATTTTAATAGAACACAAGATTTCATATTTCCAATTCTCATAAACATACGTCCCGTGCATAGAGACAAAAATATCATTCATATGGATTGAACACCTGGTAACCGACATTCACAATATGCATATAAGAATATCCCCATCATTCCGGGATCCTCCTTCAGACATGATATAAATTTCGAAGTACTAAAGCATCCGGTACTTTGGATGGGGCTTGTTGGGCCCGATAGATCTATCTTTAGAGTTCGCGTCAATTAGGGTGTCTGTTCCCTAATTCTTAGATTACCAGACTTAATAAAAAGGGGCATATTCGATTTTGATCATTCAACCATATAATGTAGTTTCAATTACTTGTGTCTATTTCGTAAAATAGTTATAAAAACAGCGCATGTATTCTCAGTCCCAAAAATATATATTGCAAAAGCATTTAAAAAGGGATTAATGAAACTCACGCATATAAATATTGTAAAACAGTTAATAAAGCATTTGCATGTATTCTCAGCCCAAAAACGTAAAGAGTAAAAAGGGCAAATGAAACTCACCATATTGTATTTTGTAGTAAAAATACATATGACGATATTGAACATTGCAGGGTTGGCCTCAGATTCACGAACCTATATCATTTGTATATCTATTAACACCAAATAGTAATCGAACAAGTTTATATATTTTATTATTAATAATATACTTGTTATTTTAATGAATTATTTGTTTCATAGTAATATAGTTATATCATATGTATTAAGTATATTTTCATATCAAATTATTTGTTATCATAATACTAAAATAATTATAATAATGTTAAAAATAATATTAAAATATTGTTAATACTAATAATCAAATCAATAATACTGATAATAATACTAGTTCTAAAAATGATACTCTTATTAGTAATGTTATTATAATTATTTTCATAACTAAAAATTTATATCTTCTTAATCATAATCCTTTCATAATCAAATTAAATAAATGAAGTATAATCTTCATATCGTTATGTTTAATAATAATATCCATAGTTATATTCATCAAGTTATTGATTAGTAATAATAATAATAACAATAACAATGATAATAATAATATTAATAATAATAATAATAATAATAATAATAATAATAATAATAATAATAATAATAATAATAATAATAATAATAATAATAATAATAATAATAATAATAATAATAATAAGAAAAGCTACCTTAATGTATTAGGCTAAAAAAGTATAAACGTCCCTGCCAAGACTCGAACCTGCAACCTCTCGTTCAACACACCAACCACTAACCATCCTTCTATCGATACATTTCTGACTTATCTTTTGATTTAATTCCATATAACCCATTTCTCTGTCTCTTTTTCTTTTCTTCTAACTCAAGACCCAGAAAACTATTTAACAACCTCAAAATTATCATTTTAGTTATTTCATCTCATCATCATTATCATTTCATTCGATCTTAATCCTGTCATCTATATTATTATCATCTTTAAATTCGACTACCATCATCTTCGTATCATGCATCCCATCATCGTCTTCTTAATCGTCACTGTAACATCACCACGTCTGTATCATCATCATCATCATCATCATCATTCATTTAGCATTTTATCATCATAAACTGCACCGTTTATTCAGCTCCCACGATCATGGGTTTTGGGTTTCTGGGTTTGGTAATCAAAGCAACAACACAGGTTGTTCAAGTAGTTGCTCGAGCATAATAGCTATTATCCTAGTTGGGCCAGAATTTAATATTTGTGCCTAAAATAATCACTTGTTGAGCCTTAGATAACTAAAGGGATTGAAGAAAAAATTATATCCTATATTGATGAAAAAGAAAAAAAACGCAGTGGGTTGTCAAACTTTCGGTGGCAAGTGGGAATGTTTTGGCAAAGGAATCTTTGAATGATAGTACAAGTTGAACCGAAACAAGCTCATGGGGTTCTTTATTATTTTATGCTTCAATAAAAATTTCAAGTGGAGTTATCTTTTGTATAAAGGTGTCGGCCAAAAATAAAAGAAAGAGCACCATTCTTGCCTTTATTACGCTTTTAATATCAGCTTGATATTTATATTTATTCGATGTGAAAGTTTGGAATAGAGGAAAGAAAACATTACGCAGCTTCACAAGCTGCAAACTAAAGCAGGATGCGTAATAGCAGTTTTATAGTTTAAAACGAACTGAAGCAGAAAAAATATAAGACAGATAGCAGCTGCAGTCGTCAAGCATTTATTTGAGGGTTTTGATCGAGCTGTGGGGTTATTTATAGTCGATGGTGGTGTAATTTATGTTCTCGATTGCAGCAGCACTTGAATCACAAATATAAGTTTAAAGTGGTGAGGGTTTCTGGGATTGAAGGTTGTATCCATTCGATAGCACAAGGTGGAGTGGAGTTTGGGTTGGTTTTCGATAGTTCGGTTTGCAACAGGAAACAGAAACAAAAGCAACGATGAGGATGAATATGGAGTAAAATAGAATAGTTCAGCTGTGGGTTTCGTTGAATGGTTCTTGAGTGGTGATTTTCGTGAGTTTAAAATGAAGCTGAAGATGATCGTGGTTGTTTGACTTCGACATAACATAATCGAAAAAAATGCAGTAGTATTAACATGATGGTGTTTGAAGAGTGACGTGTGGTTGTCAAGAAGAAGAAGTAAGAAAGAGTTAAGGTGATAGTTGGTGTTTTTAAAAAATTAGTGATGATGTAGAAGGTGGTTATATAGATGGTTAACATACATGGATTGAAGGTGGTGGAGGTTAATGTGATGGAAGGTTGTGGTTTCTAATTGAAGTAGTAGTATCCGATATGAGTTTCTTGGTTTTTGAGTTTGGCTCCTTAAACAAACGTAGCAGAGGATGTATAGATTGTAAGTAATATATTAATGATGTAGCATGAATTGATTGGAATTGTTTTGTAGTGATCATGATATTGACGTGTAACAATACTCAGACAGGTTCATCAATCAGGAATAACAAAAAGAGAAAGAAAACAAAAAAATAGATGGTGAATGGAATTAGACTTTGTACACTTGATTTTGATTTCTAACAGATTGAAGAAAGAAACAAATTGAATTACTGTGTTGATAAGGATGTGGAACTGAATCGTACTGGATGGAATCTAAAGATAGTGAAAGGAGAAAGGAAACAGATTTTTATGTTTATATCTGCTTTTACTTAATATAATTAATAAACATTAATAATTAATAGATATATTAATAATAATATTAATAATAATAATCATAATATCATTTATAAGATAATAATAATACAATTAATAATAATAAAAATACTAATATTAATAATGATAATATCAATAATAATATCAATAATTATATATTACAACTAATTATAACTTATATATATATTTATA
Source organism: Rutidosis leptorrhynchoides (assembly GCF_046630445.1). NCBI lineage: Eukaryota > Viridiplantae > Streptophyta > Magnoliopsida > Asterales > Asteraceae > Rutidosis > Rutidosis leptorrhynchoides. Next base: position 305,843,446 of record NC_092343.1, on the reverse strand, counting down.
TATATATATATTACAATATAATAATAGTGATTAATAGAAATCATATATATACATAATATCATGTACATGTTTATATTTACATATTTTAATTGTACTTAATTATTCTGTTTTACATTCTTAATTAATTAAAGTGTATTTTATTTATGTAAAGTGTTATATATATACTCTTATTTTTATATTTATATCTATATATTTACTTACAACCAATTGTTCGTGAATCATCGAAATTAGTCAAGGGTCAAATGAATCTATGTAAATAGTTCAAGAAGTTTTGAGACTAAACATTACAGACTTTACTTATCATGTCGAAATCATATAAGATTAAGTTTAAATTTGGTCAGAAATTCTCGGGTCATCAGAAGAATCCTCTCGTCTGCATTAAGCTAAAATCATTCATATGATGAACACCTGGTAACCGATATTAAAAAGATGCATATAGAATATCCCCAAAATAGAATCCTCTCGTCTGTATAACAGAATCCTCTCGTCTGTATAAAAATCAAAGTACTAAAGCATCCGTACCTCAGATGTGGTTTGTTAGGCCCATAGATCTATCTTTAGGATTCACATTAATTAGGGGTACTCTTCTCTAATTCTTAGGCTACCAAGCTAAAAGGGGCATATTCAGTTTAGATAATCCAACCATAGAATGTAGTTTTGATTACTTGTGTCTATTTCGTAAAACATTTATAAAACTGCATGTATTCTCATCCCAGAAATATTAGATTTTAAAAAATGGGACTATAACTCACTTTCACAGAGTTTTCCTTCGTTGGAAATAAGACTTGGCCACTAGTCGATTCACGAACCTATAACAAATGTGTACTTATATATCAAAGTATGATTGAAATATATTCAAAATATTTTTTATTACGTTTTTATGATTTAAGTTTGTTAAGTTAGCAGTCCTCGTTAGTAACCTACAACTAGTTGTCCAGAGTTAGATGTACAGAAATAAATCAATATATATTATCTTGAATCAATCCATGACCCAGTGTATACACGTCTCAGGCTAGATCACAACTCAAAGTATATATATTTTTGGAATCAACCTCAACCCTGTATAGCGAACTCGAACATTACAACATATAGAGTGTCTATGGTTGTTCCAAATAATATATATAGATGGGTCGATATGATATATCAAAACATTGTATACGTGCCTATGGTATCCCAAGATTACATAATATATGTTAGAATACATGTATAATACAATATAAGTTAGCTAGGATATGATTAGTGTAGATTTGTTGTAAAATTTTCGTAGCTACAAGTAAAATTTTCCAATTTTGTTTTACCCATAATTTCTTCGTTTTAAATCCGTTTTGAGTGATTCAAGTTGCTAAGGTTTCATAATGAACTGTAATTTATGAAACTAAATAGAAAAAGTATAAGTTTATAGTCAGAAATACAAGTTACAAGTCATTTACTAAAGAGGTAGTCATTTCTGTCGAAAGAACGACATCTTGATAACCATTTTGAAAAACATACTTACACTTTGAGTTTAACCATGATTTTTGGATATAGTATCATGTTCATATGAAATATCATTTTTCCAGAAAACAAACTTCCAATTCAAAGATTAAGATAGTTTTTTTATTTTTCTAACCCAAAACAGCCCCCGGTTTCACTACGACGGCGTATGTCCAGTTTTACGGTGTTCATCATGTTTCCAGGTTTTAAATCATTAAGTTAGCATATCATATAGATAGAGAACATGTGTTTAGTTGATTTTAAAAGTCAATTTAGAGGGATTAACTTTATTTACGAACAAGTTTAGAATTAACTAAACTATGTTCTAGTGATTACAAGTTTAAATCTTCGAATAAGATAGTTTTATATGTATGAATCGAATGATGTTATGAACATCATTACTACCTTAATTTTAGTAGGTAAACCTACTGGAAATGAGAAATATAGATATAGCTTCAAAGGATCCTTGGATGGCTTGAAAGTTCTTGAAGCAGAATCATGACACGAAACAAGTTCAAGTAAGATTTCCACTCGAAATAAGATTGTTATAGTTATAGAAATTGAATCAAAGTTTGAATATGAGTATTACCTTAAATTAGAAAGATATCTTACTGTAAATAAGAAAGATTTCTTGAGATTAGATATCACTTGAAATGGATTTGCAAGATTGAAAGTAAGCTAGTTAACTTGAAAGTGTTTTTGGTGTATTCTTGAGTAGTTGTTTTGTAAGTTGATCTAGGTTAGGATTTATGAGCTAGATTGAGCTAGATTTTGATGAAGGTGATGAAGAACACTTAGAACATCAAGAGAGAATAAGAGAGAGATAAGTTTGATGCATGAAAGTTGAAAAATGAAAGTGTTATGGTTGGTGAAGAAAAATGTGATCCTACCCTTGAATATAAGGTTCCATTAGTTTGTATTTTTGTTAAATATTTTATGCTAGTTGCCAAATAATGGTTCCCACATGTTTAGGTGACTCATTAAGGCTGCTAAGAGCTGATCATTGAAGTGTATATACTAATAGTATATACGTCTAGAGGCTGGGTATTGTACGAGTACGAATACAGATTGAATACGAGTAAATTGTGTTACTGTAGCAAATAGTATTTACTGTAGCAAATAGTATTTTACTGTAGCAAATAGTAAAGCAAAAATTTACTGTAGCAAATAGTGTTTTACTGTAGCAAATAGTATTTTACTGTAGCAAATAGTGTTTTACTGTAGCAAATAGTGTTTTACTTGTACATCTTTAATTTAATTGTATTTCTTATTTATATATATATATATATATATATATATATATATATATATATATATATATATATATATATAATAAAAACTTACATCATAAAAAAAATAAAACGATTATATAATTATCACAAGTTATGACGTTCGTGAATCATCAGGCAAACTGGGTGGTCAATTGTCTACATGAAACTCATTTCAAATAATCAAGTCTTAACAAGTTTGATTGCTTAACATGTTGGAAACATTTAATCATGTAAATATCAATTTCATTTAATATATAATCATGGAAAAGTTCGGATCACTACAAAAATCATGGTTAAACACAAAGTTGAAGTATGTTTTTCAAAATGGTTATCAAGATGTCGTTCTTTTGACGGAAATGACTACCTCTTTAAAAAGTGACTTGTAACCTGTATTTCCGACTATAAACTTATAATTTTTCTGTTTAGTTTCATAAATTTCAGTTCATTATAAAACCATAGCAACTTGAATCACTCAAAACGGTTTTAAGACGAAGAAGTTATGGGTAAAATAAGATTGGATAATTTTGCTTGTGTAGCTACGTGAAATTTGTAACAAATTTATACAAATCATAACTTAACTAACTTATATTGTATTATACATGTATTCTAACATATATTATGTAATCTTGGGATACCATGCACACGTATACAATGTTTTGACATATCATATCGACCCATCTATATATATTATTTGGGAACAACCATAGACACTCTATATGCAGTAATGCTCGAGTTATCTATACAGGGTTGAGGTTGATTCCAAAATAATATATATACTTTGAGTTGTGATCTAGCCTGAGACTTGTATACACTTGGTCGTGGATTGATTCAAGATAATATATATTGATTTATTTCTGTACATCTAACTGTGGACAACTAGTTGTAGATTACTAACATTGGACTGCTAACTTAATAAACTTAAATCGTTAAAACGTAATAAAAAATGTTGTGAATATATTTCGATCATACTTTGATATATATGTATACATTTGTTATAGGTTCGTGAATCAACCCGTGGCCAAGTCTTACTTCCCGACGAAGTAAAAATCTGTGAAAGTGAGTTATAGTCTCACTTTTAAAATCTAATATCTTTTAGGATGAGAATACATGCAGTTTTATAAATGTTTTACAAAATAGACACAAGTACGTGAAAATACATTCTATGGTTGAATTTATTAAACAGAATATGCCCCTTTTTAGTCTGGTAATCTAAGAATTAGGGAACAGACACCCTAATTGACGTGAATCCTAAAGATAGATCTATGGGCACTAACAAGCCCCAGTCAGAAAATTTGAACTGCTTTAATACTTCGATTTTATCATGTCCGAAGGGAGTCCCGGAATGATGGGGATATTCTATATGCATCTTGTTAATGTCGGTTACCAGGTGTTCACCATATGAATGATTTTTATCTCTATGTATGGGATGATGTTTATGAAAAATGAAAATATGAAATCTTGTGGTCTATTATTACGATTTGATAAATATATAGGTTAAACCTATAACTCACCAATATTTTTGTTGACGTTTAAAACATGTTTATTCTCAGGTGATTATTAAGAGCTTCCGCTGTTGCATGCTAATTTATGGACAAGAGTTGGAGTCAGCATGCTTGTATAATATGGTTTAAAAACAACATTCGAAGATTTAAATTGATGTGTAATATTATTGTAAACCATTATGTAATAATCGTGTGAAAATGCTATATTTTAGATTATCATTATTTGATAATCGTCGTAATATTTTTAAACCTTTATCGATAAAATAAAGGTTATGGTTTGTTTTAAAATCGAATGCAGTCTTTGAAAAATGTCTCATATAGAGGTCAAAACCTCGCAACGAAATCAATTAATATGGAACGTTTATAATCGATATGAACGGGACATTTCATGTAAGTGGAGTAGGTTGAAGTTAAACTTCTTAATGCCTCTTTTGAAAAATTGCATATGCGGGTGCAAGACGGAAAAGAGTTACCTATGTGTGTATGAAGTTTGCCGCTTCAAAGAAGCTTGGACTTGGCTTCCTATATACTCATGAAAGGATATGGACGAATGAGAAATCCCCCTTTTTTTTATAAGAAGGAAATGAAGAACAGGAACGAAACGGCTTATAAAAGCGTCAAGATGAACATTAGAGAAATGCAAGAAACTGATGTGTATATTATTTTATAGTTTCAAATGAATGAAGGGTTCAATTCTTCACGAACACCCTGATTTTCGAATTCTCGTAAATAATATATTAAGTGGAATTTCAATTCTTCACGAACATTTCCATTTATGCATTGGTTTGTGTGTTTGTTCAAGTTATTAAGTAAATCTAAGGATTACACTAAAATGGGGGGGGGGGATTGTTGGTGATTTTAGTGTCATCAGCCATTTTGTGTGATAAGGTGATTTACTTGAGACAAATGAATTTCTAGTTAAGCTTTATAACAAGTTAGGAGAGTGTGGAGTACACGCTTGTTTAAGCTAAGTAGAGTCATTTAATTGAAAGGTTGTGTTTGTTAGTTGGTGACTGTTTGGCCAAAAGACATAACTCTTCATGAATTGGTGACACTTTTAACGAAATGGTGTAACTTCATGAAATTGTGTAACCATGGTACCTTTACACCAAGAGGTGTGACATTTCATGGAAAGTTTTACACCAAAAGATGCAACTTATCATGGTGACCTTTCATACTCTATAAATAAGAGTATTTGTCTCACATTTCAAGATGATGAAATTTGATCATTCACAATATACAAATTATCTATGTTCTTGACTTCTAACTTTAATTGCCTATATTGGAGTTGTGCCTTTGTCTTATACCGAATAAAGATTTCGTGTAACCCTAAAGCAATCTATGTATAGGGTCGAAATACTTTATCGCGAAAGTGACTACACGATTCAAAAGTTTATCCGGCATTCAAACCCTATTATTCTGCATTCAAACCCTATTATCCAACACTTGAAAACTTATTGCAAGAAATTCAGAGGAATGAAATTGTACAAAGACTGCATTGCATTTCAGGTTGTAAATTGTGCAAGTTTGCATGTACCTTAAACATCAAATAATCAAGATACAAGTTGAGCGGCAGTTCAAGATGTAATATGTGCGAGTATGGTTGTACCTTGCACATTTTTTTTTTTTTTTTTTTTTTTTTTTTTTTTTTTTTTTTTTGAAAGGCAATGTTAGTGGTTAGAGTTAATTCACGAAAATCCCCCCCCCCCCCGAGACTCGAACCCTTGGTCTCCTCGAACACCATGTTAACATGGTGACCAATGAGGCAAAGCCCCATTGGCTACACAAAGCATTGAATACACAAAGCATCAAGTTATTACTGATTTGCCTGAATTTTTCATGGAAACTAGATATCTTTTGCTTATAAGTTAACTTTATGAGGTCAAAGATAAATCCGATTGTGAAATGACGGTTTCATTTACATATAGATATTACTCTGACTTTTTAACTATACCTACAGAAGAAATCCTATGAGTTTTGTTACTGATAATAACTTTTAGTAGTATTATCATTTTATATTTATGTATTGAAAAATTGAATGTTTATTTGGGTTTGTTTTTATATCTCGAACAGAAATTTCTAAGTTATTCAGACAACCATGATGAAAATAATACAAATTTGTTTCTTTGGTCTAGTAGAGATTCTTTGCATAAATTGAAATAGACACTCATTTTTCTTACGAACTATAACAATATGTCGTGAAAAAATTTGAAGAAATTCCCTTGCAATTCACACGGGTCTTGGGAATGGTATAAAAACGAGCATGGTCTAAAAATTTCACGTCAAATTTTTTGATCATGATCTGAAAATTTTCGGTCATGAACAGTTTTCTTGGGCTTCGACCATCGTTCGATTTCTCCATTCGAGATAATTGATAATCAATACCAAACAGACTTGAGATAACCAAAGCCCACAAAGTTGTTAATCAAAAGAAATACTTTCTTGCATATTATTTGGTACCTTACCCAACATAATACAAGAATACAACCAAATCACACAATTCTCAATAAAAAAAAAAAAAAACATAAAAACCAAAAAACAACCATTCATTATCCCACAAAATAACATCTCTAAAATCCGAAAATCGTAACTACTTCAGTACTCGTCATCCTCACCTTCATCTTCGACACCTTCAGTACCAACTTCTTCATAATCTTTCTCAAGTGCTGCAAGATCTTCACGGGCTTCTAAGGACTCACCTTCTTCCATATACCAATGAACAAATACTCTCTTTGAGTACATCAGGTCAAACTTATGGTCAATGCATGAAAACACCTCAGCAACTGCTGCGTTGTTTCTAATCATGCATACGGCTCGCTGTACCTTTGCAGGTCGCCTCCTGGTACAACTGCTGATGCATGATAATTGATCCCACACTTGAATCCAGTTGGACACCTGTTATCATATATCACTTTAACATAAATTCATGTACTTCTATTATTTTTCAAACCATCATTCTTACAAAAGCAAAAATTTCCTTTGCAAAAAGATACCTTTTTTTATAGAGAAAAATGGTCAAATATCGAGTTCTTTCCTCATTCATTTTAATGTTCAAAATATACCCAAATTTCTCATTTTTACAACTGAAGTTTGTTTGATAGTGATCTCAAAACAAAACAACCAGTCACTCAATTTAAACTAAGAGCGGGATTTATCATGTAGGGAAGAAAATGTGACCCATTTAAATTCTGAATTGGTGGATTGTCGTTATGTTTTATCTCAGGTAAAAAAAAAAACAACAGCTTAAAATGTAAAGGGTCAATAAGTTGAACAAATCAGTATTAACCCCCGAGTGTAATATTTTATAACGTTTATAATCTCCCATATCTATTTATTTTAAAACCTAGAATCTGCTTAGTATTTTGACACACTTAATAAGTTTTAGATTCTGGACAGAAGGTACACATGTTTAAACTAACATGACCCAATTTGACCCAAACCATACTAGACCAATTACGCATTCCACCCAATTCGCCCATTTAGCTACATCTAATATCATTGTTTACTTACTAGTCAACAAATTGCACAGTGCGCTTAGTTTTGATTGTAGCAACAGCAGCATTTGTAAAGACCCGTCCTAATCCATAAGAACGAATACAATAACATATGATTACATTGCGAGGTATTTGACCTCTATATGATACATTTTACAAACGTTGCATTCGTTTTAAAAGACAAACTTTCATTACATCGAAAGTTGACAGGCATGCATACCATTTCATAATATCCAACTATAAATGATCTAATCTGTCTTTTACTTAATCATAATCTTTACTGAACTCAACGACTTGAATGCAACGTCTTTTGAAATATGTCATGAATGATTCTAAGTAATATCTTTAAATTGAGCAAATGCACAGCGGAAGATTTCTTTCAATCCTGAGAATAAACATGCTTTAAAGTGTCAACCAAAAGGTTGGTGAGTTCATTAGTTTATCATAATCGATTATTTCCATAATTTTAATAGACCACAAGATTTTCATATTTATAAACAAAACCTCTCGCCTGCATAAAGATAAAATCATTCATATGAATTGAACACCTGGTAACCGACATTAACTTTAAGGCATAGAATATCCTCAAACAGAACATCTCATCTGTATAATAAAAATCTCGAAGTACTAAAGCCATCCATAACCTGAATGGGGGTTGTTAGGCCCAATAGATCTATCTTTAGGATTCGCGTCAATTAGGAACAGAACCTCTCGTCTGCCTAATTCTTAGGTTACCAAGCTAAAAGGGTGATATTCGATTTCGATAATCCAACCATAGAATGTAGTTTCGATTACTTGTGTCAATTTCGTAAAACATTTATAAAGCAGCGCATGTATTCTCAGTCCCAAAAATATATATAAAAAGAGAGTAATGAAACTAACATATTGTATTTCGTAGTAATTAAGCATATGATGGCATTAAACAAATGCAAGGTTGGCCTCCGATTCACGAACCTATATCAATTTGTATATCTATTAAAACATATAATGGAGATCATATAATTTCATTTATATACATATATATATATATATATATATATATATATATATATATATATATATATACTGTTTATGTACTTGTAGTTATATAGAATTTATACTAAATTCCATTTAAAGCATATACTTATATTATATTTTAACTTATATGTTATATATATATATATATATATATATATATATATATATATATATATATATATATACTAATCATTATATTTATATATATATATATACATATATATATATATATATATATATGTGATTAGTATTATATTTAAAAATTATTAGTTTGTTATATGTAAGTATTTAAAAAAAATATTAATGTGGTTGATATATATATAGTTATATGAAATATTAATATAATTATAATATATATAATAAGTATAATTTTATATATAAAATATTTATGTGTTAAAATTATAGTTTTGATAATAACAATTTACTAATAATAATAATAATAATAGTTTTTTTTTTTAATATTGGTATTACTAATAATAAAAATGATAATGATAATTTTAATAATAATGATAGTAGTATTATTAATAAGGTTATTACTAATATATATAATACTTATATTAATTATAATATTGTAAACTACTTTAATGATAATAATAAAATTCATGATAATAATAATTAACATAAAAATAACAATAATAATAATAACAATAATAATCATAATTATACTAATCGTAATAATTATAATACTTGTAATAATAACAATAATTAATAATTAATAATAATAATAATAATAACAACAGCAATAACAATAATAATAATAATAATAATAATAATAATAATAATAATAATAATAATAATAATAATAATAATAATAATAAAAAGAAAACTACCTTAGAAAAGGGCTTCTAAAAAAAATTGTGCCTCACACGAGGCTCGAACCCTCGACCTCTCGAAAACCCGAACACAGTCCAAACTATTCCGCTGCCCATTCGTTTCTGATTTAAACCCAACTAAACTAAATATAACTCGTCTGTCTATTACCTTCTTCTTGTCAATTTCGAATTACCAGGGATCCAACAAAATTAAGACCAAGAGTAAAATGATTTTGAATTAAGACATGTAATTTGAAATAGAAACAATCAGTAATCGTTGTTTTTTCATTAAAAATCAACAAAGAAAAATTAACGAAATAAACAGATGCAAAGAACATGACTATGAACTCAAACGTCCAATTCAAATTTTTGAACATTTCAGATTAAAATTACAAAACGAAATAAGTTTTAAATCATTCCTAGAAACTTTAGGAATCATCAATTGCACTTGAAACATCAAAATGATTTCGAATTTGATGAAGAACGATCTGTTGACTTTTTATTTTCAAAACTTTGACTCAAAAATTTAACATCAATTAAAGAAATTAAGGATTGAAAACTTACAGATAGTACAAGTATATGATTCTTAACATATCTGTATTTTTGAAATTTGATAATTGATTCAGTATTGGGCTATCGATTTCAACCTGACTCGAACAGAGGTTATAAGCTGTGTTCTAAATTTCCTGATAAAATTAACATCTAGAAATGGTTAAAAGTTATGGTAATCGATAATGATAATGGGTAGTTGATTGAATTCCTAAACAACATGAGATGATTTCTTATTTAATATAGAAAAAGGCTCGACACTAGTTCACGAGCAAAACAGAAAGACAGTATAATAATAATAATATCTGATATATGATTGTGATCTGTATGTAAATACGCATATATATCTGTATTTATATCTTATACCTAATATAAGAAATTATTAAGTATCTTAATAATAATAATAATACTTGTTAATATTAATTATAATAACTATCATATTATCATAACAATATTGATAACAATATTAAGGATAATAATAATTTTTTTTAAGTATAATGTTAATAATATTATTATTAATAATATTAATAATAATAAGTTGTATTAATATAACAATAACGATATTTATAATAATTTTTAATAATTTTAGTAATGGTGGTAATACTAATAATGTAATTAATAATATTAGTAATCATCTTATTGATAATAATAATTTTTAATAATAATAATTTTTAATAATAATAATATTAATAATAATTATTATTATTATTATTATTATTAATGATAATAATTATTGATTATATTGTTAATAATAATATTAATAATAATTATAACAATATTAATAATAATACTTATAACATTAATATAACATCTTAATATTAACATACTAATATTTTACATAGACTAAAATATTCGAATTTCTTCATATAATATTTATAAATTATATGTATATATATACATGTATATCTATAATATACCTATAATAATTATGTATAGACATTATGTAAGTATATTATGTAGTAAATTACAATTATATATAGTATATTTATAAGTATTCGTTTTTTTAATCTTCGGTTAATATCAATCAATGTGACAATTGAGCGTTACCATCGTTTAATAACTAATTTGAAATCATATATATTTTCAGTATTCATAAACACGTTTTTAAATATACGTTGTGAGTTATTTATATATTTAATTCTAATAATTAATATCCTATTTTATATATTCAAATTATGTTATTTAAACAAAACTTTTTTTTAATAATCAAATTCTATTGAATCGAAAAGCGTTTTCGCACATTTGAAAAAAAAGATCAATCGAATATTATGAAATCCAATTCTCCACTATCTTTTGTCTAACTTTTGTTAATTGACACATTTGTTTTTACTTGTAAATCACTTTACCATTTATTCCGAATACCGTTAAAAAGGAATAATTTCTCAAATCAACGTGGACCACACAACAGAGATACATAACAATATCACAATATATCTGATACTTAAATCATTTGATTTTATCTTTTAATTCCGTCGATGAACATATAGAAACAATACATTCATGTAAAGTATTATACATTGAATACTTTGTTAATATTTTCAAGTTATAACATATATATACCTATATATATATACACACATATATAATCATATTCATCTATATAATGATTCGTGAATCGTCGGAATTTGGTCGAGGTTAAATGAATGTATGAACATAGTTTAAAATTCTTGAGATTCAACTTAACAAACTTCGCCTATCTTGTTGGAAACATATAAAGATTAAAGTTTAAATTTGGTCGGAAATTTCCGGGTTGTCACAGTACATACCCGTTAAAGAAATTTCGTCCCCAAAATTTGATAGAGGTCGTCATGGATAACAATAAGAATGTTTTCATGACAAATATGAGTTGATAAATTGAGTTTTATCATCGTTGAGTAATATGGATAAAACCATTTAGTTTTGTGAAGAGTATGAAGCTATCACAAAAGAGTGAAATGAGTAGGTGTAGATTTGTCATATCTTTTGACGTAGATAGGATTGAGTTCCAAATTCAAGAGATTTGGAGAAAATCTTTGTAATAAGATTTGATTCTTCGGTAATCAAAGGAATTAGGATTTTCTTTGATTAAATGCGATAACCTGTCACGATTGCTCTGAAATCTCCCGTTCATATTGATTATAAACGTTCCATATTAATTGATTTCATCGCGAGGTTTTGACCTCTATATGAGACGTTTTTCAAAGACTGCATTCATTTTTAAAACAACCATAACCTTTCTTTTATCTATAAAGGTCTAAAATATACCGTTTACACACGACCATTACATAATGGTTTACAATAAGAATATATTACATCAAAAATAAGTTTCTTGAATGCAGTTTTTACATAATATCATACAAGCATGGACTCCAAATCTTGTCCTTATTTTAGTATGCAACAGCGGAAGCTCTTAATAATCACCTGAGAATAAACATGCTTAAAACGTCAACAAAAATGTTGGTGAGTTATAGGTTTAACCTATATATTATCAAATCATAATAATAGACCACAAGATTTCATATTTTAATACACATCCCATACATAGAGATAAAAATCATTCATATGGTTTGAACACCTGGTAACCGACATTAACAAGATGCATATAAGAATATCCCCTATTATTCCGGGACATCCATCGGACATGATAAAACAACATCGAAGTACTAAAGCATCTACTACAACGGATGGGGTTTGTTAGGCCCAATAGATCTATCTTTAGGATTCGCGTCAATTAGTAGACTGGTTTACTAATTCTTAGGTTACCAAGTAAAAGGGGCATATTCGGCTTCGATCATCCAACCATATAATGTAGTTTCGATTACTTGTGTCTATTTTGTCAAACATTTATAAAAGCGCATGTATTCTCAGTCCCAAAAATATATATTGCAAAAGCATTTAAAAAGGGAGCAAATGAAACTAGAACTTATAGAATTTATGAAGAACACTTAGAACTTGAAGATAGAACTTAAAAGAGATCAATTAGATGAAGAAAATTGAAGAATGAAAGTGTTTGTAGGTGTTTTTGGTCGTTGGTATATGGATTAGATATAAAGGATGTGTAATTATGTTTACATGTAAATAAGTCATGAATGATTACTAATATTTTTGTAATTTTATGAGATATTTCATGCTAGTTGCCAAATGATGGTTCCCACATGTGTTAGATGACTCACATGGGCTGCTAAGAGCTGATCATTGGAGTGTATATACCAATAGTACATACATCTAAAACCTGTGTATTGTACGAGTACGAATACGGGTGCATACGAGTAGAATTGTTGATGAAACTGAACGAGGATGTAATTGTAAGAATTTTTGCTAAGTAGAAGTATTCTGATAAGTGTCTTGAAGCCTTTAAAAAGTGTATGAATACATATTAAAACACTACATGTATATACATTTTAACTGAGTCATTAAGTCATCGTTACTCGTTACATGTAAGTGTTGTTTTGAAACCTTTAGGTTAACGATCTTGTTAAATGTTGTTAATCCATTGTTTATTATATCAAAAGAGATGTTAAATTATTACATTATCATGATATCATGATGTATTAATATATCTTAATATGATATATATATACATTAAATGTCGTTACAACGATAATCGTTACATATATGTCTCGTTTCGAAATCATTAAGTTAGTAGTCTTGTTTTTACATATGTAGTTCATTGTTAATACACTTAATGACATGTTTACTTATCATTTATCATGATTAAACATAGTGTATCAATATCATATTATGATTCATATGTATTTAGTAAGACGTTGTTATAACGATAATCGTTATATATATCGTTTTCGAGTTTCTTAATTCAATAGACTCATTTTTATGTATATAACACATTGTTAAAATACTTAATGAGATAATTACTTATCATAATATCATGTTAACTATATATGTAACCATATATATATCATCATATAGTTTTTACAAGTTTTAACGCTCGTGAATCACCGGTCAACTTGGGTGGTCAATTGTCTATATAAAACCTATTTCAATTAATCAAGTCTTAACAAGTTTGATTGCTTAACATGTTGGAAACACTTAATCATGTAAATATCAAATTCATTAAATATATATAAACATGGAAAAGTTCGGGTCACTACAGTACCTACCCGTTAAATAAATTTCGTCCCGAAATTTTAAGCAGTTGGATGTGTTGATGTATCTTCTGGAAATAAGTGCGGGTATTTCTTCTTCATCTGATCTTATCATTCCCAGGTGAACTCGGGTCCTCTACGAGCATTCCATCGAACCTTAATAATTGGTATCTTATTTTGCTTAAGTCTTTTATCCTCACGATCCATTATTTCGACGGGTTCTTCGATGAATTGAAGTTTTTCATTGATTTGGATTTCGTCTAACGGAATAGTGAGATCTTCTTTAGCAAAACATTTCTTCAAATTCGAGAAGTGGAAAGTGTTATGTACAGTCGCGAGTTGTTGAGGTAACTCAAGTCGGTAAGCTACTGGTCCGACACGATCAATAATCTTGAATGGTCCAATATACCTTGGATTTAATTTCCCTCATTTACCAAATCGAACAACGCCTTTCCAAGGTGCAACTTTAAGCATGACCATCTCTAAAATTTCAAATTCTATATCTTTTCTTTTAATGTCAGCGTAGCTCTTTTGTCGATTTTGGGCGATTTTCAACCGTTGTTGAATTTGGATGATCTTCTCGGTAGTTTCTTGTATTATCTCCGGACCCGTAATCTGTCAATCCCCCACTTCACTCCAACAAATCGGAGACCTGCACTTTCTACCATAAAGTGCTTCAAACGGTTCCATCTCAATGCTTGAATGGTAGCTGTTGTTGTAGGAAAATTCTGCTAACGCTAGATGTCGATCTCAACTGTTTCCGAAATCAATAACAAATGCTCGTAGCATGTCTTCAAGCGTTTGTATCATCCTTTCGCTCTGCCCATCAGTTTGTGGATGATAGGCAGTACTCATGTCTAGACGAGTTCCTAATGCTTGCTGTAATGTCTGCCAGAATCTTGAAATAAATCTGCCATCCCTATCAGAGATAATAGAGATGGGTATTCCATGTCTGGAGACGACTTCCTTCAAATACATTCGTGCTAACTTCTCCATCTTGTCATCTTCTCTTATTGGAAGGAAGTGTGCTGATTTGGTGAGACGATCAACTATTACTCAAATAGTATCAAAACCACTTGCGGTCCTTGGCAATTTAGTAATAAAATCCATGGTAATGTTTTCCCATTTCCATTCCGGGATTTTGGGTTGTTGAAGTAGACCTGATGGTTTCTGATGCTCAGCTTTGACCTTAGAACACGTCAAACATTCTCCTACATGTTTAGCAACATCGGCTTTCATACCCGGCCACCAAAAATGTTTCTTGAGATACTTGTACATCTTCTCCGTTCCAGGATGTATTGAGTATCTGGTTTTATGAGCTTCTCTAAGTACCATTTCTCTCATATCTCCAAATTTTGGTACCCAAATTCTTTCAGCCCTATATCGGGTTCCGTCTTCCTGAATATTAAGATGCTTCTCCGATCCTTTGGGTATTTCATCCTTTAAAATTCCTTGTTGCGCCTCCTTTATTTGAGTAGTAAGGTTATTGTGAATCATTATATTCATAGCTTTTACTCGAATGGGTTCTCTGTCCTTTCTACTCAAGGCGTCGGCTACCACATTTGCCTTCCCCGGGTGGTAACGAATCTCAAAGTCGTAATCATTCAACAATTCAATCCACCTGTGCTGCCTCATGTTCAGTTGTTTCTGATTAAATATGTGTTGAAGACTTTTGTGGTCGGTATATATAATACTTTTGACCTCATATAAGTAGTGCCTCCAAGTCTTTAATGCAAAAACAACCGCGCCTAATTCCAAATCATGTGTCGTATAATTTTGCTCGTGAATCTTCAATTGTCTAGACGCATAAGCAATTACCTTCGTTAGTTGCATTAATACACAACCGAGACCTTGCTTTGAGGCGTCACAATATATCACAAAATCATCATTCCCTTCAGGTAATGACAATATAGGTGCCGTAGTTAACTTTTTCTTCAACAATTGAAATGCTTTCTCTTGTTCATCCTTCCATTCAAATTTCTTCCCTTTATGCATTAATGCAATCAAGGGTTTTGCTATTTTGGAAAAATCTTGGATGAATCTCCTGTAATAACCAGCCAGCCCTAAAAATTAGCGTATGTGCTTCGGAGTTTTCGGGGTTAACCACTTTTCAACGGTTTCAATCTTTGCTGGATCCACCTGAATACCTTCTTTGTTCACTATATGACCGAGGAATTGAACTTCTTCCAACCAAAATGCACACTTTGAAAACTTAGCGTACAGTTTTTCTTTTCTTAACAACTCTAGCACTTTTCTCAAATGTTCTTCATGCTCTTGGTCATTCTTTGAGTAAATAAGTATGTCATCGATGAAAACAATGACAAACTTGTCAAGGTATGGTCCACACACTCGGTTCATGAGGTCCATGAACATAGCTAGTGCGTTAGTCAACCCAAACGGCATAACCATAAACTCGTAATGACCGTAACGCATCCTAAAAGCAGTCTTTGGAATATCATCCTCCTTCACCCGCATTTGATGATACCCAGAACGTAAATCAATCTTCGAATAAACTGACGAGCCTTGTAGTTGATCAAATAAGTCGTCGATTCTCGGTAGTGGGTAACGGTTCTTGATGGTATGTTTGTTCAACTCTCGGTAGTCGATGCACAACCTAAATGTACAATCCTTCTTCTTGACAAACAAAACAGGAGCTCCCCATGGTGATGTGCTTAGTCAAATGAAACCACGCTCTAAAAGTTTCTGTAACTGACTTTGTAATTCTTTCTTTTCGCTGGGTGCGAGTCTGTATGGAGCACGAGTTATTGGTGCAGCTCCTGGTACAAGTTCTGTTTGAAATTCAACGGATCGATGTGGGGGTAATCCCGGTAATTCTTTCGGAAATACACAGGAAATTCTTTTTGTGACGGGAACATCACTGATGTTCTTTTCTTCAGGTTTAACTTCCTCGACGTGTGCTAGAATGACGAAACAACCTCTTCTTATTAGTTTTTGTGCCTTCATACTACTAATAAGATTTAATTTCGCGTTATTCTTTTCTCCGTACACCATTAAAGGTTTTCCTTTTTCACGCACAATGCGAATCGTATTTTTGTAACAAACGACTTCTGCTCTCACCTTTTTCAACCAGTCCATGCCAATTATTACATCAAAACTCCCTTACTCGACTGGTATTGTAACAACCCGACATCATTTTACCAAAAACAAGCCTTAAAAAAAAATTTGTCAGACAGCGTATCTGGACGGCATCCCATAATCTGGACGGCGTCCAGAGATGAAGACCAGGACGGCGTCCCATGATTCTGGACGGCGTCCAAATGAACTAAAGTGGACTGATCAGTTTTTATTTACACGCGAGTGGAAAACCCGCTTCCCGACACTTTTAAACGTAACCAATTTCACAATATGTCATATTAAGTAAAACTAAGATATTTCCACCATAAAAACAAGTTTTACAACACCGGGCCCGCAATGACCCGTTTTACAAATAATGTAGCGATTTCGACCCATTTATCTCTTTAGACGGATTAGGACTCCACAACCCAACCCGATACCAAGAGCATAATCCCGGGGACTACAAACCCCATCCACGTTCAATTATCCGAAAGCTACCCCATCGAGCCCAACCGCTCCTGCACGTCTAGCTTAACAAACTAGCTAGCATCATTAACACAATACATATAAAAAGGTAAACAACGAGCGGGGTAAGCCGAGGCTTAGTGAATGCAATAATTACACATATACATATATAATATACCTACTTGCAAACACTTACACAAATACCTCATACACGCTAGCAATTTATATAGCATACCATCGTAAAGTATAATGCTACAATCTTCAAGACCACAAGCTAGCACAACAATAGCATATATAACTCGAATAATATATTATGCTACACTACAACACGTAACCTTGGTCAAACAATAACACGAGAGAATGGTACTTCGAATTTCCCACCGGTGTTCATAACAACCGTTAGTGTACAACGAAATATATCACTAACCCCTAGGCTATTCGGACAACGAAATATCCGCTCGAAGCAATCATTTGTGTACAACGAAATATATCACTAACTCTTGGTCGGTTTGGACAACGAAATGTCCATCGTTAGTGTACAACGAAATATATCACTAACTCTCGGCCAAATTGGACAACGAAATATTCTTCGTTAGTGTACAACGAAATATATCACTAACTCTTGGTGGTATAGACAACGCATACCCGGCCCCTCTCCCGCCCTACAAATAGATACATTATATACACACATATATAATCATTCCACTCACCTCGAGATGCCCGCACAAATCATATATGTAAACCGTCTCCAAACGCAACCGAGCAAGCTTTTACCTATAATACGCATATAGATATACACACAATCAACATACATTCTCTACACGAGAATTTGACTCCAACACCTTAACCGAGGGTTTATACCTACCTCCACAATCCGCTCATTTAGACACCTAAAGTGAACTTCACCAATTACCACTACGGGTGGTAATTTCGACCCATTCAAACAAGTACAATTTAACCTAAAAATGTTTCTCATGATTACTTTCATTAACAATGTCATTTAACGCTTGACACAATTGTTTAAACATCCATTTGATCCAAAATAGTGTCATTACCAATTTTGACCCATCTAAGTCAACCCATTTTGACAAAAGTCCCAAAAACATCCTTAATCACTAACGCCTAGTGATTAACTTTCCAAAACATCATTTAACACTTACAACTTCAATTCACATGGCCAAACCCTAGATCATAGCTATTAGGGTTTTCCTTAACTCAACATAACCCAAATTCACCCATTTTACCCCCAAATGGATCTTACAAGTTCCAACACTCCTAAAATCACTAATACTAGTGATTATACCCCACTTACAAACCTTAAACATGCTTAAATCATTAACCAACCCAAAACCCGCAAAATATCAAAATAGCTAGTCACAATAAACCCACTTTGTCATCTAAACGGGTTTCACAACTTAAACAAACTCAAACCTTAACTTGATTATCAAATTAACACAATGAAATTCGGATTTGAGACTTACCAATACTACCAAAATGTAGCCGTGAACGAGGCGAACAACATTAACTCCCGCGACTTGACCCGATTCACCCTTCTTCTTCCTCAAATGGAGCTCTCTCTCTCTCTAAGCTCCTCACTCTCTCTCTAGATGGAAATGGGTGGAAGAGGTGAAATGAGGATAGAGATAAGCATTGGGTCAGTTTTAGAGGCTCAAAACCGACCCCCAAGTGAAAAGACACAAATACCCCTTTTAAATTCATTAAAATTCCAACAGTTGGCCTGTCAGGCCATTTGGACGGCGTCCAAAATGGCTAGACGGCGTCCAACCTTTCACTGGTGGACGGCGTCCCAAAATCTGGACGGAGACCCACTGAACTGAGTCTGAAACTGAACTTGTTTTGGTCGTAACTTTCAAACCGTAACTCCGTTTTCGACGAATCAAATATCGTTGGAAACGTAATGAGATTTACTATCCAATGGTAATGTTTTAGAACCTTAACTCCAACTTTATTTAGAACTCAAATATACGCTTACAAGCCTCGTAATTCGAATGACGTCCAAAATAACGTGTAACTGAAAAACGGGTGTTACAGGTATTAAATCAATTTTAAATGTTTCGTCAACCAGTTTAATTTCTCTATCCCGACATACTTTATCTGCTGTAATTAGTTTACCGTTTGCTAATTCGAGTAAAAATTTACTATCCAAAGGCGTCAATGGGCAACTTAATTTAGCACAAAAATATCTACTCATATAGCTTCTATCCGCACCTGAATCAAATAAAACATAAGCAGATTTATCTTCAATAAGAAACATACCCGTAACAAGCTTTGGGTCTTCCTGCGCTTCTGTCGAATTAATGTTGAAGACTCGTCCACGGCCTTGCCCATTATTATTCCCTTGATTAGGGCATGCTTTGCTGAAATGGCCCGGCTTTCCGCATCCGTAACAAATAATGGAATTATTTGTTCTGTTATTTTTATATGCCTTTGGTCCATAGACATCACACTTCGTTACACTATGTCCAGTTCTATTACACTTGGTACATACTACTACGCAGAACTTATCTAGATGAAACCCTCCACACCTTAGACATTTATTGTTCTGATTGTTGTTGCCATTGTTGTTATTGATTTGGTTGTTGTTGGGATTGTTATTGTTGTTGGAACGGTTGTTGTAGTTGTTGTTGTTGTTGTTGGGACGTTTGTTGTAGTTATTGTTAGGATTTCGGTTATTATTGCGATTGTTGTTGCGGTTGTTGGGATAGTTGTTGTGATTGTTATTGTTGTTGTACTGGTGATTCTTGTCACCGTTTTCCTCCCACTTCCTCTTGAGTTGTTTCATGTTGGCTTCTTCGGCTGCCTGTTCTTTAATTCTTCCCTCAATCTGATTTATGAGTTTATGAGCCATTCGACTCGCCTTTTGTATGGAAGCGGGCTCATGTGAACTCACATCTTCTTGAATCCTTACTGGTAACCCTTTTATAAACTCGTCGATCTTCTCCTCTTTATCTTCGAATGTTCCTGGACATAATAGGCACAACTCTGTGAATCGTCGTTCATATGTGGTAATGTCGAACCCTTGTGTTCGTAACTCTCTAAGCTCTACCTTGAGCTTATTGACTTCGTTTCTAGGACGGTACTGCTCGTTCATCAGTTGCTTGAATGCTGACCACGGTAGTGCGTAAGCAGTATTTTGTCCTACCTGTTCAAGATAGGTGTTCCACCACGTTAACGCAGTTCCTGTGAAGGTATGTGTAACTACTTAAATTTGTCCTCTTCAGTACACTTACTTATGGAAAACACCGATTCGACTTTCTCGGTCCACCGTTTCAATCCAATTGGTCCTTCGGTTCCATCGAATTCCAAAGGTTTAAAGGCTGTGAATTCTTTGTAGGAGCATCCTACACGATTTCTTGTGGGATTAGTTCCACTACTAGAACTAGAGTTATTGTTGTTA
Source organism: Rutidosis leptorrhynchoides (assembly GCF_046630445.1). Taxonomy (NCBI): domain Eukaryota; kingdom Viridiplantae; phylum Streptophyta; class Magnoliopsida; order Asterales; family Asteraceae; genus Rutidosis; species Rutidosis leptorrhynchoides. Next base: position 305,822,288 of record NC_092343.1, on the reverse strand, counting down.
TTTTGCATTGCAGCCTGCACTGCGGCTATGTTTTCAGCAAGGAAAACAATGAAGTCTTCCTCGCTCATGTTCAAGTTCTGACGAGTCGTCGGTGCCATTTCCTTCAAAATAGCCAAAAGGATTGAGTTAATCATATAGAATTTAAGAGTAGTCAATAGTATTTCGTAGCATAATATGAACTTATTTATAAAAGTTTTTTCTTCATATTAGCATTTTATAGTTTTAATTCGGGTAGTACCTACCCGTTAAGTTCATACTTAGTAGCTATTATGCAATTCAACTACTACGATTCTATATGAAAAACTTATTACAATAATATTTCGCGTTCAAACTTTTATACAATATTTTACAAACATACAATACCACTAATATACATATAGGATGAAATATAGCACATAATAACTTGCTACGCAGCATCTATAAAGGTAATTCTAATTAATACGCAAGTTGTTCAGCAAAAGCAATAAAGATACGTAATTCATAAGTCCAGAAACAGGTCATGCATTCTGGTTTTACTAAAATGACTTTCCATCCTTGGTCTTGTGGAAAGTAACCGTTATGACCATTGGCTAGGCAGCATGTTGTAATGTCGTCAAAAGGACGAGGGTTTCGTAATGTTCAACAGCCTCGTAGCAATCTAAAAACCTTATTTCTTACCCCAACTACCGAGTCCATCACTTGTGGGAATGTTTCATTTAATAATTTTAATCCGATGTTCTTTTTCTCACTCTGGTGAGAAGCGAACATCACTAACTCGTAAGCATGACATGCTTCTTTATGTTGCATGTTAGAAGCTCTTTCTAATTCACGAAATTCTATGTTGGGATATGAAATGTCCCGTTCTTGTTGATTAAAAACGTTCCATATTAATTGATTTCGTTGCGAGGTTTTGACCTCTATATGAGACGTTTTTCAAAGACTGCATTCATTTTTAAAACAAACCATAACCTTTATTTCATAAATAAAGGTTTAAAAAGCTTTACGTAGATTATCAAATAATGATAATCTAAAATATCCTGTTTACACACGACCATTACATAATGGTTTACAATACAAATATGTTACATCGAAATCAGTTTCTTGAATGCAGTTTTTACACAATATCATACAAACATGGACTCCAAATCTTGTCCTTATTTTAGTATGCAACAGCGGAAGCTCTTAATATTCACCTGAGAATAAACATGCTTTAAACGTCAACAAAAATGTTGGTGAGTTATAGGTTTAACCTATATATATCAAATCGTAGCAATAGACCACAAGATTTCATATTTCAATACACATCCCATACATAGAGATAAAAATCATTCATATGGTGAACACCTGGTAACCGACATTAACAAGATGCATATTTATAAGAATATCCCCATCATTCCGGGACACCCTTCGGATATGATATAAATTTCGAAGTACTAAAGCATCCGGTACTTTGGATGGGGTTTGTTAGGCCCAATAGATCTATCTTTAGGATTCGCGTCAATTAGGGTGTCTGTTCCCTAATTCTTAGATTACCAGACTTAATAAAAAGGGGCATATTCGATTTCGATAATTCAACCATAGAATGTAGTTTCACGTACTTGTGTCTATTTTGTAAATCATTTATAAAACCTGCATGTATTCTCATCCCAAAAATATTAGATTTTAAAAGTGGGACTATAACTCACTTTCACAGATTTTTACTTCGTCGGGAAGTAAGACTTGGCCACTGGTTGATTCACGAACCTATAACAATATATACATATATATCAAAGTATGTTCAAAATATATTTACAACACTTTTAATATATTTTGATGTTTTAAGTTTATTAAGTCAGCTGTCCTCGTTAGTAACCTACAACTAGTTGTCCACAGTTAGATGTACAGAAATAAATCGATAAATATTATCTTGAATCAATCCACGACCCAGTGTATACGTATCTCAGTATTGATCACAACTCAAACTATATATATTTTGGAATCAACCTCAACCCTGTATAGCTAACTCCAACATTCACATATAGAGTGTCTATGGTTGTTCCGAAATATATATAGATGTGTCGACATGATAGGTCGAAACATTGTATACGTGTCTATGGTATCTCAAGATTACATAATATACAATACAAGTTGATTAAGTTATGGTTGGAATAGATTTGTTACCAATTTTCACGTAGCTAAAATGAGAAAAATTATCCAATCTTGTTTTACCCATAACTTCTTCATTTTAAATCCGTTTTGAGTGAATCAAATTGCTATGGTTTCATATTGAACTCTATTTTATGAATCTAAACAGAAAAAGTATAGGTTTATAGTCGGAAAAATAAGTTACAAGTCGTTTTTGTAAAGGTAGTCATTTCAGTCGAAAGAACGACGTCTAGATGACCATTTTAGAAAACATACTTCCACTTTGAGTTTAACCATAATTTTTGGATATAGTTTCATGTTCATAATAAAAATCATTTTCTCAGAATAACAACTTTTAAATCAAAGTTTATCATAGTTTTTAATTAACTAACCCAAAACAGCCCGCGGTGTTACTACGACGGCGTAAATCCGGTTTTACGGTGTTTTTCTTGTTTCCAGGTTTTAAATCATTAAGTTAGCATATCATATAGATATAGAACATGTGTTTAGTTGATTTTAAAAGTCAAGTTAGAAGGATTAACTTTTGTTTGCGAACAAGTTTAGAATTAACTAAACTATGTTCTAGTGATTACAAGTTTAAACCTTCGAATAAGATAGCTTTATATGTATGAATCGAATGATGTTATGAACATCATTACTACCTTAATTTCCTTGGATAAACCTACTGGAAAAGAGAAAAATGGATCTAGCTTCAATGGATCCTTGGATGGCTCGAAGTTCTTGAAGCAGAATCATGACACGAAAACAAGTTCAAGTAAGATCATCACTTGAAATAAGATTGTTATAGTTATAGAAATTGAACCAAAGTTTGAATATGATTATTACCTTGTATTAGAATGATAACCTACTGTAAGAAACAAAGATTTCTTGAGGTTGGATGATCACCTTACAAGATTGGAAGTGAGCTAGCAAACTTGAAAGTATTCTTGATTTTATGAAACTAGAACTTTTGGAATTTATGAAGAACACTTAGAACTTGAAGATAGAACTTGAGAGAGATCAATTAGATGAATAAAATTGAAGAATGAAATTGTTTGTAGGTGTTTTTGGTCGTTGGTGTATGGATTAGATATAAAGGATATGTAATTTTGTTTTCATGTAAATAAGTCATGAATGATTACTCATATTTTTGTAATTTTATGAGATATTTCATGCTAGTTGCCAAATGATGGTTCCCACATGTGTTAGGTGACTCACATGGGCTGCTAAAAGCTGATCATTGGAGTGTATATACCAATAGTACATACATCTAAAAGCTGTGTATTGTACGAGTACGAATACGGGTGCATACGAGTAGAATTGTTGATGAAACTGAACGAGGATGTAATTGTAAGCATTTTTGTTAAGTAGAAGTATTTTGATAAGTGTATTGAAGTCTTTCAAAAGTGTATAAATACATATTAAAACACTACATGTATATACATTTTAACTGAGTCGTTAAGTCATCGTTAGTCGTTACATGTAAGTGTTGTTTTGAAACCTTTAGGTTAACGATCTTGTTAAATGTTGTTAACCCAATGTTTATAACATCAAATGAGATTTTAAATTATTATATTATCATGTATGAATATCTCTTAATATGATATATATACATTAAATGTCTTTACAACGATAATCGTTACATATATGTCTCGTTTAAAAATCATTAAGTTAGTAGTCTTGTTTTTACATATGTAGTTCATTGTTAATATACTTAATGACATGTTTACTTATCATAGTATCATGTTAACTATATATATATCCATATATATGTCATCATATAGTTTTTACAAGTTTTAACGTTCGTGAATCACCGGTCAACTTGGGTGGTCAATTGTCTATATGAAACATATTTCAATTAATCAAGTCTTAACAAGTTTGATTGCTTAACATGTTGGAAACATTTAATCATGTAAATATCAATCTCAATTAATATATATAAACATGGAAAAGTTCGGGTCACTACAGGATATGTTGAGTCAAAATAGGTTCTTAACCCGTAGCGAAAAATTGCATTTGGGTTCCCCACATTTAACGCTTTAAAAAAAAGACGGCGTAACTTACAGGCTTCCCAATGTGATATACCCCACCTATCAAAGGAAAGCCTTTTATAAACTAAGGCATTTCTGGAAAGTCTTTCAAATGTTTGATAAGTTAATTTCGCCATAACTAAATGTGCTGATGAATTCTGACCGACTCTAGACAAGATTTCCTCAATCATATCCTCTGGTAGGTCTTCTAAAATATTTGGTTTTCTACCCTTAACGTCCATTTTTGTTTTTATACTGTAAAATAGACAAGGATTAGATTCATAAAAGATAATTAACAAACAATACAAGAAATTTTTACATAGAACATGAAAGTACAAGCACACTACAATACATATAATACACAACATGATTACAACTCTCTAATCTGAATCACTGGTTTCTTCTTCTTCGAACTTGGTTCGTTTTCCTTATTTTCTAGGGATATATGGTGCTCCTCTAATACGAGTCGTCGTTTTCCACAATGGTTTAGAAAAACCTGGTGGTTTAGAGGTCCCCGGGTTATTGTTACAATTTAGGAAATACGAACGTTACCGATACATATTGATAATGCTAAAAACGAACATATATTTCATAGCATTATTCCTCAAGAAAGACAAGCTTTTAGTTGCAATTGTTCTATTTAAAAGTGATATTCGTTTAAATAATAAAAGGTGAAGACAAAAGACAGATTCGACGAATTGAAGACGCAAACGACCAAAAAGCTCAAAAGTACAAAATACAATCAAAGAGGTTCCAATTATTGATAAGAAACGTCTCGAAATTACAAGAGTACAAGATTCAAAACACAAAGTACAAAATATAAAATTATACGCAAGGACGTTCCAAAATCCGGAACCGGGACATGAGTCAACTCTCAACGCTCGACGCAACGGACTAAAAATTACAAGTTAACTATGTATATAAATATAATATAATATATAATTAATTATATAAATTATATATATATTATATTTATATAATAAACCGTCGGTAAACAAAGAGCCAAAATGGAGTGAGCTGTATTTACAAACTCCGCGACTCGCGGAGTTTGAAGGCAAAAATTGCCGCGAGTCGCGGAGTATCCCTGAACTCAATTCCCTATAAAGCCAACCGAATTCTAATCATTTTTCACAATCATATATCCATCCTCTCTATATCTATACGTAAATATTTATATTTATATTTTAATTTTACTTTTAATTTTAATTTTAATCCTAATAATAAGGGTATGTTAGTGAATGTTGTAAGGGTGTAAGTCGAAATTCTGTCCGTATAACGCTACGCTATTTTTAATCATTGTAAGTTATGTTCAACCTTTTTAATTTAATGTCTCGTAGCTAAGTTATTATTATGCTTATTTAATCTGAAGTAATCATGATGTTGGGCTAATTACTAAAATTGGGTAATTGGGCTTTGTACCATAATTGGGGTTTGGACAAAGGAACGACACTTGTGGAAATTAGACTATGGGCTATTAATGGGCTTTATATTTGTTTAACTAAATGATAGTTTGTTAATGTTAATATAAAGATTTACAATTGGGCGTCCCTATAAATTACCATATACACTCGATCGGACACGATGGGCGGGGTATTTATATGTACGAATAATCGTTCATTTAACCGGACACGGGAATGGATTAATAGCCACTAGAATAATTAAAACAGGGGTGAAATTATGTACAAGGACACTTGGTATAATTGATAACAAAATATTAAAACCTTGGGTTACACTCAGTCGACATCCTGGTGTAATTATTAAACAAAGTATTAAAATCTTGTTACAGTTTAAGTCCCCAATTAGTTGGAATATTTAACTTCGGGTATAAGGATAATTTGACGAGGACACTCGCACTTTATATTTATGACTGATGGACTGTTATGGACAAAAACCAGACGGACATATTAAATAATCCAGGACAAAGGAAAATTAACCCATGGGCATAAAACTAAAATCAACACGTCAAACATCATGGTTACGGAAGTTTAAATAAGCATAATTCTTTTATTTCATATTTAATTTCCTTTATTTTATATTTAATTGCACTTCTAATTATCGCATTCTTATTGTTATTGTATTTAATTGCACTTTTAATTATCGTACTTTTTAATTATCGCAAGTTTATTTTATCGCACTTTTATTATTCGCAATTTCATTATCGTTATTTACTTTACGCTTTAAATTAAGTCTTGTATTTATTTATTATTTTACATTTGGTTTTAACTGCGACTAAAGTTTTAAAATCGACAAACCGGTCATTAAACGGTAAAAACCCCCCTTTATAATAATAATATTACTAATATATATATTTGTATTTTTATAAAAGTAAACTAATATAGCGTTAAGCTTTGTTTAAAGATTTTCCCTGTGGAACGAACCGGACTTACTAAAAACTACACTACTGTACGATTAGGTACACTGCCTATAAGTGTTGTAGCAAGGTTTAAGTAAATCCATTCTCTAAATAAATAAATATCTTGTGTAAAATTGTATCGTATTTAATAGTATTTTCTTGTAACATTTAATAGTATTTTATACCCCTCCGCTACCACATCAAGTTATTTTTGGCGCCGCTGCCGGGGAACAATCTAGCTTAAAAGCCGGAAGCGCAACGCTAATTAAAAAAAAAAAAATTTATTTTTAGTTTACTTTTATTAAAATTCACTTTTGTAAAAATACGTTTTTAATTATTCGAAAATATAAAAAGAAAAACAAAAATTTATATATTTTTAAGATTTTGTTAAATATTTAAGTTTTATAAAGTTTCTTTATTTTTATATAAGTTTTATTTAAGTATTTTGTTTTTATATAAAAACTAAAAAAAATATATATATATAAATCTAGTTTTAAGATTTTTATTTATAAAATTATAAAGTAGTTCTATTTTTATTTAAGTTTTTAAATATAAGTTTTTATTATATAAATATTTTAGATTTTAAAACAGAAAATATAAAATAGAAAATATAAAATAAAAAAAAACGCGTCAAATTTTAAACTGTACCAGAGTTGAATTTTGGAACCCCGCGACTCGCGAAGTTTGCAGCCTCGACTACCGCAACTCGCGGAGCTACCCTGACACCGACAGAAACCCTAATCTGCATTTAATTACGGAGTAATTATTAATTATTATTATTATTAACCCTAATTAATTATTATTATTATAATTAGTTTTACTTTTTATTTAATTTATATTTTAGTTAAATTAGTTTAAATAAAATATAAAATTAATAGTTTTGTAAAATAAATAATATAAAAATAATATTTTTATAAAAATTGTAATTTTTACAACTTTTAGTTTATTTTTATATTTTATCCCTTTTTAATCGTTTTAGCGTAATATTTGTATTTTTAGCTCATATTTAGTTTTAAACTTAGTTTTAGCCATAGTTATTTTTATTTCTAGATTTTTAGGCTTTGCCGTAGAATTCCTTAAGTGCTTTTTCTTTAGACTAAGATTTAGGTACTTTAGAATTTTGCGACGCCTTTTTAAGTTTTAGTTTCTTTTTAAGTTATTTCCATTTGGGATATAGTATTTTTTTTGTAAGCTTTAATATTTTTAGACGACTTTTACCTATGTATCAATTATCATTCCAATTAGTAATCTCAATTTGCGATTATAATTTTAAGTTAGTTGTAGTAATAAGGTTAGGTTAGTCAAGTGTTTTTAAGCTTTATAAGTTTCTTTTATTTTTCCGTCACCTTTTATTTTTCAACCATTTTTCTTTTTCGACCTTTTTCGACACGCTCTTTTTCTTTCTTATTTCTCGCTATTCTAGTTTTAGGACATAGATTTTTATTCTACTTCTTATCTAAATTTCTTAAAATTACAAAAATTTATTTTAAGTGGTTAAATTGATAGACATCAAAATTTTCTGGTTCGTAGTAATAGTTGGATTTGTACGTGGACCGGGTTATTGGAGCCAAACAGTCCTCAATTATATTGAGACCAAACGAATCCTGCCCCTCTGCTGCATCTTTTAGCTATTCGAAACGTGGGCAAAATCAGAAAAGTCTATTGATTGGATAACTTATTATAATTTTTCTTTCCTTTTAAAAACTAATAGGATATTCAGTGAATGCACCGAGCAAGACGTTCACCACCTTTTGTACGTTCACCACTTGTAACTAGATCAAGACATTTAGCAAATATTACTGCCGTTGATTTTTCTTTAGAATCGTCATCCAGTCGACCAAGTACTCCAGTTCAAATTTCCGATAATCCATTTTTTGAACCCAACCTTACAATTGAGAATCCGGAGAATAATCAGGGACGATTCGTAGATCCTGAACCATTAAATTTTCCTCCGGAACCACCAATCATTCAAACAGAGATTGTTGAGGAACGAACCATTAAATCTGAATCCTCTAGTGATTCTGATTCAACAAATTTAATTATGGAAGTAACAGAACCATTAAGTATGGAAGACCGAATGAGAGCTAAACGCACTGGCCAAGGTCACGCAATTACTCATCCAGACATTAATGCGCCAGATTATGAAATCAAAGGACAAATTCTACACATGGTGACTAATCAATGCCAATTTAGTGGTGCGCCGAAGGAAGATCCAAATGAACATCTACGTACCTTTAATAGGATCTGCACACTATTTAAAATCCGAGAAGTGGAGGATGAACAGATATATCTCATGTTATTTCCCTGGACTTTAAAGGGAAAAGCCAAAGATTGGTTAGAATCGTTACCTGAAGGGGCGATTGATACATGGGACGTTTTAGTTGAAAAATTTCTTAAACAATTCTTTCCTGCATCTAAAGCCGTAAGACTTCAAGGAGAAATTGTTACGTTCACACAGAAGCCGAATGAAACTCTATATGAGGCGTGGACTAGATTTGGAAAGTTGTTAAGAGGATGTCCGCAACATGGTTTAGACACCTGTCAAATAGTACAAATATTCTACCAAGGATGCGACATCACTACAAGAAAAGACATAGATATAGTAGCTGGTGGTTCTATTATGAAGAAAACCGAAACTGATGCTTACAAAATTATTGATAACACTGCTTCCCACTCACATGAGTGGCACCAAGAAAAAGATATCGTTAGATCATCTAAAGCAGCTAGAGCCGATTCTAGCCATGACTTAGATTCCATTTCCGCAAAGATAGATGCTGTGGAGAGACGAATGGAAAAGATGACTAAAAATATTCACTCAATATGAATTAGTTGTGAGCAGTGTGGAGGACCACATTTGACAAAAGATTGTCTCAGTATTGAATTAACAATGGAACAAAGAGAGAATATTTCATACATAAACCAAAGGCCTGGAAATAATTATCAGAATAATTATCAACCGCCAAGACCGATTTACAATCAAAACCAGAACTATAACCGAAATATTCCATACAACAACCAACAAGGTCCTAGCAATCAACAAGTATCCAATAATACTTACAACCAGCAAAGACCTAATTTTCAAAACAAACCACCACAACAAACCGATGATAAAAAGCCGAATTTAGAAGATATGATGACAAAGCTAGTTGAAACTCAAACGCAGTTTTTCACATCTCAGAAACAAACTAATGAACAAAATGCTCAAGCATTTAGAAATCAACAAGCTTCTATTCAAAATCTGGAACAAGAAGTAAGTAACCTAGCAAGGTTAATAGGTGAAAGAAAACCGGGAAGTCTACCTAGTGATACAAGTGCTAACCTTCGGAATGAAACAGCTAAAGCTATTACCACAAGAAGTGGTACAACACTTAAACCACCTGAAATACCTGTAACTTCTGATGAAGCTATTCCTACTCCACAAGAACCACAACCTGATCAACATAAGGAAAAAGAACCGGTAGTTGAAAAGGTTAATGAAGATAACACAGTTAAGGCTAAACCTTATGTTAAACCATACCAACCACCACTTCCTTACCCGAGTAAAATGAAGAAAGAGAAACTTGAAGCCGAGCAATCCAAATTCTTGGATATGTTTAAACAGATAAATGTAAATCTTCCTTTCATTGATGTAATTTCAGGAATGCCTAGATATGCTAAATTCTTGAAAGATCTAATCTCAAATAGAAAGAAAATGGAAGAACTCTCGGCTGTTACTATGAATGCTAATTGTTTAGCAGTGCTGTTGAATAAGATACCAGAAAAACTATCTGATCCAGGAAGTTTCACAATTCCATGTTTTCTGGGTAGTCTTAGTTCAATAGAAGCATTGGCAGACTTAGGTGCTAGTATAAATCTAATGCCATATTCACTATACGCTAAACTAGACCTTGGAGAATTGAAACCAACCAGAATAAGCATACAACTAGCCGATAGATCAATAAAATATCCTAGAGGGATAATGGAGAACATTCTAGTTAAAGTTGATACTTTAGTATTTCCAGTAGATTTTGTTGTTCTGGACATGGAAGAAGATTCTCAAGTTCCTCTCATACTAGGAAGACCATTCTTAAACACGGCTAAAGCAATGATAGACGTGTTCGGTAAGAAATTGACCCTAAGTATAGAGGACGAGAGTGTTACCTTTTCAGTTGATAGAGCAATGCAACAACCACAATCTGCAGATGATACATGTTATTATATTCAAACTATAGATGCAAATGCAGAATTATTAGAAGAATTTCCAGAATTACAAGGAACAGGAGAATGTTCTTTAGGAGAAGGTAATGAACCAATTGATGAAGCTGAAATGTTAGCTACACTTATAGCTAATGGATATGAACCAACAACAGAAGAAATTCAAATGCTAAAAGAAGAAGACAGATATCGATACAAATCATCGATAGAAGAACCACCGACATTAGAGTTAAAGCCACTTCCAAACCATTTGGAATACGCTTATTTACAAGGTGAATCTAAATTACCTGTAATAATATCGTCTTCTCTTACTGAAAATGAGAAATCATAACTCATTTCTGTGTTGAAAGCTCATAAACCAGCCATTGCATGGAAGATTCATGATATTAAAGGAATAAGTCCTTCGTATTGCACACATAAAATTCTTATGGAAGAAGGTCATAAAACGTATGTGCAACGCCAACGAAGACTAAATCCTAATATGCAAGATGTAGTTAAAAAAGAAATTATTAAACTGCTAGATGCAGGTTTAATTTATCCAATTTCTGATTGTCCATGGGTAAGCCCAGTTCAATGCGTACCTAAGAAGGGTGGCATGACTGTCATTACAAATGAGAAAAATGAGCTTATTCCTACTAGGACTGTAACAGGATGGCGTGTATGTATTGATTATAGAAAATTAAATGACGCCACCAGAAAAGATCACTTTCCCTTACCTTTCATAGATCAAATGTTGGAAAGATTAGCCGGAAATAGTTACTATTGTTTTCTAGATGGATTTTCTGGATATTTTCAAATTCCAATAGCACCCGAGGACCAAGAGAAAACCACATTCACATGCCCTTATGGTACTTTTGCTTACAAACGCATGCCATTTGGACTTTGCAACGCCCCTGCAACCTTTCAAAGGTGCATGATGGCGATTTTTCGCGACATGATAGAAGAATGCATGGAAGTTTTCATGGATGACTTTTCAGTCTTCGGTGATACATTTGAATCATGTCTAGCTAATCTTGAACGAATGTTGATTAGATGCGAACAATCAAATCTAGTTCTTAATTGGGAGAAATGCCATTTTATGGTTAAAGAAGGCATCGTTCTTGGACATAAAATTTCAAAAGAAGGAATTGAAGTGGATAGAGCTAAAGTAGATGTAATTGCTAAACTTCCACATCCCACCAATGTTAGAGGAGTTAGGAGTTTTCTAGGGCATGCCGGTTTTTACCGACGTTTCATAAAAGATTTTTCTAAAATTGCCACTCCTATGAATAAACTCCTAGAAAAGGATGCTCCATTCATCTTTTCAGATGAGTGTATCAAATCTTTTAATATTCTTAAAGAGAAACTCACTAATGCGCCGATCATGATAACACCAAATTGGAATCTACCATTTGAACTAATGTGCGATGCAAGTGATTTTGCAATGGGAGCCGTTTTAGGACAAAGGATTGAAAAACGATTTCAACCTATATATTATGCTAGTAAGACGTTACAAGGAGCACAAACGAACTATACAACTACTGAAAAAGAACTCCTTGCTATTGTCTTTGCTTTTGACAAATTTCGATCATATCTCGTTCTAGCAAAAACGGTGGTCTATACCGACCATTCTGCTCTTAGATACCTATTTTCAAAACAAGATGCTAAACCAAGATTAATCCGTTGGATCTTACTCTTACAAGAGTTTGATATTGAAATCCGAGATAAAAGAGGAGCAGAAAATCTCACCGCTGATCATCTTTCTCGTCTTGAAAATCCCGAATTAGAAGTTCTAAATGAATCGGCCATACAAGACAACTTTCCTAATGAATATCTATTGAAGATAGATTATAAAGAAATTCCATGGTTTGCAGACTATGCAAACTACTTAGTTTGTGGATTCCTTGAAAAAGGATTATCGTACCAAAGACGAAAGAAATTCTTCAGTGATATAAAACACTATTTTTGGGAAGATCCACATTTGTTTAAAAGTTGTCCCGATGGAATAATATACCGATGTGTATTTGGAGATGAAGCTAGTAAAATTTTAAATCATTGTCACACAGGACCAACAGGAGGGCATTATGGGCCTCAACTAACAGCAAGAAAAGTTTATGATGCTGGATTCTATTGGCCTACAATTTACAAAGACGCACACCTTCTTTGCAAATCCTGTGATGCTTGTCAAAGGGCCAGAAAAATAAGTCAACGTGATGAAATTCCACAAAACGTCATCCAAGTATGTGAAGTATTTGACATTTGGGGTATTGACTTTATGGGTCCATTTCCAAAATCTCATAATAATCTATATATACTCGTAGCCATTGATTATGTATCTAAATGGGCAGAAGCACAAGCTCTCCCAACTAACGATGCACGAGTTGTAGTCAACTTTTTAAAACGTCTTTTTGCAAGGTTTGGAACACCGAAAGCCTTAATAAGTGATCGGGGTACTCATTTCTGTAATAATCAACTTGAGAAAGTTCTTAAAAGATATGGAGTAACTCATAAAATCTCCACCGCATATCATCCACAAACAAGTGGACAAGTTGAAAATACCAACCGAGCTTTAAAACGTATTCTATAGAAAACCGTAGGATCAAATCCGAAGGAATGGTCCATTAAATTGGAGGATGCACTCTGGGCTTTTAGAACAGCCTACAAAACTCCAATTGGAACCACACCTTTTAGACTTGTTTATGGAAAAGCATGTCATCTTCCAGTAGAAATTGAACACAAAGCATTTTGGGCTTTGAAGACATGTAATCTTGATTTACATGAAGCCGGACGTCTATGATTAAGTCAACTAAACGAATTAGAAGAATTAAGACATGAAGCATACGAAAATTCGTTAATCTATAAAGAAAGAACGAAGAAATGGCATGATAAAAGAATCAGAAGTTCAAAAGAATTTAAGGAAGGAGACAGAGTTCTTCTTTTCAATTCACGATTCAAGCTATTTCCTGGAAAATTGAAATCAAGATGGTCTGGACCATTCATAGTCAAAAGAGTTTTCCCATACGGAACGATAGAATTAATAAATTCAAATGGGATTGAATTTAAAGTTAATGGTCACAGAGTTAAACACTACATAGATAGTCCGATGGAAGTCGACAATGAAGTTAATCACAATTTCGACACCACAGCTAACTAAGTGTGGAGAGAATCAAGTCTTTAAAGGATAATATGTATTTCTGTTAGAGTTAGATTGTCTGTTTTCGTGTATTTCTCGAAAATGGATCCCGAATGGTCTTTCCCTAGCAGACCCTAAAGAACTAGTCTTCTCCCCCCATTCTGAATTTTTATTTTTTTAGGAAATGAAGACTGCCTGTGAACTAAACCATGGTCTAATGTTACACGCTTTGATCACTAAACGTAATAATGACACACTTTCGAGTGAAATAGTATCAGTAATCAGAGAAAGATTGGACGGAGTTAGAAAAGAATCCAGATGCGAAGATAATAAGTTACAATTTGGTAAAGGAAAATCAAAATCCGCAGCGAAAAGAAGAGCACGACACCTAGAACGATGTTACAAATGCGGAAAATGGTCACATGGAGGTAAATGTTCAAATAATCAAACCTATTCAAACACCGAATTTGTTACTTTATGCAGAGACGGACCGTTCATATGTTTAGAAGAAAAAACACTGAATGCTCGAGGTTACGCCTATGTAGCCATGGAAAACCAATTAAACCGACTATCTTATGAATGGGATGGATCATATAACTAAGAAATCTATTTCACAGGTATGTTTGTACAGTTTTTTTTTTATTTTTATTTTTAACCTTTTGATAATAAACGCTAATTTGTTCGCTATAAAGTATTAAATTGGTATTGAATAAAATTAGGTTTGGCGACCGAAATTATTGATATCATTCAAAAATTTATTACATCACTGCGAAATTTAACGTTTATTCTTAAGGTATAAATATCTTTAATCTAATCAACCCAAAATATTTCAAAAATTCGTCATGAGTTAAATTAGGTCATGGAACCAAAATTACTTTACCGAAAAGATGGGCGTATATTTTTGATAATATTTGATTGATTAAAGTGGGATGAAAAGCCAAAAAGATTTTTAATTTTATTTTTACCATGTTTTTAAAATTAATATATAAATCTTAAATTAATATTGTAAACTTTGTAAAATCAATATATTTAAAATTGTAAATATTTGAAAAATTAATATAAGTTTGGTGTGAATTTATAATATGAATTTTTAAATTAAGTTTGGTGTGAATTTTTAATTTTTAAAATATGAATTTTTAATTTTATGCATTTCAAATTTTAAGTTTGGTGTGAATTTTTAATATTAATTTTGAATTTTATAAGTTGTGTGAATTTAAAAACAAAAAAAATTTTACTTTATCTCATTAAGTTAAAAATATGATTTTTAAAATTCATCGTGAGTTGAAGACTAGGTCTTTGAACCGAAATTGCTTTACCCGAGGGAGGGACGAGAACTTTTATTATCATTATTTTTAATCTTATTGAATTAAAGTAAGCCAAAAACATTATAAAAAAAAAACCCAAAAATCTTTACTTTTAAAAACCGCGCTTTGATTTGACAAATTTTAAAATTTTGTCGAAGGACGGACTAGGACATCGATCCGAAACGACCTCGTCCTAAATAACAAGTGAAACAAAATTTTAAAATTAATTACTTAATTGTTTTAATTAGTATAAGATATATAAAAAAATAAAAAAATAAAAAATAAACTCCGCAACTCGCGGAGTTTGAAGGTTTAAACCCCGCGACTCGCGGAGTTCCTAAAATCCAGAAAAAAAATATAAACGCAGAACTGATCAGTCCCCAACCTACAACACCGAAAAAACTGCGAAAATAAACCCGCAAAAACTCGCAAAAACACCCCCAAAATCACAATTTTTAACCGTTAATCATCAAATCTTTTACTAAAATCATGTTGAGAAGGATGCTATCAAGGAATTACTCAAGAAAAACGGTAAATTTCTACACCTAAACACCATTTAATCCGAAAATTAGTGTTCTTGAGCAATTTTTTCCCCAATTTGATTTTGATGCTTTTTAGTGTAATTATGCTTAAATTGTTTATGTATTATGCTTGTATAACCTAGATTGATGCTATTTAACATGATTAGAAGCCTTAAACTTCAAATTTTGAGTAATCTAGGGTTTGTGTTCTTGAGCAAATTTGGGGCTTTTTGATATAAACAGGTTATGGCCGATTTTTGTCATGAATTGTTGCTAAATTAAGTAGTGTAACATGTTTAGGTAGTTAAATGATCCAAACTTTGAGCCTAAACATGATTTTGAGAATTAAAGTGGACTTTTTCAAGTCTAAAAATTCATGAACTTGATTTTTGAAAGATAATGCCATTTTAAACTTGTTTAATTGCTAGTAATGATTATTTTGACATGTTATTTGAGTTGAATGCTTATGAACTTGGCGAACATTTTCGTATATGCTTATTTGAAAAAGTGTAGATTTGATAAAAATATGAAAATGAGCTTAAGTTTGATATAAATTGATCATGTCATTGTAATTATTTTAATTGATGATTTTGCTGACACTAATGCATATTTGGATGCACAAAAATTGTGTTTGATGTGTTTTGCAGACTGAAAGGGGTGAATCTTCATCCCAAGCTCGCAATGCTCCTGCTGAGAATGCGGAACAACAGGAGGTGAACAAGATATACCTCATCCAGTCATGACATTTTCTGATATGCACTTGGAAGATTTGCACTCGAACCTGAGATTTGGCAGACTTTGGATAGATTATCCAAAATACCAAAGGGGTTTGCATACTCTTCATTCTAAAGTTGTTGAGGTACCTAGGGTCATAGAATGGGGACCATTAGAAGCTGTAGAATTGGCCGGGCCAATTAGGGAATTACTTGCGCAGAGGTATGGTAATTCTACTTTTAACGACTGGGTACGTTTATTCACCATGCGTAGACCTGTATATAAAGTATGGTGTGAAGAATTGTTGTGTAGTATAGAATTAAATGATCGGGTAGCTAGTTTAACCGATCGATCTTTTATTAGATTTTTGTTAGGAGGTTCGATGCGCCACATGTCTTTACTAGACATGGCTCAGGCTTTACGTATATATACGCCTGAGGAGTTAGCATCTGCCGATTGTAGAGGGTTGATACTAAATGGTAGAAAGATAGATGAAAATTTTGATACACATGGTGTATGGAGTCAAATGACAAGCCATCACCGATTCAAAGGGGGAAATTACTCTTATTTGGTTATAGATAGAGCTGAATTAAGAGTAATTCATAGGTTTTTAGCTAATTCGATTACACAAAGAGGTAAGAACAAGGAAAAGGTAAATGAACAGGATTTGTTTTACCATATGTGTATTCGAGACCCACAAAGTGTTGTAAGTATACCTTATTGTGTGGGTTATTATTTATCAGCTATGGTTAGGGGGATGAGACCGCATAGCATAATAGGAGGTGGTATATTTATTACTTTGATTGCTGAATATCTCGGTGTGGATATAAGTCAGGGGGGATTATTATTCGAAGAACCAGAACCCCGCGATACAATAGGTTTAAATGTATACCATGGTGCGAAAGTTTTGAAGAGGCGAAATAACGTCGCAGTACAATACCATGGTAGACATCCACAGGTTGATAGAAACCAACAGCAAGGTAATGTAGGAGGGGGAAATGAAATGCAAGAAATGCAAAGGTTTATAGCTGCACAGGAGTACGAAAATGCTAGACAAAGAGCATTTGAAGATTGGCAAGTTCATCAAAACCAAATCATAGCTTATTGCCAACATATAGGTAGAAACTATATTCCTACTCCAAAGCCCATATTCCCTCCCTGGTCTATAGAGATGAAACCACCGTATCCTACGTATAACCCTGCCGAAGCATTTTATAGCACCTATGGTTATGCATGGAACCCCTACTGGTATCAGTATCATCCCTAGTCTACTTAGTTTTATTTATTTTGTAATTTGGATTGTTGATACGTTTAATACTTATGTTAATATTGTAATAGTTTTTATAATTTTTTAACTTTTATTCTTAGATTTTAATAATTTTTGAATGTGGGGTAATATACCAAACTTCAAAAATATGTATATATGTTTGCAGTTTATCTTATGTACACAACAGGGTAAAAAACGCATTTTCAAAGACTGGCATTAAGTTCAGCAAAAGCAACTAATTTTGACGACAAGATGCAAAATATATGTGAAATAACAACAAGACGGAATGAACAAATGATGTGCACCATTTATCATTCAGCAAACAAACACAAATATGTTTGGAAAATTTGGTAAAATTTAATCATTTTCACACAAATCACCCTCAATAATTTAAATTGTTACTGATTTCTTGCAAATGAGGGCATTGCAAGATCTTAAGTGTGGGAAGGGGTTAAATTCTTTCGGATTTTAAAATTTTTACTTTATACACTTGGTTACCATTAGAAATACTAGTAAAGTAGTAGTTGTATTAGAATCTAGTGCTCTCTGATAATAAAGAACAGCCCTAGTCTTATATACTGACTACCCAATTCTAGTAAAATTTTTCAAATTTTTCAATTAAATGAACTCAAAATCATGTTTATACATATTTATGAACGATAAAACTAGGTTTTAACACCGAAATTATTGTTACCTCGAAAAGGACATAAATTGAGAAACAAACTAAAATGTTAAAATTCATTTAAAATGGAATAGAGGACAATAAAAAGGAAAATAAAAGCCAAGTGTGGAAAAAATTCTCCAAGTTATTCAAAACATATGTCACATATTTTTGTACAAATAACTGAAAATACTTTTGCTTTGGACTAAACTAAAAAATTTTACCTGATTTACTGTAAGAAAGATGGATCTACACGATGAATCAATTCCATCATTAAAAGGAAGTAAAGTCTTCCGAAAAAGACACGCGCTTCTTGATTTAGTCAAGAAGTTGTCGTCCAGACCAGCTGTAGGTTGACGAAAAATCTAGAAAAGTCATCACTAAAATCAGCAGGAAATCCACGGACCTCAGCATCAAACAGGGTCGCCAAGTGGTCAGACTTATCCTAACCATGAGAGGATCTGTCTTGTAAAATGGGGAGGGCACCGTGCAAATTAGCTTGATAAGACTAATGAATCAGATCTCCAGAAAGGATAATCTCCTTAAAGATCAAAAATCAGCTTTTAAGACTGATATTACTCAATCCTTGAGATTGACCTTAAAGATTGAGAATTACAAACTCATGGAATTCAATGATATCTAAACTCGAGCTTGAACGAGAAAATATTTTGATCAAAAATACAAACCGATTTGTTTTCTGAAAAACCATTTTCAATGCGTTCATTACCATTGAACGTAAAATCCTAGAAATTCACCTGGAATTCATTAGGTCACCTGAACCAAATCGGGTGTCAACCGTAAGAACGGTGGTTGCATAGCATGGTCAAGGACAGGACCTTGTGCCAGACCGAAAAATTATAAGGGTGAGCTTTACTATTGCTCCTACCAAGGATAGTAATTGCGTCCGACACGTTATAGACCATAATTAAAAGCATGTCAGGGGACATTGCCTTAACAGTTGCTTGTTCAACGCTTTCCTTTACAACCGGATGGTAGTTTACCGAAAGGTAATATACGGGACAAGTAAACTGGACGTGTTGCTTTCCAAATACAAGGTTAGTAAGTGGGTGACACAAAACCGCAAGTTTTGAGCTAAAATTTTCAAATCTGAAACCCACCAAACCCACAAAAATATTTTGCAAACACCGGTGAAGGGTTATTCCGGAAAACTTATCTAGGGTAAAAACTAGATTTAATTTTCAAAAGATCAAATGTTTTCATAAAGATCCAATTTCCTTAATGGATCTAAATTTTTATAGTCATGTGGGACTATAAACCATATTGTTACTACCATTGTTTATACCGCCGTATAGAAATCACTGATGTACAAAGTGTGAAGAATAAAGAAGTGATTCTAGTATTTCAAGACGATATTGCTTGAGGACAAGCAATGCTTAAGTGTGAGAATATTTGATAATGCTAAAAACGAACATATATTTCATAGCATTATTCCTCAAGAAAGACAAGCTTTTAGTTGCAATTGTTCTATTTAAAAGTGATATTCGTTTAAATAATAAAAGGTGAAGACAAAAGACAGATTCGACGAATTGAAGACGCAAACGACCAAAAAGCTCAAAGGTACAAAATACAATCAAAGAGGTTCCAATTATTGATAAGAAACGTCTCGAAATTATAAGAGTACAAGATTCAAAACGCAAAGTACAAAATATAAAATTGTACGCAAGGACGTTCGAAAATCCGGAACCGGGACATGAGTCAACTCTCAACGCTCGACGCAACAGACTAAAAATTACAAGTTAACTATGTATATAAATATAATATAATATATAATTAATTATATAAATTATATATATATTATATTTATATAATAAACCGTCGGTAAACAAAGAGCCAAAATGGAGTGAGCTGTATTTACAAACTCTGTGAATCACGGAGTTTGAAGGCAAAAATTGCCGCGAGTCGCGGAGTATCCCTGAACTCAATTCCCTATAAAGCCAACCGAATTCTAATCATTTTTCACAATCATATATCCATCCTCTCTATATCTATACGTAAATATTTATATTTATATTTTAATTTTAATTTTAATTTTAATTTTAATCCTAATAATAAGGGTATGTTAGCGAATGTTGTAAGGGTGTAAGTCGAAATTCTGTCCGTGTAACGCTACGCTATTTTTAATCATTGTAAGTTATGTTCAACCTTTTTAATTTAATGTCTCGTAGCTAAGTTATTATTATGCTTATTTAATCCGAAGTAATCATGATGTTGGGCTAATTACTAAAATTGGGTAATTGGGCTTTGTACCATAATTGGGGTTTGGACAAAGGAACGACACTTGTGGAAATTAGACTATGGGCTATTAATGGGCTTTATATTTGTTTAACTAAATGATAGTTTGTTAATGTTAATATAAAGATTTACAATTGGGCGTCCCAATAAATTACCATATACACTCGATCGGACACGATGGGCGGGGTATTTATATGTACGAATAATCGTTCATTTAACCGGACACGGGAATGGATTAATAGCCACTAGAATAATTAAAACAGGGGTGAAATTATGTACAAGTACACTTGGTATAATTGATAACAAAATATTAAAACCTTGGGTTACACTCAGTCGACATCCTGGTGTAATTATTAAACAAAGTATTAAAATCTTGTTACAGTTTAAGTCCCCAATTAGTTAGAATATTTAACTTCGGGTATAAGGATAATTTGACGAGGACACTCGCACTTTATATTTATGACTGATGGACTGTTATGGACAAAAACCAGACGGACATATTAAATAATCCAGGACAAAGGACAATTAACCCATGGGCATAAAACTAAAATCAACACGTCAAACATCATGGTTACGGAAGTTTAAATAAGCATATTTCTTTTATTTCATATTTAATTTCCTTTATTTTATATTTAATTGCACTTCTAATTATCGCATTCTTATTGTTATTGTATTTAATTGCACTTTTAATTATCGTACTTTTTAATTATCGCAAGTTTATTTTATCGCACTTTTATTATTCGCAATTTCATTATCGTTATTTACTTTACGCTTTAAATTAAGTCTTGTATTTATTTATTATTTTACATTTGGTTTTAACTGCGACTAAAGTTTTAAAATCAACAAACCGGTCATTAAATGGTAAAAACTCCCCTTTATAATAATAATATTACTTATATATATATTTGTATTTTTATAAAAGTAAACTAATATAACGTTAAGCTTTGTTTAAAGATTTTCCCTGTGGAACGAACCGGACTTACTAAAAACTACACTACTGTACGATTAGGTACACTGCCTATAAGTGTTGTAGCAAGGTTTAAGTAAATCCATTCTCTAAATAAATAAATATCTTGTGTAAAATTGTATCATATTTAATAGTATTTTCTTGTAACATTTAATAGTATTTTATACCCCTCCGCTACCACATCACATATAAAGTTCATCGGGGTTGGAATCAGGTTTCTCTATTTTTATACATTTTCCCTTTATTATTTTATTTTGCTATATTAAATTGGGTCGAGGTAATTTCTATAACATCATCGGAATTCTCATCAGAATCCGATTCATCGGAAAATTGGTAATCTTCCCAATAATTTGCTTCCTCGGAGGAAACACCATTGACCATTTTTAACGTTGGTCCGTTGGTTGACGATTTTCTTTTATTTAATCGATTTACTGTAGGTATCAATATTTCTTCCTTTCGGAACCTCTTCTTCTTCCGGTTCCTCCTCTTCCAGTTCCTCCTCTTCTGATTCCTCTTCTTCCGGTTTCTCTTCTTCCGGTTCCTCTTCTTCCGGTTCCTCTTCTGGAATTTGTGAATCTTCTCAAATTATGTTCGACTCTTCATTATTATTAGGTGAGTCGATGGAATTTGTACTAGTGGTAGACATCTATTACACAATATTAAACACATTAAGAGGTTAATATATCACATAATATTTACATGTTAATAATATATAGTTTCCAACAAAAGTGTTATGCAATCGTTTTTAAAGAAAACACGGTCGAAGTCCAGACTCACTAATGTATCCTAACAAACTCAATAAGATACACTAATATAAATTTCTGGTTCTCTAAGACCAACGCTCTGATACCAACTGAAATGTCCCGTTCATATTGATTATAAACGTTCCATATTAATTGATTTCGTCGCGAGGTTTTGACCTCTATATGAGACGTTTTTCAAAGACTACATTCATTTTTAAAACAACCATAACCTTTATTTTATCTATAAAGGTTTAAAAAGCATTACGTAGATTATCAAATAATGATAATCTAAAATATACCGTTTACACACGACCATTACATAATGGTTTACAATAAGAATATATTACATCAAAAATAAGTTTCTTGAATGCAGTTTTTACATAATATCATACAAGCATGGACTCCAAATCTTGTCCTTATTTTAGTATGCAACAGCGGAAGCTCTTAATAATCACCTGAGAATAAACATGCTTAAAACGTCAACAAAAATGTTGGCGAGTTATAGGTTTAACCTATATATTATCAAATCATAATAATAGACCACAAGATTTCATATTTCAATACACATCCCATACATAGAGATAAAAATCATTCATATGGTTTGAACACCTGGTAACCGACATTAACAAGATGCATATAAGAATATCCCCTATCATTCCAGGACATCCATCGGACATGATAAAACAACATCGAAGTACTAAAGCATCCGCTACAATGGATGGGGTTTGTTAGGCCCAATGGATCTATCTTTAGGATTCGCGTCAATTAGTAGACTGGTTTACTAATTCTTAGGTTACCAAGTAAAAGGGGCATATTAGGCTTCGATAATCTAACCATATAATGTAGTTTCGATTACTTGTGTCTATTTTGTCAAACATTTATAAAACCACATGTATTCTCAGTCCCAAAAATATATATTGCAAAAGCATTTAAAAAGGGAGCAAATGAAACTAGAACTTATAGAATTTATGAAGAACACTTAGAACTTGAAGATAGAACTTGAGAGAGATCAATTAGATAAAGAAAATTGAAGAATGAAAGTGTTTGTAGGTGTTTTTGGTCGTTGGTATATGGATTAGATATAAAGGATGTGTAATTTTGTTTACATGTAAATAAGTCATGAATGATTACTAATATTTTTGTAATTTTGTGAGATATTTCATGCTAGTTGCCAAATGATGGTTCCCACATGTGTTAGATGACTCACATGGGCTGCTAAGAGCTGATCATTAGTGTATATACCAATAGTACATACATCTAAAACCTGTGTATTGTACGAGTACGAATACGGGTGCATACGAGTAGAATTGTTGATGAAACTGAACGAGGATGTAATTGTAAGAATTTTTGTTAAGTAGAAGTATTTTGATAAGTATCTTGAAGTCTTTCAAAAGTGTATGAATACATATTAAAACACTACATGTATATACATTTTAACTGAGTCGTTAAGTCATCGTTAGTCGTTACATGTAAGTGTTGTTTTGAAACCTTTAGGTTAACGATCTTGTTAAATGTTGTTAACCCATTGTTTATTATATCAAAAGAGATGTTAAATTATTACATTATCATGATATCATGATGTATTAATATATCTTAATATGATATATATATACATTAAATGTCGTTACAACGATAATCGTTACATATATGTCTCGTTTCGAAATCATTAAGTTAGTAGTCTTGTTTTTACATAAGTAGTTCATTGTTAATACACTTAATGACATGTTTACTTATCATTATCATGATTAAACATAGTGTATCAATATCTTATTATGATTCATATGTATTTAGTAAGACGTTGTTATAATGATAATCATTATATATATCGTTTTCAAGTTTCTTAATTCAATAGACTCATTTTTATGTATATAACACATTGTTAAAATACCTAATGAGATAATTACTTATCATAATATCATGTTAACTATATATGTAACCGTATATATGTCATCATATAGTTTTTACAAGTTTTAACGTTCGTGAATCACCGGTCAACTTGGGTGGTCAATTGTCTATATAAAACCTATTTCAATTAATCAAGTCTTAACAAGTTTGATTGCTTAACATGTTGGAAACACTTAATCATGTAAATATCAAATTCATTAAATATATATAAACATTGAAAAGTTCGGGTCACTACATGCTCTGTCAAATTTTTCGCTATAAATCCACTCACTTCGTTTCTTTATTTCCACAGCTCACCTTCTACTCTTCCTCCCTCAAATCATACTTTAAAGTATTTATCAATATGCTTCATCCAGTTCTACTTATTGATATATTCCTAACTTTCATATCTGTTATTCTTCTTTTTCATCTACCGCCGGAAGAATCTATTTACTTCTACTATACTCTTGGTTTTATAGTGTTTTTAGTTCTCCCGTGTCTTTATATTGCTATATGCATTGATATATATAGTTTATAATTTCTGGGTTGTCGTTGAGCTTTATATCTTCCCTTATATTTCAATGTCTCTACTTCTGTCTTCTATAATCATTGTCATCCACAGTTAATGCTCTCTCCTATTTGCTGCGATTTATACTCCCATTTCTATTTCAGGGCTTCATTCTTTCGTTTCCTCTTTTTGCGATTAAGCACCATATGTAATGGTCCAGAATTCGTAGATATGAATTTCGGAATGAACATAGTTAATGTTCTAAGAAGAAAATTGTAATGGCATGATCTTAATTTGTCAAATTACCAGAATACCCCGAAGAAGACCGAATCATCAAGAATATTATTTCTTGATACGTTTAGAGGTTAGGTAGAATGTAAGAGTTGTGTACAGGGCACATGATGATGTTTTGGTCTGTGAATCATCACGTTCCATTAGAAACTCAGCATGACTTACTGTAATATAATCAAGTTGATCAAGTGTCATTATATTATACTAACTCATGCTTCAGTTCCCAACACTACTTCTAAAACATTCATACTTTAAACTCGAAGGTTTCAGAATTTAGAAACTAAAATAGTTTCTTTTATGATATAACATAGATAGCGCGAAGAGGTAAATGATTTCGGATAACAATAGTTATGAAGATATCTTCAGAAACATCGAAGATATTTATAATGAAAGATAAGATGATATATTAGAATATCTAAGATCAGAGGATGATGAAGAATATTGTCCGCAAGGGTTTTAGAATAAGAAACAAGGTATTCGTTGATGACTTCGGCAGATACTAAATCATTTGGATTCTTTGAAGGTAGATTTCGTCTTTGTGATTTATCCACAGTCTCCTTCGTAATTTACTCAATCCGTTTTGCAGTTCCAAACCTTCTCTTTTTCTGAGCTTTGCCAACACACTATTCTTTATCATCAAACTTTTTACTGTTAATGCCGTTTATAGTTTTTGCTGCTTCATCAGCATTTCGAGAACTATTTTGCAGTTCGAGGTGTTTTTCAGAAACTTCACATTTGAAGTATGTAATTCCGTTATATGTACACATATAACTGTTGGTGTAGACATGCTACGAGATTTCAAAAATACTGACTGCTAATTCTCGATGATTCGTATAGCAATTCTCATTACAATATGCAGATGAATAAATGATGGGGTTTTGATAAATATAATGATTTTTTAGAAAAATCAAAGATCAGTGAAGTTGTTGGTAAGTTTATTGCTAATGTGGTGGAACATAAACGGTTCCCCTGTAATGATTGTGAAAGGGCAACGTATATATCAAGGTTATAATAAGATGTTTCAACTGAAAAGTCGAAGTTGACTTGCTGGAGCTGTGACAAAACTGGCTACTTTGAAAAGGAATCGCAAAGTTATTTTTGCTAATAAATGCCAAAGAATCTGACGCGGATACGTGTTTAAACTTTTACTTTGGTTTCAAGAGTTTTTCAGGTATATAACTGTGGGTAACATGTGGTTGGATCATCATCTTGATTGTTCATTATTTGAAGTGTCTTCAGGAATTTCGAAAGGTTTGAACACAGATTGTAATCGTTAATATACATATAATGTTCTAGGATTTTGAATGACACAAATATTTTCTGGGTTCTAGGAATAGAAATGATGTTTTAGCACAGTTTTAAAGTCAATGTATAGTTTTGAAAGATGTAAGAATCTAAGAGTGATGTCTTCTGTTAAATCTTGACTTGGATTTTGATTCGTCAAAATCAAAATATGTAATCAATTTTTGATGAGAATGGTTGTTTTGATTTTTATAAAAGAATGTATATTGTTGTGAAAATAGTGAGTATAGTTGGTGATTGCTGAATCAGATTCGAAGAATGTAACATATTAATTGTGAATTTATATATATCTCTCTGGTATTACCTACCCGTTAAAATAAAATTTCACAGTTAATATTTTGTACAAAAATTTTATTACAGTCTTTATGAAAATATATAAGTGTATATTTTCTTCAGATGTAACATAGATTTAATGAGTTAATATTAAATTAAACTCATTTGATTTACGGTTGAAATTAGAATTGAATAATCCCTAAAACTTTAGAAATTACATAACTTTTACGAAGTATTTATTCAATGAAATTGAAAGTATGAATCAATACTTCGTTGTTGATTTGTAATGATGTCCACGGTGATTCTTGAACTGGCGAAGCTTGTGATATTATAGATGGTGTTGGTACTAACGGTACTGGTGATGTTGACGATACTGTTGATGTTGTTGGTAAAATGAATCTAGCTTGTAAATTGTGCACCATTCCGGTTAGGGTTTCTACTCTACTGTCTCTGTTCACTCATCTGATTTGTAATCAGAATCAGAATAATCTCTAAGATTTTGGAGATTACATAATCGCCGCAAAATCTTTTTTCAATGAAGTTATAAATCAATACTTCATCGTTTATTGTTGTTGGTATTCCTTAGTATCTACAAGGCATATGTCGTCGATGTTCGTGGGACAGTTTATGATGTCGAAGCATGGAATGTGGATGTTGTTGATGGTAGTAATGGTTCTGTTGACATTGATGATGGTGGTACTGTTGATGCCGGTGTTGCTACTGGTGCTTGTAACCTTTGCACCATATTCTCCAAAGCCACAACTCGAGTGCGAAGCTCTTTGGTTTCTTCTACTATACCGGGATGATTGGCGGTTCGGACGAGTGGATGAATAAGATCTAGAATCTGGGATAGTATATAATCATGACGGAATACTCTGGAAATGAGAGAGAAAATGGTGTTTCGAACAGGTTCGCCGGTAAGTGCTTCAGGTTCTTCGCCAAGAGGGCAATGTGGTGGATGGAAAGAATCGCCTTCTTCTTGTCTCCAATGATTAAGGAGGCTACGAACCCATCCCTAATTCATCCAGAATAGATGATGGCTAATTAGTTGGTCCATTCCGGTCATACTTCTTTCGGAGCTTGAGTGAAACTCCATATCGGAATTCGAGGGACTTGAACTAGTGGAGAGTTTCATTTCGTACGATTAAATAAAAGATTTTTCGATATGAAATGATTCCTGGCTATCGGATGGTATTCTACTTACATGGAATATCTATATATATAGAATAAAAGATTTCGTAGATTACGGAGGAATTTACGAAATATGTCAGGCAAAGTTTACAGTAACAGATAGGCTAAGATATGAATTAGTAGATACGCTAAGATATGAATTTTGTCTATACACTATTCATGCAATCAATGCAGTAAGATGTGTCTAGACTTAAATATGATAAGCAGGTAATTTCTGATAAGAAATGATAAGAAAAACTTTTGACATGCAGACACGGTCGAAGTCCAGACTTATTAATGCATCATAACAACTACCAGTTAGACACACTAATGCAAGATCTGGTTCGCTAAGACTACCGCTCTGATACCACATGTAAAGACCCGTCCTAATCTATAAGAACGGATACAATAACATATGATTACATTGCGAGGTATTTGACCTCTATATGATACATTTTACAAACGTTGCATTCGTTTTAAAAGACAAACTTTCGTTACATCGAAAGTTGACAGGCATGCATACCATTTCATAATATCCAACTATAAATGATCTAATCTGTCAATTACTTAATCATAATCTTTACTGAACTCAACGACTTGAATGCAACGTCTTTTGAAATATGCCATGAATGACTCCAAGTAATATCTTTAAATGGAGCAAATGCACAGCGGAAGATTTCTTTCAATCCTGAGAATAAACATGCTTTAAAGTGTCAACCAAAAGGTTGGTGAGTTCATTAGTTTATCATAATCGATCATTTCCATAATTTTAATAGACCACAAGATTTTCATATTTATAAACAGAACCTATCGTCTGCATAAAGATAAAATCATTCATATGAACTGAAAACCTGGTAACCGACATTAACTTTAATGCATAGAATATCACCAAACAGAACCTCTCGTCTGTATAATAAAAACCTCGAAGTACTAAAGCCATCCATAACCTGAATGGGGGTTGTTAGGCCCAATAGATCTATCTTTAGGATTCGCGTCAATTAGGAACAGAACCTCTCGTCTGCCTAATTCTTAGGTTACCAAGCTAAAAGGGAGATATTCGATTTCAATAATCTAACCATACAATGTAGTTTCGATTACTTGTGTCTATTTCGTAAAACATTTATAAAGCAGCGCATGTATTCTCAGTCCCAAAAATATATATAAAAAGGGAGTAATGAAACTCACTTATTGTATTTCGTAGTAATTAAGCATATGATTGCATTGAACAAATGCAAGGTTGGCCTAGGATTCACGAACCTATATCAATTTGTATATCTATTAAAACATATAATGGAGATCATATAATTTCATTATATATATATATATATATATATATATATATATATATATATATATATATATATATATATATATATATATATATATATATATATATATATATATTGTTTATTTACTTGTAGTTATATAGAATTTATACCAAATTCCATTTAAAGCATATACTTATATTATATTTTAACTTATATGTTTTATATATATATATTTATTTTGTATATATATTTATAATTATTAGTATCCATACATTTAGTTATATTATATATATATATATATATATATATATATATATATATATATATATATATATATATATATATATATATATATATATATATATATATATATATATATATATGATTAGTATTATATTTAAAAATCATTAGTTTGTTATATGTAAGTATTTAAAAAAAATATTAATGTAGTTGATATATATATAGTTATATGAAATATTAATATAATTATAATATATATAATAAGTATAATTTTATGTATAAAATATTTATGTGTTAAAATTATAGTTTTGATAATAATAATTTACTAATAATAATAATAATAGATTTTTTTAATATTGGTATTACTAATAATAAAAATGATAATGATAATTTTAATAATAATGATAGTAGTATTATTAATAAGGTTAATAATAATAACTTAATACTAATATATATAAAACTTATATTAATTATAATACTGTAAACTACTTTAATGATAATAATAAAATTCATGATAATAATAATTAACATAACAATAACAATAATAATAATAATAAAAAAATAATCATAATTATACTAATCATAATAATTATAATACTTGTAATAATAACAATAATTAATAATAATAATAATAATAATAATAATAATAATAATAATAATAATAATAATAATAATAATAATAATAATAATAATAATAATAATAATAATAAAAAGAAAACTACCTTAGAAAAGGGCTTCTAAAAAAAATTGTGCCTCACACGAGGCTCGAACCCTCGACCTCTCGAAAACCCGAACACAGTCCAAACCATTCCTCTGCCTATTCATTTCTGATTTAAACCCAACTAAACTAAATATAACTCGTCTGTCTATTACCTTCTTCTTCTCAATTTCGAATTACCAGGGATCCAACAAAATCAAGACCGAGAGTAAAATGATTTTGAATTAAGACGTGTAATTTGAAATAGAAACAATCAGTAATCGCTGTTTTTGATTAACAGACAACAAAGAAAAATTAACGAAATAAACAGATGCGAAGAACACGACTATGAACTCAAACGTCCAATTCAAATTTTTGAACATTTCAGATTAAAATTACAAAACGAAATAAGTTTTAAATCATTCCTAGAAACTTTATGAATCATCAATTGCACTTGAAACATCAAAATGATTTCGAATTTGATGAAGAATGATCTGTTGACTTTTTATTTTCAAAACTTTGACTCAAAAATTTAACATCAATTAAAGAAATTAAGGATTGAAAACTTACAGATAGTACAAGTATATGATTCCTAAAATATCTGTATTTTTGAATTTTGATAATTGATTCGGTATTGGGATATCGATTTCAACCTGACTCGAACAGAGGTTATAAGCCGTGTTCTAAATTTCCTGATAAAATTAACATTTAGAAATGTTTAAAAGTTATGGTAATCGATAATGATAATGGGTAGTTGATTGAATTCCTAAACAGCATGAGATGATTTCTTGTTTAATATAGAAAAAGGCTCGACACTAGTTCACGAGCAAAATAGAAAGACTGTATAATAATAATAATATCTGATATCTGATTGTGATATGTATGTAAATACGCATATATATCTGTATTTATATCTTATACCTAATATAAGAAATTATTAAATATCTTAATAATAATAATAATACTTGTTAATATTAATTATAATAACTATCATATTATCATAACAATATTAAGGATAATAATAATTTTTTTAAGTATAATGTTAATATAAATATTATTAATAATATTAATAATAATAAGTTGTATTAATATAAAAATAACGATATTTATAATAATTTTTAATAATTTTAGTAATGGTGGTAATACTAATAGTGTAATTAATAATATTAGTAATCATCTTATTGATAATAATAATTTTTAATAATAATAATTTTTAATAATAATAATATTAATAATAATAATAATAATAATAATTAATGATAATAATTATTGATTATATTGTTAATAATAATATTAATAATAATTATAACAATATTAAAAATAATACTTATAACATTAATATAACATCTTAATATTAACATACTAATATTATACATAGACTGAAATATTCTAATTTCTTCATATAATATTTATAAATTGTATGTATATATATACATGTATATCTATAATATACCTATAATAATTATGTATAGAAATTATGTAAGTATATTATGTAGTAAATTACAATTATATATTGTATATTTATAAGTATTCGTTTTTTTATCTTCGGTTAATATCAATGAATCTGACAATTGAGCGTTACCATCGTTTAATAACTAATTTGAAATCATATATATTTTCAGTATTCATAAACATGTTTTTAAATATACGTTGTGAGTTATTTATATATTTAATTCTAATAATTAATATCCTATTTTATATATTCAAATTATGTTATTTAAACAAAACTTTTTTTTTTTAATAATCAAATTCTATTGAATCGAAAAGCGTTTTCGCACATTTGAAAAAAAAAAAGATCAATCGAATATTATGAAATTCAATTCTCCACTATCTTTTGTCTAACTTTCGTTAATTGACACATTTGTTTTTACTTGTAAATCACTTTACCATTTATTCCGAATACCGTTAAAAAGGAATAATTTCTCAAATCAACGTTGTAACGACCCGGATTTTTCCGATCATTTTATACTTATGAGATTAATATTTACATAAAATAAACCTTACCAACATGATAAGCAATCCAAACTGTTGAGACTTATGTTTTTGAAAAGAGTTTCACAAAACGTTTGACCGTCCAATTTGACCGATGATATCACGAACTATATAACACACGATAATTATACGATTATGTATATGTACATATCTATACATATTTAACATGATTTAAGGATGGTTTAACATTTCATTGTGAACTAACAACAATGAGTTATAAGTTTACTTTGATAACACAAACTTAAGTTTTCAAAACGATAACTATATGTAACGTTCTTTGACATATATACTTACAATCTATAATGTGTTGGTGATCTATGTCACCAATATTATTTAAGTGTAATGGGATTAATTTGTAACCAAAATAATCTTGATAAATATCGAACAAGTTTGGGGAAGTGTGGAGTGCACACTTGTTTGAACTTATCTTGATTATGACGGGGGTTCGGGGGCAGCGCCCCCGATAAGCGGGGTCCAAGGAGTGGCAACCCCTGGTGGAAAAATTTTTTTGGGCTAACATTGCTTTATTAAAAATGTCTTAAAATTTTATTTTGGCCCGGTTTGACCCAAAAATAAAAGCCCAGTTTTTGAGCCTCTTTTACAGTTATAAACCAGTCCATATTTGAATTCTTGTTCCGATTCCTCAAAATTTCTACAAGTATATCTAGGGTATATGTAACCGTATCATACCCAGCTTCTATACATATTTACTATTGGTATATACCAACAATAAACTTCAATGATCAGCCACTAGACATGATGTTACATGTGGGAACCAGCCATTTAACCTCATGTGTGACTTTTGTGCAAGAAAACAAACTAAATCTCCTATATATCCATCCCATAATCATGCTATTTTGCACACACACACATACAATTTCATTTCCAATTTTCTTTCAAGTTAATTCACTCCCTAATCTCTCTTCATTTACCTACTCAAGAACGTATCAATATAGTCATCCGATTTCAAGGAGATTACTTCCAATCTTTCAATCCCACTCCACCACTCTTTTGATTCCAAGATTTTTCTTACCTTTTCCAGTAGCTTTGTCCAAGTAACTTGAGGTAGTAACCTTATTCATAACCTTATTCGATTCATATTTATATAGCTATCTTATTTTGTGTTGTAAAATTTTAACAACAAGAACATAATTTGAGTGATTTCAAACTTGTTCGCAAACTAAATAGATCCTTCTAATTTGATTTTTAAAAACACTTCAAGACCTGTAATATATTATATTATGACAAAATCGGATTAATCATATCTTGGCTAATTAACATAATATTTAATATTTATTTACTTATGATTTGATTTTATATATTTCAGGACCACCCGTAAACAACACGAGAAGATTAATCATAAGACCTCATGATTGTACGCAACACGTCATTTGACAACACGGTACTTTATATACGCAACACGTCACTTGACAACATGGTACCATGGGTCGAGATTAATTCTGATCAATACGAATACGATGGGGTCTTTATTTATTTTATTTAAGCAACTAATTGTGGACCACTAACATCGGACTGCTAACTACGGACTAAGAAAATAATAAAAGTATTAAAAGTATATATATATATATATATATATATATATATATATATATATATATATATATATATATATGTAACGATTACTTGAAAAGAAAATATGTTGATATATTATATATATGGTTAGGTTTGTGATATCAATCGGAGACCAAGTCGTGTTTATTACCTTCAAGGCAAAAGTGAGTATATAGTCCCACTTTTAAACTCTAAATAGTTCGGGATGAGAATACATGCATTTTATGATTTACGTTATGGACACAAGTGATTAAAAATATATATTCTACGTTGAGTTGTACCACTGGCATACTTCCCTGTAGCTTGGTAACTATTATTTACATGAGGTATTGTAAACGCGAATCCTGTTGATAGATCTATCGGGCCTGACAACCCCAACCGGACTGGACGACCAGTATTCAACGGTTGCACAGTACTTCGTTTCGGTGACTACACTTGGTACGGTGTAGTAAGATTTCATAATAAAGGGAATATGCGACGTTGATTAAATGTTAAGTATGGTTATCAAGTGCTCAACAACTTAAAATATTTTTATTAAAACGTTTATATATGAAATCTTGTGGTCTATATTTATAACGCTGCCGGCATTAAACCTATATCTCACCAGCTTTACGTTGACGTTTTAAGCATGTTTATTCTCAGGTGATAACTAAAAGCTTCCGCTGCAACATGTTGAATTTAAGCAAGATCTTGAGTATGCATATTTGTGTCAAAAATAAAACTGCATATCGGAGGATTTGTAATGTAAAATATGTTGGAGGTCGTATTGTTATTATCACATGTAAAGTTTGTAAGTCTAAGATTATCGCTAAACGATAATCATTATTAAGTTGTTTAAACCTTGATTTGTAATAAAAGCTATGGTTTGTATTGTAAAAACGAATGCAGTTTTTGAAGAATGTCGCATATAGAGGTCAATACCTCGCGATGAAATCATATGTTATTGTATTCGTCCTTATGGTTAAGGTCGGGTTATGACAAACGTGGACCACACAACAGAGATCCATAACAATATCACAATATATCTGATACTTAAATCATTTGATTTTATCTTTTAATTCCATCGATGAACATATAGAAACAAATAAATTCATGTAAAGTATTATACATTGAATACATTGTTAATATTTTCGAGTTATAATATATATATATACCTATATATATATATACACACACATATATAATCATATTCATTTATATAATGATTCGTGAATCGTCGGAATTTGGTCGAGGTTAAATGAATGTATGAACATTGTTTAAAATTCTTGAGATTCAACTTAACAAACTTTGCTTATCGTGTCGGAAACATATAAAGATTAAAGTTTAAATTTGGTCGGAAATTTCCGGGTTGTCACAGCATTAACATCTTTAGGAACAACATCACCACGAAACATCAAACAACACGCCATATATTTTCCATGTCTCAGGTCACATTTAGCCATCATACTTGCAGGCTCAAACACCGAATTCATGATTTCGGGTACAGAAAGCTGCTCGTGGTACGCTTTTTCAACTGAGATAACATGTGCATATAAAAAAAGCATGAAATGGATACGAGGGCATGGTACCAACATGGTTGGTTTGGAACTCTGTAACATCAACATTGATGGCTCCATCGAAACGGAGTGAAGTGGTCAAAGATGATATGACTTGAGATATCAAACGGTTTAAGTTGGTGTATGTTGGTCTTTCAATGTCTAATGATCTCCTGCAGATATCATAAAAAAGATTATACATCCAAGGTAATTCTTTTAAATCTTGAATCCACAATATTTTCCAATGATAATCCCAACCATTTTTAACTACAATATCAATCATATGAATATTTCTCAGCTATCATTGAATGTCTTTATACTAATCCATTAAAGTGGAAAACGTTTTTTGCAGGTTAAATTTCTATTAAGCTTCTCAGCTATATTGAATGGATAGTATTATTTTGATGGATCAATTTTATAGAACATGTAATGATGTATAAATGTTGATATGCTTGTGAGTTCTTGCAGTAGCATTACAGTATCTGATGTAGACTATATGAAAAGTTTTGTACAGTACATGATTCTTGTGTGAGTATTCTATAACTTTATTACAATGCATATACAAAAAATATAGTTCAATTTGGGCAGGAAAGTAAGTGAAACCTGTTTATAATTTTTCATACATCAGAATCTGAGTTTGCATGTTTACAAGATATTGTCGAAGTTTTGTTTGTACTTTAATCGGTTTTCGGTTTATTAATGTCTACAGGTTTGTACTTTCAGGATGTATATATAGTAAAAGAAAATGAAACTGTGATTTTGGCTGAAGAATTTTTTGATAGGCCTGGTTAGTTCAATCTTTATGCTCTTTATACCTTACTTAATGTGTTCAATATTTATAGTATTTTACTTTTTGATACTACCAAGCTCATAGTCCATTTTAACCCGTTTGTATTATTTCTGGAAAGAAGAAGCTTTCAACATGTTTAGAATTTCATTTTAGAGTTATGAAGTGTTTTTGGGTCACTCGGGTACATTGGATAAGAATTTGGTTCGTTAACTAAATTTGGTGTCATTTTGGGTTAAAGTTTTAAAATGACTCTTGAGCCTACTTTGCGGGTCGGTAAGTCGAGGATGGTTAAGTTCTAATGAAACATAATAAATGGAATACAAAGTATTCCCGAGAAGGTTTAAAATGGTATATGATATGTTTAGGTTTGTCGAGTTCAAGTATGTTTTAAACGTGTATCAAAATGTAAGGATGAAGCTGTTGATGGGCTACTGTTGTGCAGCAATAGAAATAGCAAATTATAAATTTTTGTAACATTCAAACTCAAAGATCAATTATAAATTTTCTTCTTTTAACGATGAAATATTCAAGCAGAAATCGTTACAGAAGATGAAATTGATCCCAAAAATCAAATACATGGAATTTTACGATGAACTCTTTGGAAGGTTCAAACGAAATAGGTCATCAGAGTTGAATCAGGTATAAGATTTTCATCTTTTAAATTTTTGTAACTTGAATATTTTCATCTTCATAATCGGCGATCTTTGTTCTAGAGTTTCATTAGGTAATATTACTTCATCATATTATATCTTTGTAATGGGCGGTTCCAATCGATATGTTATTCTGCAGTTATCATCATGGTTTTTTTGCTAAACTTTCGACCATAAACAGCTTATTAATAGTTTTACTTATAAATGTCTAAAATTCGTTTACCAACTTTCGAAATCATTTGTGGGATTCTGAATGAATTTTGAGAGTGAAAGTACAGGTATTGAATCTTCATGGATTTAAGTGGGACTATCAAGAATTTTTATGTATTAACATCCAAGTCTATATTATTTGTTTATGGGTTGATTCAATCCCAATAGATTTTGATGTAAAACTGATATGAGTCGTTTTCCAACATGGCCATGTGTGCAAATTTGGATAATACATATTTATCTTTGTGATGGCCTGGGATCGAAATTAGAGGACTTTGAGTTTTATTACATTTCTGTAGTGTTCTTTCATTTATTCATCTTAATCCTGACTTTGACATATGTATTCAACAATAACATTGACTTGGGCATTGATAATGTTTATTTTGTTATTTTGTAATTTTATAACCACAATTCTCCATTGTGGTTGTGACTTAAGACTTCCTTCCGGTGTTTAGCTATGTAGTATTGTTTTAAAATGTTACTTAGGCAAACTTGTGCGATTTTTGTCAAATGGGTTTCCAAAATTTTGTGTAAAAATATAGTTTGTTGTACATTCGATGCAGCTAGGAAACATTTTCTTGTGCTGGTTTGGGTAAACACCGCTGCTTTTAACTGGAGGTATAAACAAAATAATTGTATCATACTGGTTTGGGTCATTACTGCTGCTATATGCCCAATTGTAAGTTGCCAATAAGTTGCAAAGTTTTACATGATTCTTGTGGCTTTATATTGCTTAATGATGGTTGTTTATATGGTTTTTGAAATCATCATTGGGCAGAATATTATGGTTTTTGTAAGCAGGAGGTACACTTTAATCCAAGTTGATGGAGTTCAGTGTCAT
The DNA here is from genome assembly GCF_046630445.1 of Rutidosis leptorrhynchoides. NCBI lineage: Eukaryota > Viridiplantae > Streptophyta > Magnoliopsida > Asterales > Asteraceae > Rutidosis > Rutidosis leptorrhynchoides. Next base: position 305,784,843 of record NC_092343.1, on the reverse strand, counting down.
TCATCTTTGGTCAAATTTGTGACATAATTGACCTTTGAAAGTCAGTGTCAAAAGTTGTAATGGCTGGTGTATTGGAATGACTTTGAACTACATCAGATAGTTGTCATGAAGTGATATTAAGAATCATTAGTTTTTATTTGCATACTTAAAGTTTGTGTGTTGAAAAATATGTTTTCTTCATATGAATAAAACATTCAAAGGTCAAACTTTAGAGATCATAGTTCGATATTAGATAACTTTTTTATTATCAGATACATATGTCATACTGTGCTAGAAAGTTTGACCTTCATTTTGTTCAAAGTTGGATAACATTGATTGTGTAGATATTTTGATAGAGGTCAATTTTATGGACAATAAGAGAAATGATCAAGAAGCATTGGCAACACCTATCGGTTCGGCAAGTGATCTTGATGAGGTATGTATTCCAACTTCCCATATTGTAGAAGTATTGTTATATTTCTTAGTAATTCTGGCGTGTGCTTTTAATATAGCTTGTGCAAATGGAAGCAATAACTAACACGTAACACGTACTGTGATTTTAAATATCAATTGCATTTTTGTATTGTTTCGAATGCAGACACCAGACCTTTGCTTTTCTTTAGTGCCGATACCGTTCCTATAAGAGCACTTAAGTGGGCTCCAGTCGCCAGGTCAGTGATCTTAGGTGTTATTCAAAATCTTAACCTTTTCCATTGATATACAGATCCTTTTATCAAGGTTATCTGTGGAATAACTTAGAAGATTGTGGTCAACGAAGGAAAAAAATAGATTAAAGTCATCTAAAATGTTTGATACAAACTTCAAGAACCATCGGAATTTTTTTTGTCTTTTATCTTTTTATTATTCCTATAGGTGGTAATATGGGCGGGTTAACCGATGGGATGTTGAACAAAGCATACATTATGCTTTTATTCGTGTATTTTGAAGAGTGACCAAAATTTTTTTGTATTCACTTTCATATTCAATAATACGTCATATTACAAGCTGAAACCATGTATGCCATTTTAGATTTATTGTAAATTTGTAATTATATAAGATACAAGCGTTTAAAATTCATCGTTTACTTTACAACAAATCATGTTTACATCAATTGGTAACTTTATATTGTGTAATCAATCTATCTATGAACTAGAATTTATCAAAGTTTTATTAATGTGTGTTGTTTACAAAAATATATTTTACTAATTCAACAACAAACGTACTTTTGACACTTTTCATATAATATCGTTATTTCATATATAAGCTTAAAAACCAAAAATATTTACGGATTAGTCCCCGTGCAACGCACGGGCTCATAAATCTAGTGTAATATATATATATATATATATATATATATATATATATATATATATATATATTAGGTTTTTGAGCCCGTGGATTGCACAGGTGTGTAAAAAATCGTGCAAAAAAATATAATTTGCAGTTCATATTGGTATGTAAATAGCGATAGTAAGAAAATAGAAAAATTATAAGAATTATTTAAGAGCCCGTGGTGTTGACAAATTTTAAAAATTCTTTTGAGTTTAAGAGCACGTGGTGTTGACAAATTTTAAAAATTCTTTTGAATTAAAGAGTCCTTGGATATATATATATATATATATATATATATATATATATATATATATATATATATATATATATATATATATATATATATATATATATATATATATATATATATATATATATATATATATATATATATACATACTGGGTTTTTGAGCCCGTGCGTTGCACGGGTGTGTAAAAAATCGTGCAAAAAATGTAATTTACAGTTCATATTGGTATGCAAATAGCGATAGTAACAAAATAGAAAAATTATAAGAATTATTTAAGAGCCCGTGGTATTGACAAATTTTAAAAATTCTTTTGAGTTTAAGAGCACGTGGTGTTGACAAATTTAAAAAAAAAAAAAAATTGAATTAAAGAGTCCGTGATATTGACAAATTTTATAAGTGGTTTTGAGTAGTGTTACTAATTTAACGTCTACAATTTATTTGTCACCATTAATATCTTTTTAATTAGAACATTACCATTACATTAACCTAAACGTAAATTGTCGACGACTCACAGATGCAACGCAAAGAGAGGGCTTCACATTAGTTACATCTATCAATGAAGTCTAAAGTTAGTTTCAAAATAAATTTTTAATAGTTATTATATGCACCATCATCAATTACGAAACCCAATTTTGGTATCTATCAAATGAATAAATACGTATCCTAGATTCATATTTTTGGTATATAACAATTTTGTACATTATGCGATAATATATGTATATATATTGTATGTATAAATTATAATGAATAATTTGTGATGACCCGAAAATTTATGACCAAATTTAAACTTAATCTTTATATGTTTCCGACACGATAAGCAAAGTCTGTTATGTTGAGCCTCAAAAATTTTGAACTGTTTCATATATCTAATTGACCTTCGACTGTTCCGACGATTCACGAACAATTAATTGTAAATAGATATATGTGTGTGTGTGTGTGTGTGTGTGTGTGTGTATATATATATATATATATATATATATATATATATATATATATAAATATATAATTGGAAGTATAATTTAAAGTATTGTATGTTGTTATTGTTAAAATTAATTATGTAAAATAAAATAAAAATATGATATTATAATAATTATTATTTAAAATATATCAATATATAAAAATAAAGTATATTAAAAATAAATATTCAATGATAGTAGTACTCGTTTGATGTTCCGATTGATATTAAGTAAGTTTAATTCAAACTTATATGATTTTAAAATAAACGGTGATTCGAAAATGAGTTACATAATTTTTAGGCTTATTAAATATATATTTAGGAGCTACTTGTTAAATTTTAACACTTTTTATATTTTACCTGGGATTGAGCGCTAATAATTGAGTTAATTTTTATGTATTAATTTTAAAACAATTAATGACCATTTTTATAAAATAATGAGTAGAATAAATATTTATAAATAATCTAAATTTTTGAGATTTTTCTGAGAACTTTTATCCGCCCCTGAATATCAACAGATAGCATGAAACCTGGTGCGTGAAAATAGTGTCGGTAGAGAATATTTTCATATTACTCCCGTAAATGAATTATTAAAGTCAGTGTTTTGTTTTCTTCATTACCTATTACCTATCTTTATATAATATACATATGCATACATGAAGAATTGCACACAATACTCTTTCTTCTTCTTTCCTTCTATATTTTTCTGTCAACACCGTAGCAACCACCATTATCGGAGCAACACCTACAACTACCACTAAACCACCATCCACCACCATAAAAACCTTCCATCACCAAAGTCATCTAAACCATGAACCACTTCGGTTGAAACCACACCCGTCACTATTACAATAATCAAACCCACTTCACTTTCGTTTCTTTCTTTTTATTTTTTTGAAAACCAAACCACACGACCACCCAGTTAAGAGCCGAACTATTAGGTTGTAAACCACTACTATTGTTTGACAACCAACAAGAAACCACCCACATTAACACCATCACCAATGGACTCATACTCGTTGCACTTATTTCTATTTCTGTTTTGGACGAACAACAATCACCACCACTGTTGTATCTGTTTTCTGTTTCGATGGAAACCCAACACCACCCATTTAATCACCTCAAACCACCAACTTTACTACCACTTAATCACCATGATTTTCGTTGATAACCATCACCCTTACAAACCCGTAACAACCACCATCCCAACCGTTACCATATCATCACCTTCAACCTTCGAAGACTCATCGTGAACCGCCACCACCCTCATCCTATCCGCCACCCTACCACCTCTTAAACACCACCATCACCTTATAACTCACCACCCTAACCCACTTTCACGTTTTATTTTTTTTTCTTTTCAGACTAAGAAATCATTGTTTCTTCATTATATTAAAGTGAAGATCACTCACAGCCTGCTTAAATTTCGAGCAACCATGGAACTATCATCACCACCCTTATTCATTTTTTTCTTTTATCCTCTTTCTGATCGAACAAGCTCACAAGAATATCATCCTCTTCGTGATACCACTGCCACATACTTTGTTAATACTGCTGTAATAGCTATTAATTGATTCTGTTTCTTTACAAACCAAAATACCAATATTATTACCTGCAACTTCTTCTATTCCATTGAGATTTTAAAAAGCGAAAAGGAAGGAAGATGAACACACGGTTGTAGCTGGGTACCATTATTTCTGTAGCTGTAAGAATCTGTCTTCTTTTTCCTTTGTTTAGTGAATAAATTAAATACTAAGAAACTGACCCACTATCATTTTACTCTTTTCTTTCGGCTGCTTTTTCCACCGACAACATAACACTTTTTGTTATTTAGAAGCGGGTTAATGGATTTTTAGAGTGGGCTGTTGAATGGAGCCGTAACAATTATATAAATTGGGCTGCCACTTTAAGTGGACTACTGCAGCCCACTAAGCAAGATAAATCATAACAGCCGCTAGTTCTTTGTTTTCTGTTTCTTAATTGATGCCAGCAAAAACCACATAAACATTATTTAAGGTATAAACATTCTGATTATATTGGCTAGAAGACGATGGAAATTAAGTGAACAAATGATGATGAGATTTAGAATGAATGAAGTGTGATAACAGTTTAAGACTATAAGATGATGATAGAAATATAGTGATCATTAAAACGATATATGATAATGATGATGGTGACGAAGAATATGTTAGCGAATGGTTGATAATGATAATATAGTTATGGTGATGGTGAAACGGTTTTTGATGAAATGATAACATGATTTCACGATGGTGATGATACGGGTTAAAAGGTTACAATAATGACGATTATTATAATGATCGTGATGTTGTTAATGATTTATGATGATGATGATAATAATGAAATGAAACACGATATTGTTAAGATGATGAATGATCGAGGAGACCGTGAATGATATAGTGCTTTGATGATGAAGATGATATTAATCGATGGTGATGATAATGATAAACGGAATATACGGATTTAATCATGTGTTTTAATTCAGAAAAGTAAGGAGTAAAGGAGTGGTTTGGAGTGTTTGTGTTTAAGCAAGAGGTCGCAGGTTCGAGCCCGGGCTGCGACATTGTTTTTGTTGAAGCTATTTCTTTAAGGTAGTATACTTATTATTCCTATTATTATTATTATTATTATTATTATTATTATTATTATTATTATTATTATTATTATTATTATTATTATTATTATTATTATTATTATTATTATTATTATTATTATAATTATAATTATAATTATAATTATTATAATTATTATTATTATTATTATTATTATTATTATTATTATTATTATTATTATTATTAAAATAAGTATTATTATTACTAATATCAATATCAATATTATTATCATTATTATTTTTACTACTAATATCCTTATTATTATTATTACAACTATATTACCATTATTATTATTTTTACTACTAATATCATTATTATTATTATTATTATTATTATTATTATTATTATTATTATTATTATTATTATTATTATTATTATTATTAATATTATTATTATTATTATTATTATTAACATTACTAACTATAACTTTAGTTTTAAATGTATTTTGCATATAAAATATAACTATATTTTTATGATCTTAAACTAAAAAGATAGATAGTATAAGTTAGATACAAACATTAGATATATAGAAGTATATATAATAAGTATACTACTTTTACTAATAAAATATTTTTTTGTTCATTTACGTTTTAATATAACTCAAATTTATTAAAAATACTATAATATTAAAAATTATGAGTATTTAAAAATATTATACCATGTATTTATTCAAAATATATTAATAAAGTATACAATATATTATTATGATAATTTAATAAAATAAAAATATTTAAGTAATTATTAATATTAAATTTAATATCACAAGTATATTACTAATATCAAAATATATTTATTTGAATATTATTAAAAATGTTAATATACATACTTGATATAGGTTCGTGAATCCGAGGCCAACCCTGCATTGTTCAGTATCGCCGTATACATATTTTTACTACAAAATATCGTATTGTGAGTTTCATTTGCTCCCTTTTTAATGCTTTTGCAATATATATTTTTGGGCTGAGAATACATGCACTGCTTTTATAAATGTTTGACGAAATAGACACAAGTACTTGAAACTACATTATATGGTTGGATTATCGAAATCGAATATCGCCCCTTCAAGTCTGGTAACCTAAGGATTAGGGAAATGACCCCTAATTGACGTGAATCCTAAAGATAGATCCATGGGCCTAACAAACCCCATTCTGGAATTTGGAATGCTTTAGTACTTCGATTTAAAAAGGTGATTGCGATTGCCGTTATATAGCATACTTGCGAGTATGCGGGGGATATTCTATATGCATCCTTGTTAGTTCGGTTACCAGGTGTCCATCATATGAATGATTTTTATACACTTGTGAGTGTAATGTTATTTATGAAAAAAAAATGAGAATCTCGTGGTCTATTAAAATTATGGAAATGATTGATTACGATAAACCTACGAACTCACCAACCTTTTGGTTAACACTTTAAAGCATGTTTATTCTCAGGTATGAAAGAAATCTTCCGCTATGCATTTGCTCATTTTAGAGATATTACTTGGAGTCATTAATGACATATTTCAAAAGGCGTTGCATTCGAGTCATTGAGTTCAACAAGATTATTATTGAGTCATTGATAGTTTGATATATTATGAAATGGTATGCATGCCTGTCAACTTTCGATGAAATGAAAGTTTGTCTTTTAAAAACGAATGCAATGTTTGTAAAATGTATCATATAGAGGTCAAATACCTCGTAAAATAATCAACTATTGTAATTCGTTTATAATCAATATGAACGGGTTGTTAAAGTTGGTATCAGAGCGGTGGTCTTAGCGAACCAGGTCTTGCATTAGTGTGTCTAACTGATAGTTGTTTAGATGCATTAGTGGGTCTGGACTTCGACCGTGTCTGCATGTCAAAAGTTTTGCTTATCACTTCGTGTCGAAAATTACTTGCTTGTCATCCTTAAGTCTAGACACGTCTTACTGCCTCTATTGCATAGATAGTGTATAGATAAATTCGTATCTTAGCGTATCTGTTACTGTGAACTTTGCCTGACAGCTTCCGAAAATTCCTCCGTAATCTACGGGATCTTCTGTACTATATATAGGTATTCTGTGTAATTAGAATATCATCCAATATCTGAAAAATCATTTCATACCAATAAACCCTTTACTCAATCGTATGAAATAGAACTCGTCACTAGTTTAAATCCCTCGGATTCCGACAGCTATTCCGACATGGATGTTCACCTAAGCTCCGAAAGCAGTGTTACCGGAATGGATCAACCAATTAGCCATCATCTATTCTGGATGAATTGTGTGATGACCCGGGAATTTTTGACCAAATTTTAAACTTAATCTTATATGAATTCGACACGATAAGTAAAGCCTGATAAGCGGAGACTTAAAATTTTGGAACTGTTATTATGAATTCGGTTAACCTTTGACTATTCCCGACGATTCACGAACTTTTGTGTGTAAATAAATAGGTAATTAAATAATATATATATATATATATATATATATATATATATATATATATATATATATATATATATATATATATATATATATATATATATATATATATATATATATATATATATATATATATATATATATATATATATAAATATATATAGAATAATTAAATTATTATTAAAATGAATATATATAAATTCAATACATAAATAGTGTTATATATTGTAATATATAGAAATATTAAATATTTAGAATATAATATTTTATAATATATAATTGGTAATTATGATATAATCAATAGATTGTAACATTAGTATATTAAATGTAATACAAGAATAAAATATAGATATTGTAGTAATCTTTTTATTACTTTTATTATTACCACTAATATTAATATCAATAATAGAACTATTAATATTAGTATTATTATTGATATAATTTGTTTTTAATATAAATACTATTATAAGAATGATTAAAATTATAATTTAGTTGTAATTTAAAAATATCATTATCCTTGTGGTTATATTATTATTATTATTATCAAATACCATTAAAATTGTTATCATTGTTTTTATTAGTGTTATTTTGATTATATCATTTAAATACACAATCTATAGATATAAATTGGATATATATAATTTAATACAATTGATTTGTTATATTATTATTATTAATAGTATTATTATTATCATAATCATAATTAGTAGTAAGATTACAACTTTAGTTATTATTAATGGATATTTATTATTATTATTATCTTTATCAATATTAGTATTATTCATATCATTAATATCATTATAATTATTATTACTAGAAAATATTACAATATATTAATAACATTATTAATAAAATTGGTATTTACATTATTAATAATTTTATTAGTACAAAGCAGTATTTTTAATAATTATTAATTAGTATTATTATTAATATTAATATTACTAATATATATGTATTAATTATTAAAAATTAATTATATAACTTATAAAAAAAATCAGAAAAGGGGAACAATTCAGTTGTGTGTACCTATCAAACTATTACATTTTTGTTTCCTGTCACAAATACTGGTTACCAATCGAATAAAATCACAATTACAGTCCAAAATTGGTTAGCAATCAAAGTCTACTTTTAATTCCTTCTATTTTATTATTAATTCTTCCTTGTCTGTTTCCTTTGGAACGAATACCCCTATCTACCACTTAAATTATAAAACAGTCGATCAATTCAGTTGTTAAGGAAGTCATCTGAGTTTCTCCTTCATCAATATTAATCATAACAGCAAGCGTATAAATTATCTGTTAATATAAACAGAAATATTTTAAAAGAAAACTTATTATCTCTGTTATGAACACTTTTACTCAAAACACGATTTTGTATCGAATTTCAAAAATTGTAAATGCAGTTATGTTAGAATCCATCCATGTAATCTATCTGGAAAGTTTTAAATCCCAATTTTCTTTATTGAGAACGAATTTTAGAGTCAAACTTTTGTGAATAAAAAGTCAAACGTTGTTCAAAGATTAAATTGAAGATTTACAGGTTGTTTATGTTGAAATTAACAATCCACAAAGTTTCTATTTATGATTTACAACATATTTCATGTTGTAATTATAACATAAAACATCCTTGATTTAAAAATTGAATTTTTTTTATGCGTCGTGAACCCAACAACTGTTTTTATATTTTTTTTATTTTTTTTATTTATTTTTATTTTTAGTAACTGATCACGTATATGTTGGGTATTATATCCTACAAATCAATTTTGTAACTGATAGCAAGTTTGTAAGAAAGTTGGATTCGATTTGTGTTTTCAAAATGAAGGAGATGAAGAAGGAGAAACAAAAATATGGGTTATATACATTTGGGTTTTGTATTATTTCGGATAAATGGGCATCAGCCCAATGGTTAAGAGTGTTAGTAGTGAGCGGGAGGTCTAGAGTTCGAGTCCCGTTTGGTGCATTTCTTTTTAGGGTATATCTCTACTTCTCATTTCCATTATTATTATTATTATTATTATTATTATTATCATTATTATTATTATTATTATTATTATTATTATTATTATTATTATAATTATTATTATTATTGTTATTATTATTATTAATACTATTATTAATGTTAGTATTAATTATTGATAATATTAGTTGTATTATAATTATCATTCTCATTATAGTTACTAACATAAGTTTTAGTTAGCAGATATTATTATTATCATTACAAATATAAATATTATTAATATTATTGTTATTACAAAAATTGTATTAATAAATGTATTAGTATTAATTAGTATTATTATTAATATCCTCATTTATAATAAGATTACTACTATTATTATAAATAAGTGATAAATAGTATTATCAAAAATTATTATTTCCATTATCACTATCATTACTAGTATTATTATTATTAAACTTATAATCATTATTCTCATTAGTAGTGAAATGAATATAATTATTATGATTAGGTTTACGAATTAAGGTTATAGAAACTTTAATCCTTAGTTTATAAAGTTAACACGAAGATTACGAATATAGAAAGCTTGGAGATAAATAGTATTATGAAAATGATACAAAATTATTATGATTATCATTTATATTAATATTAGTACCATCTCTATAATTATTAGTAGTATCATTATTAACAATATCATTATTATTATTAACATTATCATTTTAATAATGTTATTATTAATATTAATATTATTTTTAGTAAATCATTAATATCAAACCTATAAATTTTCAATAGATAAGTATTTTGTATATAAAACAAAATTTTTACATATACTACAATTATATTAATAAGCCATATAATTATATATACAACATATTAACATTACTTATATAAAAATTTATATACAACAAATTAGATATTTTTCAGATATAGACATATTAATATAATTATATAAATAATAATCACCCTCAAATATATATACAAACTAAATACATAATATATGAAGTAATAAGATATGAGATTGTTCGATTACGAATTTATATTTTAATATATATATATATATATATATATATATATATATATATATATATATATATATATATATATATATATATATATATATATATATATATATATATATATATAAATGATATAGGTTCGTGAATCCGAGGCCAACCCTGCATTGTTCAGTTGTTCAATGTCGTCATATGTATTTTTACTACAAAATACATTAGGTGAGTTTCATTTGCCTTTTTACCCTTTATATTTTTGAGCTGAGAATACTTGCGCAATTTTTATAACTGTTTTACGAAATAGACATAAGTAATTGAAACTACATTATATGGTTGAATGATCGAAGCCGAATATGCCCCTTTTGCTTGGTAACCTAAGAATTAGTAAACTGATCTACTAATTGACGCGAATCCTAAAGATAGATCTATTGGGCCTAACGAAGCCCATCCAAAGTACCGGATGCTTTAGTACTTCGATGTTGTTTATATCATGTCGAAGGATTTTCCGGAATGATAGGGGATATTCTTATATGCATCTTGTTAATGTCGGTTACCAGGTGTTCACCATATGAATGATATTTTTGTCTCTATGCATGGGACGTATATTTATGAGAAATGGAAATGAAATTCATGTGGTCTATTAAAATGATGGAAATGATTATTTATGTTAAACTAATGAACTCACCAACCTTTTGGTTGACTGATGTGTCAAGACGTAACCTTTAAAATGTAGACAATATGCTTAATAATTAACACATAATACAGGCAACTAAAACCCGATCATGTAGTAACTAGCAAGTAAATTGACCAGTTCGATCCACAGGGAGAAGTTTGTTTAAATGATTTTACCACAATTAATTATTCTAAAAAGGGGGTTTATATTTGAAGTTGTGTTTTTGTTTAACGAAACAGTAAATAAATATAATGAATAACAATAATGAGAATGCGGTGTTTACTTCTATGCTTGATAGATGACAGGGATTGTTCTTTTATAATTAAAACCGTTATGCGATAGTTACAATAGAGTAGTTTATATCAATTTCACAATATCTATAAACTTAAGAACTATGTTTAATCAACAGGATTCTTTCTTGGTTAAATTCAGATAAAACCTAGTTTACTAAGATCACTCTAAGTAAACTACATGATTGTAAAACCTAAATATCATCCAATTACCATCCTATATTCACATATAGGTGTCTAGATCACTAGGTGTTGAAGTACAAATTATAGCCTTTGATAAATTCACATAAATCAAGTCATAACTCGTATAATTGAACTAGAATATAAAGATAGTTACAACAATGGATTTCTTGAAAGAACATGGTGATTTAGATTGATTCAACTAACTAGACTCAACCCGGTTAAACTCACGTAAAACCTAAATTACAACAATCACTTGAGGTAATTTCATAACTATATTGCTTTGGAACTTATTCAATTACCGAATTAAACACATAACAAAATCACTTAAGCTATGTATCTAATCGTCTAGATTACTAGGTGTATTGAAGTATAGATTGTTTTTCTAATTAACTCACATTAATAGATTAACAATCTATATAATTGAAGTAATGAACTAAACAAGCATAACAATGGTTCTGACGGTTGAACTAGATAATTAAATCAATCAAACATATGTATAACTAGCATAACATCAAAGTATAGAACAATCCCAAGCCATAAATCTTACATTGAAGCAAACACACAAGGCTTTTAGCCTAACATAATCATAGTAGAACTAATGAAACAGTAAATACAAGTTGAATTCATGTTAAAAAGATATAGAACAATAGTACCAATTGCGATAAACGATCCTAGCTTAATATTGATGTTGAAAGAGTGGAGATTAACTTGCAGCCTTCCTTGGACCTTGAAAATCGTCTTAAAACTGGGGGAGAACGTAGTAGTGAAGGTCTCCCAAGTAAGTAACCATTTGCTTCATTAAATAGCCTAAAAAGTTAGGTATTTTGGCCAGAAAGTGACCAGATGCGCCGCATCTCTTTGGGATGCGCCGCATCTCTTTACGTTTAGTAGATTCCAGCTCGATTCTGCACTCAGGACTGTCGGCAGGGGGTCAGATGCGCCGCATCTGGCTTGGATGCGCCGCATCCATCTCAGATGCGCCGCATCTGTTGCTATTTTGGCCCAGAAGTCTTCATGCTCCGCATCTGAAACTGTCGGGAGTTATTTGGTGTAAAGATGCGCCGCATCTAAGAGAGATGCGCCGCATTTGGACCTGTTTTAGTGGTTTTGGGCTGTTTTACGCATTCGATCTTCGTTTTAACTCTGTTTTCGCTGTTGGTCTTCATTTATTCATTCACAATGGACTTTTTACAAATGTACATGAATTACAATACATACGTATAACAATTACATACAAATGGAACAACATTGGATCGAAATAACGACAATAAACATGTATAATTTTGGCGTTATCATTGACACTTTAAAGCATGTTTATTCTCAGGTATGAAAGAAGTCTTTCGCTGTGCATTTACTCATTTTAAAGATATTACTTGGAGTCATTCATGACATATTTCAAAAGACGTTGCATTCGAGTCGTCGAGTTCATCAAGATTATTATTAAGTCAATTATAGATAGATATATTATAAAATGGTATGCATGCCGTCAACTTTCGATGAAATGAAAGTTTGTCTTTTCAAAAACGAATGTAATGTTTGTAAAATGTATCATATAGAGGTCAAGTACCTCGCGATGTAATCAACTGTTGTGAATCATTTGTAATCTATATGGACTTCCTCCGGATGGATTAGGACGGGTCTCTACAGTTGGTATCAGAGCTGGTATAAAGTCGTCCATGTGTGGCGGGTTAGTCGTAAAGGAGGTTCTCACAGTGTTACCTGTGACGAAGCATTGGCTCTTACTCCTTGTGATCCCTTACGAGGGTTGGCAGTAGCCGAGAGGCAGGCCCTAAAATCAGTATCTGAGGTACACTCAGTGGTCACCAGGTGGTTAGCTGGGAAGGCACTGGGTGGGACGGTGGTTGTCCCCACTGTACCTACAGTTGGTATCAGAGCGGTGGTCTTAGTGAACCAGGTCTTGCATTAGTGTGTCTACCTAATAGTCGTTAGGATGCATTAGTAAGTCTGGACTTCGACCGTGTCTGCATGTCAAAAGTTTTGCTTATCATTTTTGTCGGGAATCATCTGTTTATCATCCTTAGGAAATTATCTGCTTATCATTCTTAGTCTAGACACATCTTACTATAATGATTGAATGAATAGTGTATAGACAAAATTAGTATCTTAGTGTATCTGCTAATTCATATCTTAACATATCTATTACTGTAGACTTTGTCTGACAACTTCCGTAGATTCCTCCGTAACTTATGGGATTTTAGTATAATATATGCATATGTAAATTATGTATTACAGGGTACTAATCTACATCCTATAAAATATTTCTTATCGAAAAATCCTTCATCTGATCGTACGAGATGAATCCCTCAACCAGTTCGAGTCCCTCAGATTCCGATAGCTATTCCAACATGGATGTTCACCTAAGCTCTGGAAGCAGCATCACCAGAATGAATAAACCAATCAGCCATCCCCAATTCATCTGATGGGTTCGTATCCTACTTAATCATTGGAGACAAAAAGAAGGTGATCCTTTCCATCAATCAAATTCACCTCTTGGCGGTGAACCTGAAGCACTTACCGGTGAACCTGTTCGAGATACTATTTTCTCACTCATTTCCCGAATATCTCGCCACGATTATATTCTATCTAAAATTTTAAACCTTATTCATCTGTTCGTTCCGACCGACAATCATCTTGGAGTAATGGAAGAAGTCAACGAGCTTCGCACTCGATTAATAAATTTGGAGAATATGGTGCAAAATTTACCAGCTTCAGCAACATCACCGATACCAACAGTACCATCGGCAACAGCACCAGTATCATCAACAATCCATGCCTCAACATCTCATTCTGTACCTCAAGCATAATCATCGTTCTACATGATGTTCTACATCATTTATCCCCGTTCGACATGGCGATTAAGTAATCTCTAAAGTTTTAGAGATTATCCATTCTAGTTCTAACGGTAAATCAAATGAGTTTAATATCATATTAACTCATTAAATCGATGATTATATCTGAAGAAAATATATATGTAAGTATATTTTCATAAATATTGTAATTAAAAATTCTTTTGTACAAACTATTAATGTTGAAAATATTTTAACGGGTAGGTAATATCCGAGGAATATTTAGATTTCACATTAATAAGTTACACTGCATATTCTCCGAATCTGATTCAACAGTCATTTACGATCCTACTTACATCCATCGATATACGTATCCGTTCATCACAGAATAATCATTTTCATTCAATTTTATATTTGGATTTTTACCTATTAAAATCCAACAAGTGGCATAATGAAGAAAACATTTGACGTAATAAAAATTTGTTAGAAACAAACAAATTAACTATGAAAAATTTTGTTAAGAATTCACGCTAACTGTTCCTAGCTAACTGTTAATTCTGTATTACACATTATTTTATCGCAATTTAATTATCGCAGTTTACTTATCGCAATTTATATTCTCGCAATTTTATTTATCGTCATTTAATTTCTGTATTTATTTTATGCACTTTAAAGATCGGGACACGTATACAAGGTTTTGACATATCATATCGACGTATATATATATATTATTTGAAATAACCATAGACACTCTATATGCAGTAATGATCGAGTTCTCTATACAGGGTTGAGGTTGATTCTATAATAATATATATACTTTGAGTTGTGATCGAGTCTGAGACATGTACACGAGTCATGATGAAAGGACCCGTTCATATACATTATAAACGATTCACAATAGTTGATTACATTGCGAGGTATTTGACCTCTATATGATACATTTTACAAACATTGCATTCGTTTTTAAAAGAGAATCTTTCTTTACATCGAAAATTGACAGGCATGCATACCATTTCATAATATCCACTATCCAACTATAAATTGATTTAATAATAATCTTTTATGAACTCAATGACTCGAATGCAACGTTCTTCGAAATATGCTATGAAAGACTCCAAGTAATATCTTTAAAATGAGCAAATGCACAGCGGAAGATTTCTTTAACACCTGAGAATAAACATGCTTTAAAATGTCAACCAAAAGGTTGGTGAGTTCATTAGTTTATCATAATCATTTATTTCCATCATTTTAATAGACCACAAGAATTTCATTTCCAGTTCTCATAAATATACGTCCCATGCATAGAGACAAAAATAATCATTCATATGGTGAACACCTGGTAACCGACATTAACTAGATACATATAAGAATATCCCTTATCATTCCGGGATCCTCCTTCGGACATGATATAAATTTCAAAGTACTAAAGCATCCGGTACTTTGGATGGGGTTTGTTAGGCCCAATAGATCTATCTTTAGGATTCGCGTCAATTAGGGTGTCTGTTCCCTAATTCTTAGATTACCAGACTTTAATAAAAAGGGGCATATTCGATTTCGATAATTCAACCATAGAATGTAGTTTCAATTACTTGTGTCTATTTCGTCAAACATTTATAAAAACGCATGTATTCTCAGTCCCAAAAATATAAAGGGTAAAAAGGCAAATGAAACTCACCATACTGTATTTCGTAGTAAAAATACATATAACGTCATTGAACAAGTGCAAGGTTGGCCTCGGATTCACGAACCTAAATTAATTATATATATTTATGTGTTGGTCAATATTTGTCTAACAAATTAGGTTAAGTCATAGTGTACCACAATCCTAATGCTCGAGACTAATATGCAAAAGTCAACAAAAGTAAATTTGACTCAAAATAATTTCCAAAAATCTATACATGATTAATATATAGTTTAAATATCATCGTTTTATATTTTTAAATATTTTTAAAAGATTTATTAGAGTAAATAATATAATATAATTTATTAATAAATAAAATTTTATATTAAATTTATATAATAAAATATACTTTTATATATATTAAGTAATAAAATTTATAGGGTTCATTTAATATCATAAAGATAATATGATAGGTATTATTAAAATAAGTTATTACACGTAGTAAAATATGTTTGTATCACATATTTATTTGATAAAATAATATCTATAATGATAGTAAGTAAAAGTTGTATTATTTTGTAATAATAATTATTATTATAAAAATATCAATATTTATAATTACTAAGATGACATTATGATAAAACGATAATTCTAATTATGATAACTTTAATATTTACGATAATTTTTAATATTATCTTTAAAATAATAATTCTATTTAAAATAATAATAATAATGATATTTTATAGTAACAATGATATTTCAATTAAAATGATAATTTTTGTTAAAATGATAGTTTTAATACTAACGATACTTTTAATAATAATAGTAATGATAAAAATAATAAGAACGATAATTTTATCTAAATCAATATCTTATAATATTTTAATTTCATCATGATACTCTTACTCATTATTTCCTAATCGTTTAATAGCTTTTAATCGTCTTTTATATCGTGTTCATAATAACGATAATAATAATAATAATACTAATAATAATAATAATAATAACTGAATAATAATAATAATACTAATTATAACTTTAACGATAATAACGATAGTAATAATAAAAAAATAACAATTTTTAATGATAAATCTCTTTTATTGATAAAGATAATAATAATCATAATAATAAGATAAAACTAGAACGACGATAAAAACGATGATAATAATAATCATTTTTAATAAAAATATCGAAAATTCAATTGATTATAACTTCTAATCCGTTCATCGAAACCATTCGATATCTAAAGGAAAAGTTCTTAATTTTTCGCTAGCTTTCCAAGGACATGCATATCTTATACCTTATCTCAACCGCAAGTGTAACTAATTCAACATTCAACCTAACCTGTCTAAGGGCAATATTAAAAGTACAAGCATGCATAATCCTAAATACTCGAGCACTAGTCAGGGATACACTATTAGTATGTAAAAGTTAAATTATGAGTACTCACGTATCAATATTGAGATTCAATATTGCAGGAAAGGTACGTAGACGCAACGGAAATGATAAACACTATATTGACCTCACGAGCATACCCATGAACCATACTCAATCACCTCCATAGCTATAACCCATAATTTCCTTAATCCTATCCCACTCGAAAAACAATTTCGAAATCACTCGGACAGCACTCCGTCGTAATATTTTATGTATACTAATAATATTTTGAAATAATACGGAGTAAATATATATATGTAAATCGATTGAGAGAGTTTAGAGAAAAATATTTTTAAGTTTCTATGAAATAATGAAACCTATTGAATTCTATTTATAATAGATTTTTGAATTATTAAAGTGACTTATTAAAGTATGAATTATTAAAGTGAATTATTAAAGTATGAATTATTAAAGTGAATTATTAAAGTATGAATTATTAAAGTGAATTATTAAAGTTAAAGTAAAGTAAAAATAAAGTAAATTTAAAGTTTAAGTATAGTAAAAGTATAAAACTATGTACGTATAATACGCGTATAAATATATATAATATTAATTTAAATCGTTATATATATAAAATAAAATATAAATATCGTTATCTTTATCATACTAGTTAAGTAATGAGTTGTCAAAAGTGGTTCTAGATATTTATAAAAGTTATATACGTTTTAATAATAAAGTTCTTTTTAAACTAAAAATATTTTTGTACGTTTAAAACTAAATAGATCAATCGAGTCTTTATGAGATTCAATCTTCCACTATCCTTTGTCTAGTTCTCAATGATTGACAATTTGTTCTTATTTATAAATCACTTTACCATTTTCTGAATATTGTTAAAATGGAAAGATTTCTCAAATCAACGTGGGCCTTTCAACAGAGACTTGTAATCATAATTCAATATATCTGATAATTCAATCATTTGATCTTATCTTCTAATTCCATTGATAAATATTTTGAAACAGATACAATCATATAAAGTATTTAATCTAATATTTTGTTTACGTTTCAAGTTATAATATATATACACATATACATATATAATCATATTCGTTTAATGGTTCGTGAATCGTTGGAACTTGGTCGAGGATGAATGAATGTATGAACATAGTTTAAAATTCTTGAAATTTAACTTAACAAATATTGCTTATCGTGTCGGAAACATATAAAGATTAAAGTTTAAATTTGGTTGGAAATTTCCGGGTTGTCACAGTACCTACCCGTTAAAGAAATTTCGTCCCGAAATTTAAGTGGAAAGGTCGTGAATGATAATAAGTATGTTTTTATGATGCATACTGTAACGACCCTGGAATTTCCAATGTTTATTTATTAATAATTATTATTATTAATACGTGTGATTAAACGAATGTACGTTATTACATTTACATGTTGCCATGGTTGCCCGTACTTGATTTTTAAGTGCCCGAAACGTCTTTGTGACACCCGGAACTTGCACGAATAATATTTCTAGATATTATTTGCATTCATGATTAGTTTTATTAATCATTTTAATTAACAAAGGTTACTTGTTAGTTACTTGGGCTTTAATTGGTTTAACTTGTGATTTATTTGAACTTGGGCTTTGATTAGTTAATGGACTCATGAATTAAGAGTTGTAAGCCCACCCTACCTTTAAGTGGGCTTAGTTAGCCCACTCTTTCCAAGTGTAAGTATTACTTGAAACATTAACTAGTTAGTTTTAACAATTAGAATCTAGTTCGTTGTTCTTCCCATGCATGCACCCATTTTAACCACCTTTAAGGACAACTACATGCTTGTAACCATCAAACAATTGCCTCCCTCCCTTCATTTTTGCTGCAGCCGTGAGTTTCAAGGGGTTAGAAGGGATTCAAATATTTTTTTTTTACTTACTACTTGTTCACTTGTAACCTTCATTCATTACACACACACTTTACTTGCAAAAATCCTCTCAACTTTTCTTTCATTTCTTTCTCTCTTTTGCTCCCTTTCTTGTAAGTAACTAGAGCAATTTTTCTCTTCTTCTTTTCTTGTAAAAACCGATTTCTACATGAACATAATCATCATCATCTTTTGTTTATTGTTACTAGTCTTTGATTAGTTAATTACTTGTTGTTATTTACTTACATGTTTCAAGAATCTAACTTTCTAGTTTGATTCATCCTTTATCTTGTTTTAACAAGAACAATCAAGAACTAAACTCTCTAGTTTAGGTTCTACATATAATGTTTCAAAGATTATAAAGTTCTTGTGTTGATTAAAGACATACTTGTAAGTCATGGAAGTAAACTTAAAGTTTACTTTACTTAAAGATCAACTTTGGTTGAATCTTTAAAAGTATGAACAACCATGAATCTTTTCTTGTTTATTTAAGTTTAATTCTTCAATTTATGCACTTTAATTTCATGTAGTTAGTTTATATGGTCAAGTACTACAAGTTAGTCTTGATCTCATATCTCTTGAACAAATTAAGTTAACTTTGAAAGTTCAAGAACACACAAATAAGTCTTCTTTAAATATAACTTTGGATCTAGACTTTTGAGTCTTGGATCTTCAAGATCAAACTAAGAACTATGTTCTACTACTTATGATCTTGATTAGTTAGTTTACTTTCAAGTTTGTAACTTGTTATTAGCTTTAAAGTCCATGTATGTGTTAGATCTAAGACTTTGATGCAACTTTGGTTCATCAAACTTCATACAACTCTTAAGTGAGTTGTGCTTCATGTCTTAGACTTGCACATGGGTTATGATGGCCAAGACTTGGTTAATATGATGTAGATACTTGAAGCTATATGCATCAAGGATGAGAACCATGATGAACATCAAGCACCAAGACCACCGGAACCCTTTTAAACTCACTGTTCTGTCCAAAACCTACTGACCTGATGCTTCTAGAACAGACCAGTAGACCTGGGCTGTTCTAACCTTTATTTTTAGATAGAACTTTTCAGTAGATAACTTTTCATATAGGACTCATCTTAATCCGAGTTACGGTTTAGGATTTATGGCCCTCCGATCGTTACTATGTCCTTTAACGTTGTGCAGAAATTTCTGACCTACTCGCACTTAGACCGTCGCCACGGTCAAACCAAGACGAGTTTGCTTCTGTAAATTTTACCACACTTAAGGGACTCATAGACGGAGCCATGGCCACTGGTCTCACCTTAATTCAGTAAGGGTAGAGGCCGTGGTGACTGACTGAAGTCGGACTTTGTTTTAAGCTACTTTCATAAACGAAACCTACTTTACGCCTTTTGTTTAATGATGATTGATGATGACCCTTAAGACCTTAAATACATACTTTTAAACCTATTAAGAAGATTTACTGACTTAGTACTATTTGACTTAGGTTGAGGACTTCGGACCATTTACTTGCACACCTTTCCCGACTACTACTTTACCGCTACATATCATTGTGAGTTATAGCATTCCCTTTTTACTTTAACTTATTTTGGGAACTGAGAATACATGCGGATTTTATGTTTTACATCCTAGGCACGAGTACTTAAACTTATATATGTGTGGGTTATACAACGGCATAAACATTCCCTTTAGCTCGGTAACGTTTAATCATTGGTTTTTGAACCATGAACGCGAATCTTAGATATGGATCCATAGGGTTTGACATCCCCACTCGGGCTAGTAGCGCTAGCATTTAACGAGTGTTTAATACTTCGTAAACATACGCACTTACCAAGTGTACTTTCAGGGGGTATAAACATTAAGTTAGTTACCAAGTGCCCACGGTTAACATATACTTTATCATACTGTTTTGAAACGCTCTTTGTAGCACTGAAATCTCGTGGCCTACCTTACATACTGTTATACTTAAACTATAGCTCACCAACCTTTGTGTTGACATTTTTAACCATGTATTTCTCAGGTGCTTGAGGTTGCTTCCGCTGTGTACTAGTCGTGCTGTAGAACCCGCTGCTTAGAGTTGTTATCGCATGACTACTTATCTTGCATTCAAACTTATTTACTTTTGAAACTATGTTATGTAACGACCTTTGGGGTCACATATACTTATTTATTTGCTTCTACTTAGGGAAGCATGCTTTTGAAATGTAAAACATTTGATGTCGGTTATGACATCACCTTTTTATCGTGAATGCAACTTCTTTAATTACAGCATATAGTACTTAACCTTGTAATGATCCTGTTGTTGATGATTCATACACGATGGTTTTGTACGGGGCATCACATTTGGTATCAGAGCATTGGTTGTAGGGAATTAGGTTGCATTAGTGAGTCTAAGACCGACCCGAGTAGGATTCACTAATAGGACTAATCTACAACTTGCTAGTTTACTTGTTTCCGCTGAACTTACTGCATGCTGCTGCTTACTTTTTCCGCTATATGCCGTATACTACTACATGATTTCACTACTGCATGATGCTACTTGCTTTCGATTGCATGCTACTTTCATACGAATTGCTGTTATTGCCATGCTAGTTACTGTTATACATGATTTAAACTGTTGGCCTATTATTTGCTTGCTTTATGACATACTGACATGGAAAATTTATTTTTCCTTGTTCAGATGTCGGATGTTCCACCTGCTGGCATTTCGGGCAGTACAGA
Source organism: Rutidosis leptorrhynchoides (assembly GCF_046630445.1). Lineage (NCBI taxonomy): Eukaryota > Viridiplantae > Streptophyta > Magnoliopsida > Asterales > Asteraceae > Rutidosis > Rutidosis leptorrhynchoides. The sequence goes on along the minus strand of NC_092343.1, from coordinate 305,762,760 downwards.
CTCAGACCCCGTCGCCCTACCTACTGCTACACCTGCTGCTGCTACAGCCGGTATACCGGCCCCGACACCCACTAGTGATCCCGGCGCTTCTACTTCCGGAGATGGTACTAGTGCACCTGCCCCAGTGTCCGCTCCCGGACCCTCGAGGTCACAGCCCCGTATTGGTGGTATTGAGATCCCCGCGGAGTTCGGGGAAGGGCCGTTTCGTAACCACATGCGTACGCCTTGCCGACGCACTCCTGACGGACGTTTAGTCGTGATTCCGCCAGGCAGACACAGACATATGTTGGCCGCCTTCGGATACTTCGGATTACCAGCTCAGCCACCAGTGTCACCACCACACGATTCGGATGACTCATCATCCGCCGATTCTTCATCATCAGACGACTCCAGCGATGATGAGGATCCTGCTGATAAACCTATTCAGGCACCCTCCACCCCGCCAAAGAAGCGATACCGTTCCGACGGTACCGTCATTCTAGGGGTGAATGGAGGTCGTGCTTTTACTGACGCTTTTGGCCATCGTTGTAGGGTTACTGCTCGTAAACGAGTTGTGCCATACCCTGCCGACCCACAGATACGTAAGGTTCCCCGTTACGTATTGACTATTCCTGGAACCGTACCACTTAGATTTAGATACGGACCACTTACATCTAGGGACGTACCGTCTACATCCAGAGCCGGACCATCTACATCAGCACCACCGGCACCACCCGCACCACCAGCCCCACCTGCACTGCCTGCCCCACCAGCTCCCTCTAACGAGGAACTGATGAGGGAGGTTGAGACTCTCCGAGCTCGAGTCACTGAGCTCGAGGAGCAGTTGGCTCGAGGAGCAGTTCAACCGCCTTCACCGTAGGACCTTGTATTTAGATTTCATGATGTAATCTAGATATAGTTTCATGTATTTCATATGTATTGTACGAACTTATTCAGATGTATGAAACTTATTATTATTAATGAATGGAACTTTGCGTTATTTAATTCTTGCACGATGTTCTATTTACATTGCTGTACGATGATTCTGTGGTATTTGTACCTAGATGCATTATTTAATAACATGTGATGTTTTGATTCCATTTTGGTCACTATATACTGTATTATTACTACTTGCATACTAGATTTTGACTTGAGTCAAAATTTTTGTTTAGAATACCATGGCTAACGGAAGATCCACACCTACCGCCGCCCAAATTGAGGACATGATCAACGAACGGGTCGCTGCAGCCCTAGCAGAAATAAATCTCAAAGCTCCACCACCACCACCACCGGTTATTCCACCCGTTCGAAATGGGTGTACATACAAGGAATTCCAGAGCTGCAAACCGCATAACTTCAGCGGCACCGAGGGACCAGTTGGTCTCACCAGATGGTTCAAAAAACTTGAATCAGTATTCCGAGTTAGCAACTGTTCGGAGGACAATAAGACCAAGTTTGCATCTTGCACGCTATCAGACGGCGCGCTAACGTGGTGGAACACGTTAGCTCAAGCGAAAGGTATCGATGAGGCGTATGCTATGCCATGGGAGGAATTCAAGGCGGCTATGATTGATGAGTATTGTCCGAGAACCGAAATTCAGAAGATGGAAATCGAATTTATGCAGTTAAAGGCCATAGGGAACGACCTTAACAGTTACAACCGTAGGTTTTTGGAGTTGGCTCTTATGTGTCCGACCATGGTCACCCCCGAATTCAAGTGCATGGAGAAATACTTCTCGGGACTTCCTAAGTCCATCAAGGGTAATGTCACCTCATCCAAGCCACCGAATGTCCCCGAAGCAATGCGCATGGTGCATACTCTCCTGAATCAAATCATCCTTGACGAGCCGGAGAAGGCTAAGTTTGAAGCCGGTAGTAGCGAAAAGAGGAAATGGGATAACAACCACAACAACCACAACAACAACAACAACAACAACAACAACAACAACAACAACAACAACAACAACAGGGGGAGAAACTACGATCAAACCCCCGCCAAGAGGCACAACAACAGTGGAAACCCTAATCCCAACAACAACACCAACACCAACCCGAACTACAAAGGAACCTTACCTCAATGCAAGAGGTGTTACAAGCACCACACTGGGTATTGCAATGTTGTCTGTGAGAAGTGCCAACGGGCTGGGCACATCGGGAAAGACTGCAAGGTCACCACTTTGAATGGGAAGCCGAACACCAATGGACCTAAGAAGTGCTACGAATGTGGACAGATGGGCCATTTCAGAAACGCATGCCCCAAAAAGCGAAAAGATGGCGGGCCACCCCGTGGTAGAGCTTTTAATGTTAATGCAAGGGATGCACGCGATAACCCCGACTTGGTGACAGGTATATTCAAAATCAACAATCTTTTAGCTTCTGTCTTGTTTGATACTGGTGCGGATAGAAGTTATGTATGTAGACATTTTTGCGATAAGATTAATTGGTCATTAGTCCCGTTAAAAGAAAGTATGCTTGTCGAGGTCGCAAATGGAAAACTTGAAAAGGTTAACCATATTAGTCGTGGAGCTATTATCAACATAGCTGGTGCAGATTTCGAAATTGACTTGATACCTATCAAACTGGGAAGTTTTGACGTGATCGTCGGTATGGATTGGTTGAGCAAGATAAAGGCCGATATTATCTGTGGAGATAAAGCACTTCGCATACCACAAGGAGATGGCGAACCACTGGTTATCTATGGAGAGAGATGTACCTCGAAGTTGAACCTCATTAGTTGCGTGAAAGCGCAAAAGATTATGAAGAAGGGGCGTTTTGCTGTCCTAGCACATGTGAAAGCGGTAGAAACTGAGGTGAAGAGCGTGAACGACGTTCGAATTGTGAACGAATTTTACGATGTCTTCCCAGAGGAATTTCCTGGATTACCGCCGCAGAGAGCAGTAGAGTTTCAGATTGACTTAGTGCCAGGAGCTGCACCTGTAGCTCGCGCACCTTATAGACTCGCACCTTCCGAAATGCAAGAATTACAGAGTCAACTACAAGAGCTATTAGATCGAGGGTTTATCCAACCAAGCTTCTCGCCTTGGGGCGCACCTGTGTTGTTTGTGAAGAAGAAGGATGGATCCTTCCGTATGTGTATCGACTACCGTGAACTCAACAAATTGACTATCAAGAATCGGTATCCTCTTCCATGAATTGACGATCTTTTTGATCAACTACAAGGATCGAGCATTTATTCAAAGATCGATTTGCGATCCGGATATCACCAGCTGAGGGTGAAGGAAAGTGACGTGATGAAAACTGCATTCAGGACCCGTTATGGTCATTATGAGTTTCTCGTGATGCCATTCGATTTAACAAATGCACCTGCCGTGTTCATGGACCTCATGAATCGTGTCTGCAAGCCTTACTTGGATAAGTTTGTTATCGTCTTCATAGATGATATCCTCATCTACTCTAGGAGCAAAGAAGAGCATGAGCAACACCTCCGGCTAGTACTTGAACTCTTAAGACAAGAGCAACTTTACGCCAAGTTCTCCAAGTGTGAATTTTGGTTGAAGGAAGTACAATTTTTGGGTCATGTTGTAAGCGACCAGGGTATCAAAGTTGATCCCGCCAAGATTGAAGCCATCAGCAAGTGGGAGACCCCCACTACTCCAACGCATATTCGCCAATTCCTAGGTCTCGCCGGTTATTATCGAAGGTTTATTGAAGGATTTTCTCTGATTGCGCGTCCTTTGACCGCGCTGACTCACAAAGGGAAGAAGTTCATTTGGGAACCCGCACACGAATCAGCATTCCAAACTTTGAAGAAGAATTTAACCTCCGCACCTATTCTATCGCTTCCCGAAGGCAGTGACGATTTCGTTGTTTATTGTGATGCATCGAAGAGTGGTTTTGGTTGTATACTGATGCAACGATCAAAGGTTATTGCCTATGCCTCCCTCCAATTGAAGATTCACGAGCGGAACTACACTACGCATGATCTTGAACTTGGAACCATTGTCTTTGCGCTCAAATTGTGGAGACATTATTTGTATGGAACTAAGAGCACTATTTTCACCGATCACAAGAGTCTCCAGCACATCTTTGATCAGAAGCAACTGAATATGAGACAGCGTCGATAGATCGAGATGCTCAACGACTACGATTGTGAACTCCGTTATCACCCTGGCAAGGCCAATGTTGTAGCTGATGCTTTAAGCCGAAAGGAGAGGACGGCACCTCTTCGTGTTAGGGCTCTGAACATCACCATCCATTCGAACCTCAACAGCCAGATCAGAGTAGCCCAAGTTGAGGCTCTCAAGGAGGAGAACATATCTCACGAACATTTGAACATACTTGTCTCTCGATTCGAGGTTAGGGAGTCTGGACTCCGATGTTATGCCGGAAGAATTTGGGTACCTCTTTATGGAGATCTACAGAACCTGATACTTGATGAAGCACACAAGTCGAGATATTCGATTCATCATGGAGTGGGTAAAATGTACCACGACCTTAAAGAACAGTATTGGTGGCCGAATCTTAAGAAGGACATTTCGACTTATGTTGGTAAGTGTTTAACTTGCTCGAAGGTTAAAGCCGAGCATCAGAGACCTTCTGGATTACTTTAGCAACCGGAGATCCTACAATGGAAGTGGGAAAGGATCACAATGGATTTCATCACCAAGCTACCAAAGACAGTGGGCGGATACGATACCATTTGGGTTATTGTTGACCGCCTTACCAAATCTGCACACTTTCTAGCGATGAAGGAAGTGGATACAATGGAGAGACTTGCTCAATTATACATTAAGGAGGTTGTATCACGACACGGTGTACCTTTATCGATCATCTCCGATCGCGATCCCCGTTTTGCCTCTAGATTTTGGCGTTCTTTGCAAGAAGCCATGGGAACTCGTCTCGACATGAGCACTGCTTATCATCCTCAGACTGACGGGCAAAGCGAACGAACGATTCAGACCTTGGAGGACATGCTGCGTGCATGTGTCATTGATTTTGGAAAGGCCTGGGAAAGGCATTTGCCACTCGCCGAATTCTCGTGCAACAACAGTTATCACTCTAGCATTAATGCTGCACCTTTTGAAGCATTGTATGGCCGTAAGTGCCGATCTCCTATTTGTTGGGCCGAAGTAGGCGAAAAGCAAATCACCGGACCCGAGGTAGTCCATGAAACCACAGAGAAGATTGCTCAGATTCAAGCTAGACTTAAGACTGCCCGTGATCGCCAAAAGAGTTATGCCGATCTTAAACATAAGGACTTTGAATTCAATGTTGGTGATCGTGTAATGTTAAAGGTTGCACCTTGGAAAGGTGTGATCCGTTTTGGAAAACGTGGGAAGTTGAACCCACGATACATTGGTCCTTTTGAGATCTTGGAACGTGTTGGACCCGTTGCTTACCGATTAGATCTACCAGCACAATTGAGCTCAGTTCATCCTACCTTCCATGTGTCAAACTTGAAGAAGTGTCTTGCTGCACCCGAACTTATCATACCACTGGAAGAACTTACAATTGACGACAAACTCCACTTTGTGGAAGAACCTGTTGAAATTATGGATCGTGAGATCAAAACTTTGAAACAAAACAAGATTCTGATTGTACGAGTACGATGGAATGCCAAACGAGGACCTGAGTTTACTTGGGAGCGAGAGGATCAAATGATGCGAAAGTATCCTCACCTTTTCCCGACTCCTACATCTACCTCAGCTTAAATTTCGGGACGAAATTTTCTTTAACAGGTGGGTAATGTAACGACCCTGGAATTTCCAACGTTTATTTATTAATAATTATTATTATTAATACGTGTGATTAAATGAATGTACGTTATTACATTTACATGTTGCTATGGTTGCCCGTACTTGATTTTTAAGTGCCCGAAACGTCTTTGTGACACCCGAAACTTGCACGAATAATATTTCTAGATATTATTTGCATTCATGATTAGTTTTATTAATCATTTTAATTAACAAAGGTTACTTGTTAGTTACTTGGGCTTTAATTGGTTTAACTTGTGATTTATTTGAACTTGGGCTTTGATTAGTTAATGGACTCATGAATTAAGACTTGTAAGCCCACCCTACCTTTAAGTGGGCTTAGTTAGCCCACTCTTTCCAAGTGTAAGTATTACTTGAAACATTAACTAGTTAGTTTTAACAATTAGAATCTAGTTAGTTGTTCTTCCCATGCATGCACCCATTTTAACCACCTTTAAGGACAACTACATGCTTGTAACCATCAAACAATTGCCTCCCTCCCTTCATTTTTGCTGCAGCCATGAGTTTCAAGGGGTTAGAAGGGATTCAAATATTTTTTTTTACTTACTACTTGTTCACTTGTAACCTTCATTCATTATACACACACTTTACTTGCAAAAATCCTCTCAACTTTTCTTTCATTTCTTTTTCTCTTTTGCTCCCTTTCTTGTAAGTAACTAGAGCAATTTTTCTCTTCTTCTTTTCTTGTAAAAACCGATTTCTACATGAACATAATCATCATCATCTTTTGTTTATTGTTACTAGTCTTTGATTAGTTAATTACTTGTTGTTATTTACTTACATGTTTCAAGAATCTAACTTTCTAGTTTGATTCATCCTTTATCTTGTTTTAACAAGAACAATCAAGAACTAAACTCTCTAGTTTAGGTTCTACATATAATGTTTCAAAGATTATAAAGTTCTTGTGTTGATTAAAGACATACTTGTAAGTCATGGAAGTAAACTTAAAGTTTACTTTACTTAAAGATCAACTTTGGTTGAATCTTTAAAAGTATGAACAACCATGAATCTTTTCTTGTTTATTTAAGTTTAACTCTTCAATTTATGCACTTTAATTTCATGTAGTTAGTTTATATGGTCAAGTACTACAAGTTAGTCTTGATCTCATATCTCTTGAACAAATTAAGTTAACTTTGAAAGTTCAAGAACACACAAATAAGTCTTCTTTAAATATAACTTTGGATCTAGACTTTTGAGTCTTGGATCTTCAAGATCAAACTAAGAACTATGTTCTACTACTTATGATCTTGATTAGTTAGTTTACTTTCAAGTTTGTAACTTGTTATTAGCTTTAAAGTCCATGTATGTGTTAGATCTAAGACTTTGATGCAACTTTGGTTCATCAAACTTCATACAACTCTTAAGTGAGTTGTGCTTCATGTCTTAGACTTGCACATGGGTTATGATGGCCAAGACTTGGGTTATGATGGCCAAGACTTGGTTAAGATGATGTAGATACATCAATGAGTTGTACACTTGAAGCTATATGCATCAAGTATGAGAACCATGATGAACATCAAGCACCAAGACCACCGGAACCCTTTTAAACTCACTGTTCTGTCCAAAACCTACTGACCTGATGCTTCTGGAACAGACCAGTAGACCTGGGCTGTTCTAACCTTTATTTTTAGATAGAACTTTTCGAGTAGATAACTTTTCATATAGGACTCATCTTAATCCGAGTTACGGTTTAGGATTTATGGCCCTCCGATCGTTACTATGTCCTTTAACGTTGTGCAGAAATTTCTGACCTACTCGTACTTAGACCGTCGCCACGGTCAAACCAAGACGAGTTTGCTTCTGTAAATTTTACCACACTTAAGGGACTCATAGACGGAGCCATGGCCACTGGTCTCACCTTAATTCAGTAAGGGTAGAGGCCGTGGTGACTGACTGAAGTCAGACTTTGTTTTAAGCTACTTTCATAAACGAAACCTACTTTACGCCTATTGTTTAATGATGATTGATGATGACCCTTAAGACCTTAAATACATACTTTTAAACCTATTAAGACGATTTACTGACTTAGTACTATTTGACTTAGGTTGAGGACTTCGGACCATTTACTTGCACACCTTTCCCGACTACTACTTTACCGCTACATATCATTGTGAGTTATAGCATTCCCTTTTTACTTTAACTTATTTTGGGAACTGAGAATACATGCGGATTTTATGTTTTACATCCTAGGAACGAGTACTTAAACTTATATATGTGTGGGTTATACAACGGCATAAACATTCCCTTTAGCTCGGTAACGTTTAATCATTGGTTTTTGAACCATGAACGCGAATCTTAGATATGGATCCATAGGGTTTGACATCCCCACTCGGGCTAGTAGCGCTAGCATTTAACGAGTGTTTAATACTTCGTAAACATACGCACTTGCCAAGTGTACTTTCAGGGGGTATAAACGTTAAGTTAGTTACCAAGTGCCCACGGTTAACATATACTTTATCATACTGTTTTGAAACGCTCTTTGTAGCACTGAAATCTCGTGGCCTACCTTACATACTGTTATACTTAAACTATAGCTCACCAACCTTTGTGTTGATGTTTTTAAGCATGTATTTCTCAGGTGCTTGAGGTTGCTTCCGCTGTGTACTAGTCGTGTTGTAGAACCCGCTGCTTAGAGTTGTTATCGCATGACTACTTATCTTGCATTCAAACTTATTTACTTTTGAAACTATGTTATGTAACGACCTTTGGGGTCACGTATACTTATTTATTTGCTTCTACTTAGTGAAGCATGCTTTTGAAATGTAAAACATTTGATGTCGGTTATGACATCACCTTTTTATCGTGAATGCAACTTCTTTAATTACAGCATATAGTACTTAACCTTGTAATGACCCTGTTGTTGATGATTCGTACACGATGGTTTTGTACGGGGCATCACACATACGGGCTGAAAATTAGAGTTTTATCATCAGCGAATAATTTGGATAAACAATCCATTTATATGAAGAGTACGAATGAAGCTAACATAGAAGAGTGAAATGAGTAAGTGTAGATTCATCTTATCATTTGACGTAGATATGATTGATTCCCAGATTTCAAGGGATTTGAAGAAAATCTTCTTAATAAGATTTGACTCTCCGGTAATCAAGGGAATTAGGATCCGCTTTAAATGCGATCGTCCATTTTAATTGTTCTGTCAGAGATTTTCTTATAAATTCACCTCCTTCATTTCCTTACAACTCACACCTTCTGTTGATGCATTTTATGCAAATCCCTAGACATCTACCCACGTCCATTGCAGGTACAACAGTTTACAGGCCACCATGATTGCTCGTTATTATCCTATACGTGTTTGTATGTGGTTACAGGAACTGCAGGAATGAGATTTAGATGTTTGACTATGTTAGACTTAGTCAGACGTACGAGTGAAGCCTCACTAGTACAGCTGACAGGCTCATACGTACGGCTGATACTGAGCTAAGTCACAATTACAACCTAAATGAGAAGACACGAGTGAGTGATCACCCGTACGGCTGATGAAGCCAACTCGTACGTGTGATGAATGAATCGTATGGGTGAGTCAACAACAGGGGTATATAAAGTCTTATGTTCTTCAATTTTAGGTTAAGTCTCTCATTTGTTACACACACTCAGATCTAGTGAGCTCCTCCAATTTTCTCTCAGTCCAAATCACCCAGGTGGTGAATAATAGCTCTAGGTGTTGATTTAATCACACTTGATTTAGTTGTGGTTTGACTAAATTAATCAAAAAAAAATAACCTATTCACTAGAGGGTTTGATTCACTTATTCCGCCATTGTGTGAGTTAAATCTGTTGATTTCTAAGTTCCTAGTCATGTTTCATCACCTTCTATTCTTTCCCCCTCAACTCATATTTTAAAGTATTCATAAATATGCTCCATCCAGTTCTGATTCTCGATATACTTCTAACTTTCATATCGGTCATTCTTCTTTTTCATCTACCGCCGGAAGAATCTATTTACTTCTACTATACTCTTGGATTTATAGTGTTTCTAGTTCTCCCGTGTCTTTATATTGCTTCATGCATCGATATATATGGTTTATAATTTCTGGTTTATCGTTGGGCTTTATATGTTCCCTTATATTTCAAAGTCTCTGCTTCTGTCTTCTATAATCATTATCATTAACAGTTAATGCTCTCTTTTATTTGCTGCAATTTATACCCTAATTTTTATTTCGGAGTTTTGTCCTTTTGTTTCTTCTTCTTGCGATTAAGCACCGCTTGTAATGGTCCAGAATTCACAGATATGAATTTCAGAATGAACATTGTTAATGTTCTAGGAAGGAAATTGTGATGGCACGATCTTGACTTGTCAAATTACTAGAATACCTTGGAAAAGGCCGAATCATCAAGAAATATTTTCTTGATATTTTAGAGGTTAAATAGAATACAAGAGTCGTATAACATGGCACATGATGATATTATGATCTGTGAATCATCACGTTCCATTTAGAAACTCAGCATGACTTACTGTAATATAATCACGTTGATCAAGTGTCATTATATTATACTAATTCATGCTTCAGTTCCCAACACTACTTCAAAATATTCCTATTTTAAACTTGAATGTTTCAGAATTTAGAAACTAAAATAGTTTCTTTTATGATGTAATACAGATAGCGCAAAGAGGTAAATGATTTCAAATAAGAAAAATTAAGAAAATATCTTCAGAAATATGGAGGATATTTATAATGAAAGATATGATGATATTTTAGAATTTCTAATATCGGAGGATGATGAAGAATATTGTCCGCAGGGGTTTAGAGTCAGGAGCAAGGTATTCGTTAATGACTTCAGCAGGTACTGAATCATTTGGATCCTTTGAAGTCAGGTTCAGTCTTTGTAATTTGTCCAAAGCCTCCTTCCTACTTTGCTCAATCCGTTTTCCAGTTCCAAAACTTCTCTTTTTCTGCGCTTTTCCAGCACACTTCATCATTATCATTATGCTTTTACCGTTTAAAGTCGTTTTTAGTTTTTGCTGCTTCATCAGCATTTTTTCCATTTTCGGAGAACCAATTCTTAGTTCGGAGTGTTTTTCAGAAACTTCACATTCAAATTAAGTCCAGAAGATACACGTTATATATACACATATAACTGTTGGCGTAGACATGCTGCGAGATTTCAAAATACTGATTGCTAATTCCCAATGATTCGTATGGCAATTCTCATTACAAGATGCGAATGAGTAAATGATGGGGTTTCAATAAATAATTATAATGACTTTTTGGAGAGGCTAAAGTCAAAGGGTAATGAAGTTGTTGGTACATCTGCTAATAATGTGGTGGAATGTAAAAGGTTCTCTGGTAACGATGGTGTATATCTCAAGGTTATAATAAGGTTAGTCTGACTGAAAAGTCGAAGTTGACTTGCTGGAGCTGTGACAAAACTGGCTACTTTGAATAGGAGTCGCAAAGTTATTTTTGCTAATAAATGCCAAAGAATCTGACGCGGATACGTTGTTTAAACTTGTACTTTAGTTTCAAGAGTTTTTCGGGTACATAACTGTGGGTAACATGTGGTTGGATCATCATCTCGATTGCTCATCATTCGAAGTGTCTTCAGAAATTTTCGAAGGGTTTGAACACAGATTGTAATCGTTAACATACATTTGATGTTCTAACACAGTTTTGAAGTCAAAATATAGCTTGTGAAAGATGTAAGGATCTAAGAGTGATGATTTTGGTCATATCTCGAGTTGAATTTTGAGATTTCAAAATCAGAATATGTAATTAAATTTTGAATGAGTATGGTTGTTTTGATTTCTATAAAAGAATGTATATTGTTGTGAAAGTAGGGAGTATAATGGATAATTTGCTGAATCAGATTCGAAGAATGTAACATATTAATTGTGAATTTATATATCTCTCGGGTATTACCTACCCGTTAAAAAAAAATTTTACAATTAATATTTTGTACAAAGGAATTTTATTACAGTCTTTATGAAAATATATATATGTATATTTTCTTCAGATGTAACATAGATTTAATGAGTTAATGTTAAATTAAACTCATTTGATTTACAGTTGAAACTAGAATTTAATAATCCCTAAAATCTTTAAAAAGTACATAACTTTTACGCAGTATTTCTTTAATGACATTGAAATTATGAATCAATACTTCGTTATTTGTTGATGTATGATGTTCGGTTCGTGGAATTCTTTTGAATTTCGCAAAGTACGAATGATGTTATCTGAAAAGTTTCGGGTACATCGATGATGAAAGTGTAAAATCAAATATATACTTGATTTATTATGAATTGGAATTTGTTGAATTGTGACAGAGATTGTAGTTAACGCTGGTTAAGTTGCGGCTGAAGGACGTACATTATTGCATATTTGTAATATGAATTAACCGAGTAGTTAAGATTCACACACAATAGTTTAGCACGGAAAGATTTATTTCAAAATATATGTATATATATAATATACATATAATTTCTTGAGAGGGAATGAGTTAATTCTTCATAACTCGTTGATACAATATACACGTTATTGATTCGTAATGATGTCCACAGTGATTCTTGAACTGACGGAGTTTGTGATGTTATCTGTGTTGTTGATTCGGATGTTGACTGTACTGACGATGCTGGTAACGCTGACGGTACTGTTGATGCTGTTGGTAAAGCAAGTTTAGCTTGTTAATCACGCACCATTTTTGTCAGGGTTTATACTCTTCCTTCTATCATTTTGGTTCGCTTAACTGATTTATGGTTAGGGCTAGATTAGATAATCTCTAAGACTTTAGAGATTACATAATCGCCGCAGAATGTTTCTCTAATGAAGTTCTGAATTAATACTTCGTCAGTTATTGTTGTTGGTACTCCTTGGTATCTATGGTGCGTATGACGTTGATGCTCGTGGGACAGATTGTGAAGTTGAGGTTTACGACGCGGTTGTGGTTGGAGGTGGTAATGGTACTGTTGGCGTTGATGATGGTGGTACTGGTTATGCTGCTGATGCTGCTGCTGGTGTTTGTAATCTCTGCACCATATTCTCCAAAGCCACTACCCGAGCACGAAGCTCGTTGACTTCTTTTATTACACCGGGGTGATTGTCGGTTCGGACGAGCGGATAAATAAAATCTAAAATTTGATGTAATATATAATCGTGACGAGATACTCTGGAAATGAGCGAGAAAATGGTGTTTCGGACAGGTTCGCCGGTAAGTGCTTCAGGTTCTTCGTCAAGAGGGCAATGTGGTGGATGGAAGGGATCACCTTCTTCTTGTTTCCAATGATTGAGGAGGCTACGAACCCATCCCCAATTCATCCAGAATAGGTGATGACTGATTGGTTGATCTATTCCGGTCACACTGCTTTCGGAGCTTGAATGGGATTCCATTTCGGAATCTGAGTGACTTGAACTGATGACGAATTCCATTTCGTACGATTGGATAAAGGATTTTTTTTTCGATATGAAATGATTTTGGCTAACGGATGGTATTCTAATTATATATATATATATATATATATATATATATATAGATCAAAAGATTTCGTAGATTACGGAGGACTTTGCGGGATATGTCAGGCAAAGTTTAAAGTAACAGATACGATAAGATATGATTTAGCAGATATGCTAAGATATAAATTTTTGTCTATACACTATTCATGCAATCAATGCAGCAAGACGTGTCTTAGACTAAAAATGATAAGCAGGTAATTTCCAAAGGATGATAAGTAGTTAATTTTCGACACAAAATGATAAGCAAAACTTTTGACATGCAGACACGGTCAAAGTCCAGACTCACTAATGCATCCTATCGACTTATCAGTTAGACACACTAATGCAGACCTGGTTCGCTGAAAGGACCCGTTCATATACATTATAAACGATTCACAATAGTTGATTACATTGCGAGGTATTTGACCTCTATATGATACATTTTACAAACATTGCATTCGTTTTTAAAAGAGAATCTTTCTTTACATCGAAAATTGACAGGCATGCATACCATTTCATAATATCCACTATCCAACTATAAATTGATTTAATAATAATCTTTGATGAACTCAATGACTCGAATGCAACGTTCTTCGAAATATGCTATGAAAGACTCCAAGTAATATCTTTAAAATGAGCAAATGCACAGCGGAAGATTTCTTTAACACCTGAGAATAAACATGCTTTAAAGTGTCAACCAAAAGGTTGGTGAGTTCATTAGTTTATCATAATCATTTATTTCCATCATTTTAATAGACCACAAGAATTTCATTTCCAGTTCTCATAAATATACGTCCCATGCATAGAGACAAAAATAATCATTCATATGGTGTACACCTGGTAACCGACATTAACTAGATACATATAAGAATATCCCTTATCATTCCAGGATCCTCCTTCAGACATGATTTAAATTTCGAAGTACTAAAGCATCCGGTACTTTGGATGGGGTTTGTTAGGCCCAATAGATCTATCTTTAGGATTCGCGTCAATTAGGGTGTCTGTTCCCTAATTCTTAGATTACCAGACTTTAATAAAAAGGGGCATATTCGATTTCGATAATTCAACCATAGAATGTATTTTCAATTACTTGTGTCTATTTCGTCAAACATTTATAAAAGCGCATGTATTCTCAGTCCCAAAAATATAAAGGGTAAAAAGGCAAATGAAACTCACCATACTGTATTTCGTAGTAAAAATACATATAACGTCATTGAACAAGTGCAAGGTTGGCCTCGGATTCACGAACCTAAATTAATTATAAATATTTATGTGTTGGTCAATATTTGTCTAACAAATTAGGTTAAGTCATAGTGTACCACAATCCTAATGCTCGAGACTAATATGCAAAAGTCAACAAAAGTAAATTTGACTCAAAATAATTTCCAAAAATCTATACATGATTAATATATAGTTTAAATATCGTCGTTTTATATTTTTAAATATTTTTAAAAGATTTATTAGAGTAAATAATATAATTTATTTATTAATAAATAAAATTTTATATTAAATTTATATAATAAAATATACTTTTATATATATTAAGTAATAAAATTTATAGGGTTCATTTAATATCATAAAGATAATATGATAGGTATTATTAAAGTAAGTTATTACACGTAGTAAAATATGTTTGTATCACATATTTATTTGATAAAATAATATCTATAATGATAGCAAGTAAAAGTTGTATTATTTTGTAATAATAATTATTATTATAAAAATATCAATATTTATAATTACTAAGATGACATTATGATAAAACGATAATTCTAATTATGATAACTTTAATATTTACGATAATTTTTAATATTATCTTTAAAATAATAATTCTATTTAAAATAATAATAATAATGATATTTTATAGTAACAATGATATTTCTATTAAAATGATAATTTTTATTAAAATGATAGTTTTAATACTAACGATACTTTTAATAATAATAGTAATGATAAAAATAATAAGAACGATAATTTTATCTAAATTAATATCTTATAATATTTTAATTTCATCATGATACTCTTACTCATTATTTCCTAATCGTTTCATTTAATAGTTTTTAATCGTCTTTTATATCGTGTTCATAATAATGATAATAATAGTAATCAAAATAATTAGGTGTTACAAATATTTGTTTTAAATACACTAATATTAATAATGATAGTTACTATAACATTATTAACGATAATACTAATAATTATCTTAATGATAATATAGTAATAATAATAATAACAATAACAATAACCATTTTTAAATAATGATATATATATTAATAACGATAATAATAATAATACTAATAATAATAATAATAATAATAATAATAATAATAATAATTGGATAATAATAATAATACTAATTATAACTTTAACGATAATAACGATAGTAATAATAAAAAAAATAACAATTTTTAATGATAAATCTCTTTTATTGATAAAGATAATAATAATCATAATAATAAGATAAAACTAGAACGACGATAAAAACGACGATAATAATAATCATTTTTAATAAAAATATCGAAAATTTAATTGATTATAACTTCTAATCCGTTTATCGAAACCATTCGATATCTAAAGGAAAAGTTCTTAATTTTTCGCTAGCTTTCCAAGGACATGCATATCTTATACCTTATCTCAACCGCAAGTGTAACTAATTCAACATTCAACCTAACCTGCCTAAGGGCAATATTAAAAGTACAAGCATGCATAATCCTAAATACTCGAGCACTAGTCAGGGATACACTATTAGTATGTAAAAGTTAAATTATGAGTACTCACGTATCAATATTGAGATTCAATATTGCAGGAAAGGTACGTAGATGCAACGGAAATGATAAACACTATATTGACCTCACGAGCATACCCATGAACCATACTCAATCACCTCCATAGCTATAACCCATAATTTCCTTAATCCTATCCCACTCGAAAAACAATTTCGAAATCACTCGGACAGCACTCCGTCGTAATATTTTATGTATACTAATAATATCTTGAAATAATACGGAGTAAATATATATATGTAAATCGATTGAGAGAGTTTAGAGAAAAATATTTTCAAGTTTCTATGAAATAATGAAACCTATTGAATTCTATTTATAATAGATTTTTAAATTATTAAAGTGAATTATTAAAGTATGAATTATTAAAGTGAATTATTAAAGTATGAATTATTAAAGTGAATTATTAAAGTATGAATTATTAAAGTGAATTATTAAAGTATGAATTAGTAAAGTGAATTATTAAAGTATGAATTATTAAAGTGAATTATTAAAGTTAAAGTAAAGTAAAAATAAACTAAAGGTAAAGTTTAAGTATAGTAAAAGTATAAAACTATGTACGTATAATACGCGTATAAATATATATAATATTAATTTAAATCATTATATATATAAAATAAAATATAAATATCGTTATCTTTATCATACTAGTTAAGTAATGAGTTATCAAAAGTGGTTCTAGATATTTATAAAAGTTATATACGTTTTAATAATAAAGTTCTTTTTAAACTGAAAACATTTTTGTACGTTTAAAACTAAATAGATCAATCGAGTCTTTATGAGATTCAATCTTCCACTATCCTTTGTCTAGTTCTCAATGATTGACAATTTGTTCTTATTTATAAATCACTTTACCATTTTCCGAATATTGTTAAAATGGAAAGATTTCTCAAATCAATGTTGGCCTTTCAACAGAGACTTGTAATCATAATTCAATATATCTGATAATTCAATCATTTGATCTTATCTTCTAATTCCATTGATAAACATTTTGAAACAGATACAATCATATAAAGTATTTAATCTAATATTTTGTTTACGTTTCAAGTTATAATATATATACACATATACATATATAATCATATTCGTTTAATGCTTCGTGAATCGTTGGAACTTGGTCGAGGGTGAATGAATGTATGAACATAGTTTAAAATTCTTGAAATTTAACTTAACAAATATTGCTTATCGTGTCGGAAACATATAAAGATTAAAGTTTAAATTTGGTTGAAAATTTCTGGGTTGTCACACACGATATGTATTAATTAATTTGAATATTGTATATTAAAGTATGTATGAATTAATGGACTGTCAACTGTGGACTATCGACTGAGGACTAATAACATTGGACAATTAAAATGAATTAAAATATTGATTATAACATATGAAACTAAATATTTCTTCAAGTTTGCCACTTGATTTCACCTTAAACCTCATTTGTATCTTAACGATTTCAATCTGCGTTCAAACCTTTCATGATTCTTGAAAACACCTCAACCGATAGGATGAACCAATCGCACTTCATCTACGAAAGAAAAGATTGATGCATATAGTTATGCACTTGAAAAAAAAAAAAATCTCTAGGAAACTGAGTAAATGTTTAACACATAACTGTGTTAATTTCTTTAGTGTTATTATTACCCAAAATAACCTTACAGTTCTTCTTTAAAATAGTCAATTTTATCACAGCTCCAGCAAGACAACTCCGACTTTTCATTCGAAACAACCTTATTATAACCTTGATATATATGTGTGCTCTTTTATTGTTACCGGGGAACCTTTTATATTCCACCATATTACCAGCAGATGTACCAGCAACCTCGTCGCTCCTTGGTTTAAATCTCTCCGACAAATCACAATATTTATCTATTGAAGTCTCATCATGTACTCATCCGCATCTTGTAACAAGAATTTGTAGCGACCCCGACAAATCGTCAAATGACGGCGTCATCTACGTATGGTCCCATTACATGTGTCGTAGGTCTTTATAACAAAGTTTGACCGAAAACATGTCGCATTAATTTCATAAAAGGATGTTTCAAAGTTTACAAAAGAAGTTCCCGTAACGAGTACATAACAATGGTTAAAGTTTGTATGAAACACATGCGACACAATTTAAAGTAGCCAAAATACGCTCCACGTATGCAATATACTCGACATCCAATGCAAGTATCAAAAAGTATGTGCGGAAGCATGCATCACCTAAGTTCAAGGACCTGAGAAAACATAGAGAATCTGTCAACGAAAAACGTTGGTGAAATCATAGTTGTATGCATAAAGTATATTTGTATCACAAGGTTTAGTATAAAACGTTTATCAAGCGTATACATCTCAAAAGATGTGTTTGTATCACGAGCACCCAATTATCAAGCTTAACTGAATCTTACCTCTGCATAATAGTGTTAGAACCTACACTATACATTGAAAGAACGTTTCATTCCTTCGAATGAGGGTTCGTTAAACCCGCATGGCCACACAACATAATTTCTCGCTTACACCCTACAAGTGTAACTAATGATAATTGGACTTGAGGCTTTTCGTTCTAACTCGTATGTATCTTTGCTTTTGTATAGTATTCATAACGTTAAAGTATGAAAAGTATATGTAAGTATGTATTGTATATGTTTTCTCATCCCACGATTTTTAAAGTATAAAAGTGTTTGAAGAGTGGGCTATGATCTCACCTTGTATGCACGAACCAAAAAGTACTTCGACAAGTAACGTGTGCAAAGAACAATGCTAGTCTTGACCTAAACAAATAGGTTGTATCAATAACGATAGTCACGAAGGGTCAAAGATGTTCAATTAGTCCTATGGCTCAATACGACTCGATTACTATAGCATGTGAAGCAAATTGTCAAGTTTCATGCAAGATACAAGTATAAAAGCATGTTAGGAAGATTGCATAATTAATTGGTTAAGTTTGACAAAAAGTCAAACTTGGTCGGGTCAAAGTCAACGAAAAAGTCAACATGTTCGGGTCGGGTCCCGGACAAATTTTCCATGCTAATTATTCATATACAAGTATATTAAAACAAGTTTCATGTGAATCGGAGGTCGGTAGCTAGTCAAACATTTCACGTTAAAAGGGACATGGAGGTCAGAATCTGTCCAGGCCATTTGGCGCGCCGCGCGGGGTAGGGTGCGCGCCGCGCGACCTGTAGTTCAGCTATTTTTCTGTCTTTCAAACTATGCATGAGCCAAAACCAATTCTAACACAACTCTTGACCCACAAACACTTATAACGCCTATCATACATCGTTGGAAAGGTATTTTGACGAGGAATGCAACTAAACACATATCATCAATCAAACTTCCACTTGCAACAACCAAAAACCGCAATTAATGTTCCTCATTCAATGCATACAAGTCATAAATGCAATTTAATGATTTGGCAACCAAATTACATGAACGATATGCCGTTTCGAAGGTAATTAAGCATACAACACAACCTAACACTTACAATTAACATTATCAAGCATTTAATGCATCAAGATTCAATTTACTTCTATCAAACCCTAACCCAAAATCACAAATTCAACAATCATGATTATGAAACTAATCCATGTCAACCTACATACCAATTTGAAGCTAGTGATGTTAGGAACACAATTAAAACATGAACTTTCATCATCAAACAACATATGAACACCTAAAACTCAAGATTATGCAAGTGTTCTTTCATAATGAACTAGTTACATCAAAATTGCAAGAACAAGCATACAAATCACATAATCATACTAGACTTGAGCCATAGACACTAATTAACAACCTTATAACTCAAAAATCTCAAGAACACATAAAATTAGTGATTTTAGAAAGTTACCCAAATGAGATGAAGTTGGTACCAAAACGAAGAGGAAGTTGCAAGGAGCTCAAATATGTAATTTGTTTGGCAAGATGACCGCTAGCTCGATTTTGGATGATGAATCTTTGTATGGAAGTTGAGAGAAAAGTTGAAGTAGTAAGAGTGAAAGAGATGAGATTGAATGGATGAGGATGAGGGTTGACTCTTTGACCTAGTCAAAAGTTTCAACCCTTGGCAAGTTTGGTCCCTTAACTTTAAAACGGGTGTGGGAATTACCTAAACAAGATAATTCAAACACGTATCAACGAGACGTGTTATAAACATATAACGGAACATAAATAGTTAAACGGAAAAGTTGACGGAAAAAGGCGGGATGTTACATTACCTACACCTTAAAAGAAATTTCGTCCCGAAATTTAGGTAGGCGTAGTAGTCGTTGTTTCTTCCTCGGAATCTGACGTTTCCGGAATCGGGAATAGATGAGGGTGTTTCTTTCGCATTTGATCTTCTCTTTCCCAAGTAAACTCGGGTCCTCTTTTGGCGTTCCAACGAACCTTAACAATCGGGATCCGGCTTTGTTTTAATTCCTTCTCGACGTAGTCCACAATTTCAACCGGTTCCTCCACAAAATGGAGTTTGTTGTTAATAGTGAGTTCCTCAAGAGGAACGACGATATCGGGCTCGGCAAGACATTTCTTCAAGTTAGATACATGAAAAGTAGGATGGACGGAGCTTAGTTGAGGCGGAAGATCCAAACGATACGCAACGGTTCCAACACGTTCTAAGATTTCGAAAGGACCAACGTACCGCGGATTTAGTTTCCCACGTTTCCCAAAATGGATGACACCTTTCCAAGGTGCGACTTTTAACATGACGCGGTCACCGACTTGAAATTCGAGGTCTTTGCGTCTTTTGTCGGTATAGCATTTTTGACGACTCCGGGCCGTCCGAAGCCTATCTCGGATTTGAAGAATCTTCTCGGTGGTTTCGTGAATGAGTTCGGGCCCGGAAATTTGCACGTCACCCACTTCGGCCCAACAAAGAGGAGAGCGACATTTTCGACCATACAACGCTTCAAAAGGTGCGGCCTGGATACTCGCATGATAACTATTGTTGTAAGAGAATTCAGCGAGAGGTAAGTGCTTGTCCCAAGCTTTTCCAAAATCAACAACACAAGCTCGTAGCATGTCCTCCAAGGTTTGTATCGTACGTTCACTTTGCCCATCGGTTTGAGGATGATATGCGGTGCTCATGTCTAAACGCGTTCCCAACGCTTCTTGTAAAGTACGCCAAAATCTAGAAACGAAACGACCATCTCGGTCGGAGATAATCGATAAGGGTACACCGTGACGGGCTACGATCTCCTTGATGTAAAGTTGTGCAAGTTTCTCCATTTTGTCGGTCTCTTTCATGGCGAGAAAGTGCGCGGATTTGGTGAGGCGATCGACAATGACCCAAATAGTATCATAACCGCCCGACGTTTTCGGTAATTTGGTGATAAAATCCATCGTGATCCTTTCCCACTTCCATTGTGGGATCTCGGGTTGTTGAAGTAACCCGGACGGTCTTTGGTGTTCGGCTTTGACTTTAGCGCAAGTCAAACATTTGGCAACGTATCTAGCAACCTCCTTTTTAATATTCGGCCACCAATATTGTTCTTTAAGGTCATGGTACATCTTATTGGCGCCGGGATGAATCGAATATCGTGATTTGTGGGCTTCGTCTAGGATGAGGTTTCGTAAGTCGCCATATCTAGGCACCCAAATTCTTCCGGCGTAATATCGAAGTCCGTTCTCCTTAACTTCGAATCGAGAGACGAGGATGTTTAAAAGTTCACGTCCGATGTGGTTGTCTTTAAGAGCCTCCTCTTGGGCTACACGAATTTGGCTATTAAGGTTTGAGTGGATGGTGATGTTTAATGCTCGGACGCGAAGAGGCACCGCTCTTTCCTTTCGACTTAAGGCATCAGCCACTACATTTGCCTTTCCGGGGTGATAACGAAGCTCGCAATTATAATCGTTCAAGGTCTCAATCCACCTTCGTTGTCTCATGTTTAGTTGCTTTTGATCGAAGATATGTTGGAGACTTTTGTGATCGGTAAAGATAGTACTCTTGGTACCAAGAAGATGATGTCTCCATAGCTTAAGTGCAAAGATGACGACACCGAGTTCAAGATCATGTGTCGTGTAGTTTCGTTCGTGAACTTTGAGTTGTCGAGAGGCATAAGCAATGACTTTCTTTCGTTGCATTAGTACACACCCATAACCGTTTTTCGAGGCATCACAATATACAACAAAATCATCATTGCCTTCGGGAAGTGACAAGATAGGAGCGGTGGTTAACTTAGTTTTCAAGATTTGAAAAGCGGTTTCTTGTTCGGATGACCAAATGAACTTTCGGTCCTTGTGAGTTAACGCGGTTAAAGGGCGAGCGATTAAGGAAAAGTCCTTGATGAATTTACGATAGTATCCGGCGAGACCCAAGAATTGACGAATTTGAGTAGGAGTAGTAGGAGTCTCCCATTTACTAATGGCTTCGATTTTTGCGGGATCGACTTTAATGCCTTGATCACTTACAACATGACCAAGAAATTGAACTTCCTTTAACCAAAATTCACACTTGGAGAACTTGGCATATAGTTGCTCTTTTCTCAAGAGCTCGAGCACGAGTCGGAGATGTTCTTTGTGTTCCTCTTCGTTTTTAGAATAGATCAAAATATCATCGATGAACACGATAACGAATTTGTCGAGGTAAGGTTTGCACACGCGGTTCATGAGATCCATGAACACCGCCGGTGCGTTAGTGAGACCGAAAGGCATGACAAGGAATTCATAACTACCATAACGAGTCCGGAAAGCGGTTTTGGAGACATCTTCCCCCTTAACCCTTAGTTGATGATAACCCGAACGGAGATCGATTTTTGAGTATACACGAGAACCTTGTAGTTGATCAAAAAGGTCATCAATGCGAGGAAGAGGATATCGGTTCTTAACCGTCAATTTGTTTAGTTCACGATAATCAATGCACATTCGTAGGGATCCGTCTTTCTTCTTGACGAACAAAATCGGAGCGCCCCATGGTGAATGGCTAGGTTGAATGAAACCACGGTCAAGTAACTCTTGGATTTGACTTTGTAATTCTTGCAATTCGGATGGAGCGAGTCTATATGGTGCACGCGCTATGGGTGCGGCTCCTGGAATAAGATCGATTTGAAATTCAACCGGTCGATGAGGTGGAAGACCCGGTAATTCGTCGGGAAATACATCGGAAAAGTCACTAACAATTGGCACACCTTCGATGCGCTTTTCGTCGGCCTCGACTTTCTTAACGTGAGCAAGAATCGCGAAACAACCCTTGCGAAGTAGCTTTCAAACTTTAAGGCACGAAACGAGATTGAGTCCGGTGCAATTTTTGTCGCCATAGACAATCAATGGTTCACCATTCTCGATAGGAATTCGGATTGCGTGAAGATCGCAAAGAATGTGAGATTTATTTTTGACCATCCAATTCATACCGATTATTACATCAAAACTCCTTAATTCCATGGGTATCAAGTCAATTTCAAATTCTTTACCCAAAATGTTCAAAGTACACCCCCGGTAATATGTGTCGGCACTTAAGAGTTTTCAGTCGGCCACTTCGATGGAATAAGTAGTATCTAAAGGGTGTGGTGGAGTGCAAAGGGTAGGAGCCAAAGTCTTAGACACAAAACATTTATCGGCACCCGAATCGAATAAGCAAGTAACATAAGAGTTGTTGAGAAGAAACGTACCCGTGACTAGTTCATTGTCATCTCGGGCTTCCTCGGTGTTGATGTTAAAGGCTCGGCCTCGGTTGTTGGGGTTGGCTTTCTTCTTTGGGCATGCATTTCTATAGTGACCCGGTTGGCCACATTCATAACAAACACCCGGTCTTGGTGCATTGGGTCCCTTTTGAGCAACGGGAGCGGTGTTTCTACATTCATGGGCCGAATGGCCACTCTTGTGACACTTGACGCAATACGGCCTTCCACACTCACCCAAATGATGTTTGTGGCACTTGTTGCAAAACGGTAAAGATCCGGAATAACCCTTCTTGCCGTCGTTGTTGTAAGGTTTCTTGGTGGAGGTGTTGTTGTAGTTGGTTGATGGACCATTTCCTTTTGTTGCCACCCGACTTGTCCTCGGCCTTAGGAGCCGGCACTACGATTTCGTCAACCGTTTCAATTAATTGGCGAGCCATGTTCATAGCGGCTTGATGAGTAGTGGGTTTGGATGACATCACCCCTTGTTTGATGCTTTTTGGAAGACCGAGCATGTAGAGCTCAATCCTTTGAGATTCGGGGTTAACAAGATTAGGACACATTAAGGATAGTTCGGCGAAGCGTTGATTATAAGCTTTAAGATCGTTTCCGACCGCTTTCAAAGCTCTTAGTTCTTCCTCAAGCTTTCGGGTTTCCTCGCGCGGAAAATATTCAACAATCATCTTTTCCCTTAGATCGGCCCAAGAGAGGGCATGAGCTTCATCGGTACCCACCGATTGAACATAGGTGTTCCACCATGTTAGAGCAATTCCGGAGAAAGTGTGGGTGGAGTATTTGACCTTGTCTTTATCCCGACAATCGCTTATGCTAAAGACGGCCTCGGTTTGTTCAAACCAACGAGTAAGCACAACCGGTCCCCCGGTTCCATCATAAGTGTGAGGTTTGCACCCCATGAAAGCTTTGTAGGAGCATCCCTCGTTTGAGTTACCGGCCCCATTGTTGTTGTTGTTGTTGTGGTTGTTGTTATTGTTATTGTTGTTGGAAGAGTGACCGGCCATGGCCGCATCTACGGCGGTAGCTATCATCCGTTCGAGAGCTTGTTCGGGAGTTTCATTGCGGCGTACACGACGAGGAGCCATTGTTCCTTCAAAACAAAAGAATACCGTTGGTTAGTATTCTAAATAATACTAACCGTGATATGGGATAAAGATAGAGAGAAAAATTATCCTTGACTCGCCTTAAATTCTTTATGTCATGATGTCGGTATGTTCATATGAGTCACCGTAATATAATCCCGGAAATTATATTACCCTAACTCATATGTGCATTCGACATTACCACATATAGTCAAGGTGGCGTGTCAATTAAATTATACAACGCAAGAGTAAGATAGAATAAGAGTAGATATGAGTAAGAGGGTTCGAGTATAAATGCACAAATAGTCAAGTAATCCCTATGTCAAGTCTATATGCCGGTTGTAGTCTAGACTCACCAATGTACCCTATGACTCGGGGTTGACACCAATGAACTCTAAATCCCTACAACCAAGGCTCTGATACCACTTGTAGCGACCCCGACAAATCGTCAAATGACGGCGTCATCTACGTATGGTCCCATTACATGTGTCGTAGGTCTTTATAACAAAGTTTGACCGAAAACATGTCGCATTAATTTCATAAAAGGATGTTTCAAAGTTTACAAAAGAAGTTCCCGTAACGAGTACATAACAATGGTTAAAGTTTGTATGAAACACATGCGACACAATTTAAAGTAGCCAAAATACGCTCCACGTATGCAATATACTCGACATCCAATGCAAGTATCAAAAAGTATGTGCGGAAGCATGCATCACCTAAGTTCAAGGACCTGAGAAAACATAGAGAATCTGTCAACGAAAAACGTTGGTGAAATCATAGTTGTATGCATAAAGTATATTTGTATCACAAGGTTTAGTATAAAACGTTTATCAAGCGTATACATCTCAAAAGATGTGTTTGTATCACGAGCACCCAATTATCAAGCTTAACTGAATCTTACCTCTGCATAATAGTGTTAGAACCTACACTATACATTGAAAGAACGTTTCATTCCTTCGAATGAGGGTTCGTTAAACCCGCATGGCCACACAACATAATTTCTCGCTTACACCCTACAAGTGTAACTAATGATAATTGGACTTGAGGCTTTTCGTTCTAACTCGTATGTATCTTTGCTTTTGTATAGTATTCATAACGTTAAAGTATGAAAAGTATATGTAAGTATGTATTGTATATGTTTTCTCATCCCACGATTTTTAAAGTATAAAAGTGTTTGAAGAGTGGGCTATGATCTCACCTTGTATGCACGAACCAAAAAGTACTTCGACAAGTAACGTGTGCAAAGAACAATGCTAGTCTTGACCTAAACAAATAGGTTGTATCAATAACGATAGTCACGAAGGGTCAAAGATGTTCAATTAGTCCTATGGCTCAATACGACTCGATTACTATAGCATGTGAAGCAAATTGTCAAGTTTCATGCAAGATACAAGTATAAAAGCATGTTAGGAAGATTGCATAATTAATTGGTTAAGTTTGACAAAAAGTCAAACTTGGTCGGGTCAAAGTCAACGAAAAAGTCAACATGTTCGGGTCGGGTCCCGGACAAATTTTCCATGCTAATTATTCATATACAAGTATATTAAAACAAGTTTCATGTGAATCGGAGGTCGGTAGCTAGTCAAACATTTCACGTTAAAAGGGACATGGAGGTCAGAATCTGTCCAGGCCATTTGGCGCGCCGCGCGGGGTAGGGTGCGCGCCGCGCGACCTGTAGTTCAGCTATTTTTCTGTCTTTCAAACTATGCACGAGCCAAAACCAATTCTAACACAACTCTTGACCCACAAACACTTATAACGCCTATCATACATCGTTGGAAAGGTATTTTGACGAGGAATGCAACTAAACACATATCATCAATCAAACTTCCACTTGCAACAACCAAAAACCGCAATTAATGTTCCTCATTCAATGCATACAAGTCATAAATGCAATTTAATGATTTGGCAACCAAATTACATGAACGATATGCCGTTTCGAAGGTAATTAAGCATACAACACAACCTAACACTTACAATTAACATTATCAAGCATTTAATGCATCAAGATTCAATTTACTTCTATCAAACCCTAACCCAAAATCACAAATTCAACAATCATGATTATGAAACTAATCCATGTCAACCTACATACCAATTTGAAGCTAGTGATGTTAGGAACACAATTAAAACATGAACTTTCATCATCAAACAACATATGAACACCTAAAACTCAAGATTATGCAAGTGTTCTTTCATAATGAACTAGTTACATCAAAATTGCAAGAACAAGCATACAAATCACATAATCATACTAGACTTGAGCCATAGACACTAATTAACAACCTTATAACTCAAAAATCTCAAGAACACATAAAATTAGTGATTTTAGAAAGTTACCCAAATGAGATGAAGTTGGTACCAAAACGAAGAGGAAGTTGCAAGGAGCTCAAATATGTAATTTGTTTGGCAAGATGACCGCTAGCTCGATTTTGGATGATGAATCTTTGTATGGAAGTTGATAGAAAAGTTGAAGTAGTAAGAGTGAAAGAGATGAGATTGAATGGATGAGGATGAGGGTTGACTCTTTGACCTAGTCAAAAGTTTCAACCCTTGGCAAGTTTGGTCCCTTAACTTTAAAACGGGTGTGGGAATTACCTAAACAAGATAATTCAAACACGTATCAACGAGACGTGTTATAAACATATAACGGAACATAAATAGTTAAACGGAAAAGTTGACGGAAAAAGGCGGGATGTTACAGAATTTCCATACCAATTATCGAAAATAAGTAAATCTGTATTGTGAGTCTCGCAACGTTTCCACAACAACAATTATATATATATCTATATAACATTTATCTTTTAGAATTATGGCCTTTCATTCTGAAACTCTGAACAGCACTCAGTCTACAAATCAATACTCTGAATGTTGAAAAAGCTGAATGAAGCAGCAGAAACTGTAGACAACCATAAACGACCTTAATCGTCGAAAGTTTAATGATAAAAATAGTAGGTTGGAAAAGCTCAGATAAATTGGAACTAGAAAATGGATTGAGCTAACCACGAAGGAGACCAAGGACAAATACAAGGACCATACTCTATATTCAAAGAATCCAGGTAATTCTGGATCCGTTGAAATATTTAGAGAATATCTTGCTATGAAGTCATGTTAAAATCTTGCGGAAAATCTTTCTCCATCAACCATCGAACTTAGAAATTCCAAAATATCATCATCAATATCTTCGATATTTCTGAGGATATTTTCATAAATATTCTCGTCCGAAATTATATACCTCTTCGTGCTTCCTGTGTATCATTATATTGGAAACATTCAATAGAAAATTTAGTACCGAAAAGCAGATTATGCGAAATTATGAAGAAAACCGTGGACAAATCACAAAGAATAAGTTTGACTTCAAAAAAAAAAAATCCAAATAATTCAATGTCTGCTAAAGTCTATAGTGAATATCTTGCTCCTTACTCTAAACCCTTGCAGACAATAGTTTCTATCATCCTCTGATCTTAGATATTCCGAGATATTATCGTATCTTTCATTATAAATATCCTCCATAATTCTGGAGATATTTTTATAACTATTCTTATCTGAAATCATTAATCTCTTCGTGCTATTAGTATTACATCATATAGAAACTGTTAGTTTCTATATTCTGTAAACTTTCGAGCTTAAAATATGAATGTTATTGAAGTAATGTTGGGAACTGATGCATGAGTTAGTATAATATAATGACACTTGATCAACGTGATTATATTACAGTAAGTCATGTTGAGTTTCTAATGGAATGTGATGATTCACAGATCATAACGTCATCATGTGCCATGTTATACGACTCGTTCATTCTACTTCACCTCCGAACATATCAAGAAAATATATTCTTTATAGTTCTATTCTCAGTGATTCTGGTAATTTGGCAAATCAAATCGTGCCATTACGATTCCCTTCTTAGAACATTAACAATGTTCATTCTGAAGTTTATATCTGTGAATTCTAAACCATTACAAGCGGTGTTTAATCGCAAGAAGAAGAAATGAAGGGACAAAGCTTCAAAATATAAGAGAAAATATAAAGCCCAATAACAACATGGAGGTCACAAACCATGGATATTAATACGAATAGCAATATAAAGACACGGTAGAATTAAGAATAGTATCACCCCAAGGTAATAGTAGAAGAAACCAGATTCTTCTGATGGAAGATTAAAAAGAAGAATGATAGAAATGATAATTAAGAATATATCAAGGAGTAGAACTGGATGAAGCATTTTCCCAACCTTTTAAAAGTAAGAATTAAGAATGAAAGTATAGGAATGATGAAAATAAGGGAACGAAAGAAGTTCATTTATAGTGAAGATACCCGACAAAGGAATCGATACAGATCATCGTATTCAATTATAGAGATCTTAATTTCTTTGCTCGCCGAAGAATCAGATCTTATAGATTTCCAAGATTTTCTTTTGAATTCCTTGAATTCCGGAATTCAATCAAGACAATGTCAGAAGTTAAGACATACCTTATATTCTAAATTCAACCCCGACTCTGTCAAAAGCTAAGACAAATCTTTATCCTTTCATTTCACTATTTTGTGATAGCTTCACTCGTACTCTTCGAATAATCGAATTGTTTTATCCACATTACTCAATGATGATAAAACTCTATTTATCAACTCATATTCGTCATGAAAACATTTTTATTGTTAGCCATGACCACCTCACTCAAATTTCGGGACGAAATTTCTTTAACGGGTAGGTACTGTGATGACCCGGGAATTTTCGACCAAATTTTAAACTTAATCTTATATGAATTCGACACGATAAGCAAAGCCTGATAAGCGGAGACTTAAAATTTTGGAACTGTTATTATGAATTCAGTTAACCTTTGACTATTCCCGACGATTCACGAACTTTTGTGTGTAAATAAATAGGTAATTAAATAAATATAGATATATATAAATATATATAGAATAATTAAATTATTATTAAAATGAATATATATAAATTCAATACATAAATAGTATTATATATATTGTAATATATAGAAATGTTAAATATTTAGAATATAATATTTTATAATATATAATTGGTAATTATGATATAATCAATAGATTGTAACATTAGTATATTAAATGTAATACAAGAATAAAATATAGATATTGTAGTAATCTTTTTATTACTTTTATTATTACCACTAATATTAATATCAATAATAGAACTATTAATATTAGTATTATTATTGATATAATTTGTTTTTAATATAAATACTATTATAAGAATGATTAAAATTATAATTTAGTTGTAATTTAAAAATATCATTATCCTTGTGGTTATATTATTATTATTATTATCAAATACTATTAAAATTGTTATCATTATTTTTATTAGTGTTATTTTGATTATATCATTTAAATACACAATCTATAGATACAAATTGGATATATATAATTTAATACAATTGATTTGTTATATTATTATTATTAATAGTATTATTATTATCATAATCATAATTAGTAGTAAGATTACAACTTTAGTTATTATTAATGGATATTTATTATTATTATTATTATTATTATTATTATTATTATCTTTATCAATATTAGTATTATTCATATCATTAATATCATTATAATTATTATTACTAGAAAATATTACAATCTATTGATAACATTATTAATAAAATTGGTATTTACATTATTAATAATTTTATTATTACAAAGCAGTATTTTTAATAATTATTAATTAGTATTATTATTAATATTAATATTACTAATATATATGAATTAATTATTAAAAATTAATTATATAACTTATAAAAAAAATCAGAAAAGGGGAACAATTCAGTTGTGTGTACCTATCAAACTATTACGTTTTTGTTTCCTGTCACAAATACTGGTTACCAATCGAATAAAATCATAATTACAGTCCAAAATTGGTTAGCAATCAAAGTCTACTTTTAATTCCTTCTATTTTATTATTAATTCTTCCTTGTCTGTTTCCTTTGGAACGAATACCCCTATCTACCACTTAAATTATAAAACAGTCGATCAATTCAGTTGTTAAGGAAGTAATCTGAGTTTCTCCTTCATCAATATTAATCATAACAGCAAGCGTATAAATTATCTGTTAATATAAACAGAAATATTTTAAAAGAAAACTTATTATCTCTGTTATGAACACTTTTACTCAAAACACGATTTTGTATCAAATTTCAAAAATTGTAAATGCAGTAATGTTAGAATCCATCCACGTAATCTATCTGGAAAGTTTTAAATCCCAATTTTCTTTATTGAGAACTAATTTTAGAGTCAAATTTTTGTGAATAAAAAGTCAAACGTTGTTCAAAGATTAAATTGAAGATTTACAGGCTGTTTATGTTGAAATTAACGATCCACAAAGTTTCTATTTATGATTTACAACATGTTTCATGTTGTAATTATAACATAAAACATCCTTGATTTAAAAATCGAATTTTTTTTATGCGTCGTGAACCCAGCAACTGTTTTTATATTTTTTATATTTTATTTATTTATTTTTATTTTTAGTAACTGATCACGTATATGTTGGGTATTATATCCTAAAAATCAATTTTGTAACTAATAGCAAGTTTGTAAGAAAGTTGGATTCGATTTGTGTTTTCAAAATGAAGGAGATGAAGAAGGAGAAACAAAAATATGGGTTATATACATTTGGGTTCTGTATTATTTCGAATAAATGGGCATCAGCCCAATGGTTAAGAGTGTTAGTAGTGAGCGGGAGGTCTAGAGTTCGAGTCCCGTTTGGTGCATTTCTTTTTAGGGTATATCTCTACGTCTCATTTCCATTTTTATTATTATTATTATTATTATTATTATTATTATTATTATTATTATTATTATTATTATTATTATTATTATTATTATTATTATTATTATTATTATTATTATTATTGTTATTATTATTAATACTATTATTAATGCTAGTATTAATTATTGATAATATTAGTTGTATTATAATTATCATTCTCATTATAGTTACTAACATAAGTTTTAGTTAGCAGATATTATTATTATCATTACAAATATAAATATTATTAATATTATTGTTATTACAAAAATTGTATTAATAAATGTATTAGTATTAATTAGTATTATTATTAATATCCTTATTTATAATAAGATTACTATTATTATTATAAATAAGTGATAAATAGTATTATCAAAAATTATTATTTCCATTATCACTATCATTACTAGTATTATTATTATTAAACTTATAATCATTATTCTCATTAGTAGTGAAATGAATATAATTATTATGATTAGGTTTACGAATTAAGGTTATAGAAACTTTAATCCTTAGTTTATAAAGTTAACACGAAGATTACGAATATAGAAAGCTGGGAGATAAATAGTATTATGAAAATGATACAAAATTATTATGATTATCATTTATATTAATATTAGTACCATCTCTATAATTATTAGTAGTATCATTATTAACAATATCATTATTATTATTAACATTATCATTTTAATATTGTTATTATTAATATTAATATTATTTTTAGTAAATCATTAATATCAAACCTATAAATTTTCAATAGATAACTATTTTGTATATAAAACAAAATTGTTACATATACTACAATTATATTAATAAACCATATAATTATATATACAACATATTAACATTATTTATATAAAAATTTATATACAACAAATTAGATATTTTTCAGATATAGACATATTAATATAATTATATAAATAATAATCACCCTCAAATATATATATATAAACTAAATACATAATATATGAAGTAATAAGATATGAGATTGTTCGATTACGAATTTATATTTTAATATATATATATATATATATATATATATATATATATATATATATATATATAAATGATATAGGTTCGTGAATCCGAGGCCAACCCTGCATTGTTCAGTTGTTCAATGTCGTCATATGTATTTTTACTACAAAATACATTAGGTGAGTTTCATTTGCATTTTTACCCTTTATATTTTTGAGTTGAGAATACATGCGCAATTTTTATAACTGTTTTACGAAATAGACACAAGTAATTGAAACTACATTATATGGTTGAATGATCGAAGCCGAATATGCCCCTTTTGCTTGGTAACCTAAGAATTAGTAAACTGATCTACTAATTGACGCGAATCCTAAAGATAGATTTATTGGGCCTAACGAACCCCATCCAAAGTACCGGATGCTTTAGTACTTCGATGTTGTTTATATCATGTCCGAAGGATTTCCTGGAATGATAGGGGATATTCTTATATGCATCTGTTAATGTTGGTTACCAGGTGTTCACCATATGAATGATATTTTTATCTCTATGCATGGGACGTATATTTATAAGAAATGGAAATGAAATTCTTGTGATCTATTAAAATGATGGAAATGATTATTTATGTTAAACTAATGAACTCACCAACCTTTTGGTTGACACTTTAAAGCATGTTTATTCTCAGGTATGAAAGAAGTCTTACGCTGTGCATTTGCTCATTTTAAAGATATTACTTGGAGTCATTCATGACATATTTCAAAAGACGTTGCATTCGAGTCATCGAGTTCATCAAGATTATTATTAAGTCAATTATAGATAGATATATTATAAATTGGTATGCATGCTGTCAACTTTCGATGAAATGAAAGTTTGTCTTTTCAAAAGCGAATGTAATGTTTGTAAAATGTATCATATAGAGGTCAAGTACCTCGCGATGTAATCAACTTTTGTGAACCGTTTGTAATCGATATGGACTTCCTCCGGATGGATTAGGACGGGTCTCTACAAATTGGGGATGGGTTTGTAGCCGACTTAATCAATGGAGACGTGAAGAAGTCGATCCCTTCCATTTCAAGCCTCACCTTTTAGTAACGAATTTCAATTTTGAAGTCAAAGGTAATTTTAAAAAAAGTCAACGAATCTGTTCTTTGTTAAATTCGAAATTTTTATGATGTTTTATGATCAATTGATGATACAGAAACTTCATAGAGTTGATTTGAAACATGTTTGATGTTATAAGTTTCGGCTAAAACCTTCTAAAAATCAAAATCAAAGTATTAGTTCATACGCGTTTTATTTTTTTTTCTTTTTCTTCTGTTCCAGTGTTTGCTTTTAAATATTTTTTGTTTTAATTAATCTGGTTAATCACTAATGTTTTCTGTAATTAATACTAATCCTAATTTAATATATTTAAGAGTTTGTAATGTGAAATTCGATCCCTGGTCGTCTGAATGAGAGTGTAGAAGATGGAAAGTGAACCAGGAAAATAATCAGGTTAAATATATTAAAGGTACCATTTAAATCAGAAAGATAGCAGCAGCGTGATGGTTTATTTGTGTGTCGAGGTAGCGGGAGGTCTCAGGTTCGAGACCCAGCATGGGCTGTCATTTTTTTGGGACTCATTTCACTTGAGGTAGCCTTTAATTTTATGATTATTATTATTATTGTTATTATTATTATTATTATTATTATTATTATTATTATTATTATTATTATTATTATTATTGTTGTTGTTGTTGTTAATATTATTATTGATATTGTTAGTTATTGTTAATACTACTAGTATTATAATTATTAAAAGAATTATAATTAGTATTGATAACATAGTTACAAGTATTAGAATTATTATTATTAATATCACTACTAATATATGTATTATTATTAATAACATATTTAGGATTATTATTATTATTAACATTATTAAAGTATCTATTATTATGAATTTTGTCATTTAAGTATTAGTTATCATTATCATTATTATTATTATATTTATTAACAACTAATATAAGTATTATCATTATTGTTATGTAAACGTAAATACTATGATTAATTATCATTTTTGTTATTAAGTAACATCTATAATCTTTATGTATTATTATTGTTGATATAAGTATTATTATGATTAGGCCTATTATTATAATTGTTATTATGAAAATAATACAAACTATTATTATTAGGATTAATATTAGTATTTGTATCATTGTAGAATTATTATTATTATTATTATTATTATTATTATTATTATTATTATTATTATTATTATTAACAAAATTATTATTATTAAGATTTCCATTAATAATAAGATTGTTATAGCTATTATTATTAAGTATTATGTACT
This sequence comes from Rutidosis leptorrhynchoides, assembly GCF_046630445.1. NCBI lineage: Eukaryota > Viridiplantae > Streptophyta > Magnoliopsida > Asterales > Asteraceae > Rutidosis > Rutidosis leptorrhynchoides. The sequence goes on along the minus strand of NC_092343.1, from coordinate 305,728,053 downwards.
AATGTCAAAAATTATTATTTTCACTACTATTATTATTAAATTATTCATTCTATTAAAAACTACTGATATTATCATTATTATGAGATTTATTATTGAAAACTACCATTAATATAGTTATTAATAGAACTATAAATAATATTATCATTTTTATTAATATTAGTATAAACACTATTAGTATTTCAAATATTACTTTAGTATTATTAAAGTACTGTTTTAACTAACAAATCATATATATATATATATATATATATATATATATATATATATATATATATATATATATATATATATATATATATATATTTATTACATATAACATAACGAAACTTAATATTTTTATATAAAATGAATATAAGTTATTAATATAAAAATTGTATCACTAATAATATATATATATATATATATATATATATAATATATATATATATATATATATATATATATATATATATATATATATATATATATATATATCTTTGTTCAACTACAAGTATATGTTTTAATATATATACAAATGATATAGGTTCGTGAATCTGAGGTCAACCTTGCATTGTTCAATATAATCATATGTATTTTTACTACAAAATACATTAGGTGAGTTTCATTTACCTTTTTACCCTTTATATTTTTGGGCTGAGAATACATGCGAAATTTTTTTATAAATGTTTACGAAATAGACACAAGTAATCGAAACTGCATTATATGGTTGAATGATCGAAGCCGAATATGCCCCTTTTTACTTGGTAACCTAAGAATTAGGGAACATCATTAATTTTGAGAATTAGTGCACGCCTAATTGACGCGAATCCTAAAGATAGATCTATGGGCCCGACGAACCCCATCCAAAGTACCGGATGCTTTAGTACTTCGATGTTGTTTTTATCATGTCCGAAGGATTTCCCGGAATGATAGGGGATATTCTTATATGCATCTTGTTAATGTCGGTTACCAGGTGTTCTATCCATATGAATGATATTTTTGTCTCTATGCATGGGACGTATATTTATGAGAACTGGAAATGAAATTCTTGTGGTCTATTAAAATGATGGAAATGATTATTTATGTTAAACTAATGAACTCACCAACCTTTTGGTTGACACTTGAAAGCATGTTTATTCTCAGGTACGAAAGAAATCTTCTGCTGTGCATTTGCTCATTTTAGAGATATTACTTGGAGTCATTCATGACATATTTCAAAAGACGTTGCATTCGAGTCGTTGAGTTCATCAAGATTATTATTAAGTCAATTATAGTTAGATATATTATGAAATGGTATGCATACTGTCAACTTTCGATGTAAAACAAGTCTGTCTTTTAAAAAACGAATGCAATGTTTGTAAAATGTATCATATAGAGGTCAAGTACCTCGCAATGTAATCAACTATTGTGAATCGTTTGTAATCGATATGGACCTCGTCCAGATGGATTAGGATGGGTCGCTTCAGTTGTTATCAGAGCGGTGGTCTTAGCGAACCAGGTCTTGCATTAGTGTGTCTAACTGATAGTTGTTTAGATGCATTAGTGGGTCTGGACTTCGACCGTGTCTGCATGTCAAAAGTTTTGCTTATCATTTCGTGTCAAAAATCATCTACTTATCATCCTTAGAAAATTACTTGCTTATCATTCTTAGTCTAGACACATCTTACTGCCTCTATTGCATAGACAGTGTATAGATAAATTCATATCTTAGCGTATCTGTTATTGTTACCTTTGTCTGACAGCTTCCGTAGATTCCTCTGTAACTTATGGGATTTTAGTATTATATATGCATATGTAAATTATGTATTGCAGGGTACTAATCTATATCCTATAATCTGTTTCTTATCGAAAATTCTTCATCTGATCGTATGAGATGAATCCCTCAACCAGTTCGAGTCCCTCAGATTTCGATAGCTATTCCGATAGTTATTCCGACAGCTATTCTGACATGGATGTTCACCTAAGCTCCGAAGGCAACGTCACCAGAATGAATCAAACAATCAACCATCCCCAATCCATTTGATGGGTTCATAGTCGACTTAACCGATGGAGATGAGAGGAAGGCGATCCTTTCCACCCACCAACCGAATTTACCTCTTGGCAATGAACCTGAAGCACTTATCGGTGAACCAGTCCGAAACACTATTTTCACCCTCATTTCCCGAATATCTCACCATGATTGTATTCTATCTAAAATTCTAAACCTTATTCATCCACTCGTTCTGACCGGCAATCAACCTGGAATAATGGAAGAAGTCCACGAGCTTCGCGCCCGAGTTATAGCCTTGGAAAATATGGTGCAAAATGTACCAGCTTCAGCAACATCATCGGCACCAACAGTACCATCAACAATCCATGCCTCAACATCTCATTCTGTACCTCGAGTATAATCATCATTTTACGTATCGTTCTACATCAATTATCTTCGTTCTTCATGGCGATTATGTAATCTCTAATGTTTTAGAGATTATATATTCTTGTTCTAACGGTAAATCAGATGAGTTAATATCGTATTAACTCGTTAAATCTATATTACATCTAAAAAATCTATATGTATATATGTTTTCATAAAGATTGTAATTGAAAATCTCTCTTAAAACTGTTAATGGTGAAAATATTTTAACGGGTAGGTAATACCCGAGGAATATTTAGATTTCACATTAATAAGTTACACTGTACATTCTTCGAATCTGATTCAACAGTCATTTACTATCCTACTTAAATCCACAGATATATGAATCCGTTCACCGCAAAATAACCATTTTCATTCAATTTCATATTTGAATTTTGATCTATCAGAATCCAACAAGTGGAATAATGAAGAAAACATTGGACAAAATAAAATTTGTTAGAAACAAACGAATTAACTATGAGAAATTTTATTAAGAATCAACGCTAACAAAATCCTAGCTAACTGTTCCTAGCTAACTGTTAATTCCGTATTACCTTTTATTTATCGCAATTTATTTATCGCAATTTATTTATCGCAATTTATTTATCGCATTTTATTTATCACAATTTTAATTCTCGCAGTTTTATTTATCGTCATTTAATTTCTGTTATTTATTTTACGCATTTTAAATATCGGGACACGTATACAAGGTTTTGACATATCATATCGACGCATCAATATATATTATTTGGAGTCACCATAGACACTCTATATGCAGTAATGATCGAGTTCTCTATATAGGGTTGAGGTTGATTCTCAAATAATATATATAGTTTGAGTTGTGATCGAGTCTGAGACATGTACACGGGTCACGATACGTATTAATTAATTCGAATATTATATATTAAACTATATATGAATTATTGGACTGTTAACTGTGGACTATTGACTGTGGACTAATAACATTAGACAATTAAAATGAATTAAAATATTGATTATAACATATGAAACTAACATCTCTTCAAGTTTGCCACTTGATTTCATCATTAAACCTCATTTGTATCTTGACGATTACAATCTGCGTTCAAACCTTTCGTGATTCTTGAAAACACCTCAATCGAGAGGATGAACCAACCGCACTTCATCTACGAGAGAAAAGATTTATGCATATAGTTATGCACCTGAAAACTCTCAGAAACCGAGTAAACGTTTAACACATAGCTGTGTTAATTCCTTTAGTGTTATTATTTCCCAAAATAACTTTGCAATCCCTTTCCAAATTAGCCAATTTTGTCATATATTCAACAAGACAATTTTGACTTTTCGTTCGAAACAACCTTATTATAACTTTGATATATATGCGTGCTCTTTTATTGTTATCGGGGAACCTTTCATATACCACCATATTACAATCAGCGTTTAATCATCTAAAAACAAAATTCTCCTAAAACCACCTCGGATTGATAACCAATAATTCAGATATCGTAGCATTAAATGCAGAGGAAACAGAAAAATGGTAGATGGTCTAAACGGCCAAAATTTTAATGACAAAGAAAGGAGTGTTAAGAACGCTCGATAGAAAATTTGGTACTGAAAAACAGATTGAGCGAACTATGAAGGAGACCAAGGACAAATACAAGGACCAAACCCTATATTCAAAGAATCCAGATAATTCTGGATTCGATGAAATCTTTAGAGAATATATTGCTCCGAAGTCATGTTAAAATCTTGCGGAAAATCTTTCTTCATCAACCATCGAACTTAGAAATCCCAAAATATCATCATAAATATCTTCTATATTTCAGAAGATATTTTCATAAATATTGATAGTGCTCCAAATGAACATATATTTAGTAGCAATATCCTCCCAACATGTAAATTATTTAGTTGTAATTGTCCTATTTTAAGTTGTAATCGTTTATATTAAATAAGTGCGAAGACAAAAGGCGAAAACAACGATTTGAAGACGCAAATGAACAAAAAGCTCAAATGTACAAGATATACAATCCAAGTGGTTCAATTTATTGATAAGAAACGTCTAAAAATGACAAAAGTACAAGTTGCGGAACGCAAAGTACAAGATATTAAATTATACGAAAGGACGTTCGAAAATCCGGAACCGGGACATGAGTCAACTATCAACGCCCGACGCAACGGACTAAAAATTACAAGTCTACTATGCACAAGAATATAATATAATATATAAATAATTATATTAATTATTTATATTTTATATTTATATATAAATTATGTCGACAAGCTATGATCCAAAAAATTGTGAGCTGAAAAATAAAACTCCACAACTCGCGGAGTTTGAAGGCCAAAAACTCCACGACTCGCAGAGCAGCCAGATTCCAAAATGCCTATAAAAGGCCACGAGCTTCTGCAGTTTAAAATATATATATATATATATATATATATATATATATATATATATATATATATATATATATATATATATATAAAATAATAATAATAATACTCTTTAATAAATAATAAATAAATATATATATATAATATATATATATATATATATATATATATATATATATATATATATAGTATAGGGTAGTTTTATATTAGATTAGTTCGGGTTATGTAAAGGTTATTTTACGGGTTTTTAAAGTCGAAATTCTGTCCGTATAACACTACGCGATAAATACTCAATGTAAGTTATGTTCTCCTTTTTAAATTAATGTCTCGTACTTAAGTTATTATTATGCTTATTTAATACCGAAGTAATCATGATGTTGGGCTAAAAATATTAAAATTGGGTAATTGTGAAATGTCCCGTTCTTATTGATTAAAAACGTTCCATATTAATTGATTTCATTGCGAGGTTTTGACCTCTATATGAGACATTTTTCAAAGACTGCATTCATTTTTAAAACAAACCATAACCTTTATTTCATAGATAAAGGTTTTAAAAAGCTTTACGTAGATTATCAAATAATGATAATCTAAAATATCCTGTTTACACACGACCATTACATAATGGTTTACAATACAAATATGTTACAACAAAATAAGTTTCTTGAATGCAGTTTTTACACAATATCATACAAGCATGGACTTCAAATCTCGTCCTTATTTAAGTATGCGACAGCGGAAGCTCTTAATAATCACCTGAGAATAAACATGCTTAAAACGTCAACAAAAATGTTGGTGAGTTATAGGTTTAACCTATATATATCAAATCATAATAATAGACCACAAGATTTCATATTTCAATACACATCCCATACATAGAGATAAAAATCATTCATATGGTGAACACCTGGTAACCGACATTAACAAGATGCATATGTAAGAATATCCCCATCATTCCGGGACACCCTTCGGATATGATATAAATTTCGAAGTACTAAAGCATCCGGTACTTTGGATGGGGTTTGTTAGGCCCAATAGATCTATCTTTAGGATTCGCGTCAATTAGGGTGTCTGTTCCCTAATTCTTAGATTACCAGACTTAATAAAAAGGGGCATATTCGATTTTGATAATTCAACCATAGAATGTAGTTTCACGTACTTGTGTCTATTTTGTAAATCATTTATAAAACCTGCATGTATTCTCATCCCAAAAATATTAGATTTTAAAAGTGGGACTATAACTCACTTTCACAGATTTTTACTTCGTCGGGAAGTAAGACTTGGCCACTGTTGATTCACGAACCTATAACAATATATACATATATATTAAAGTATGTTCAAAATATATTTACAACACTTTTAATATACTTTGATGTTTTAAGTTTATTAAGTCAGCTGTCCTCGTTAGTAACCTACAACTAGTTGTCCAAAGTTAGATGTACAGAAATAAATCGATAAATATTATCTTGAATCAATCCACGACCCAGTGTATACGTATCTCAGTATTGATCACAACTCAAACTATATATATTTTGGAATCAACCTCAACCCTGTATAGCTAACTCCAACATTCACATATAGAGTGTCTATGGTTGTTCCGAAATATATATAGATGTGTCGACATGATAGGTCGAAACATTGTATACGTGTCTATGGTATCTCAAGATTACATAATATACAATACAAGTTGATTAAGTTATGGTTGGAATAGATTTGTTACCAATTTTCACGTAGCTAAAATGAGAAAAATTATCCAATCTTGTTTTACCCATAACTTCTTCATTTTAAATCCGTTTTGAGTGAATCAAATTGCTATGGTTTCATATTGAACTCTATTTTATGAATCTAAACAGAAAAAGTATAGGTTTATAGTCAGAAAAATAAGTTACAAGTCGTTTTTGTAAAGGTAGCCATTTCAGTCGAAAGAACGACGTCTAGATGACCATTTTAGAAAACATACTTCCACTTTGAGTTTAACCATAATTTTTGGATATAGTTTCATGTTCATAATAAAAATCATTTTCCTAGAATAACAACTTTTAAATCAAAGTTTATCATAGTTTTTAATTAACTAACCCAAAACAGCCCGCGGTGTTACTACGACGGCGTAAATCCGGTTTTACGGTGTTTTTCGTGTTTCCAGGTTTTAAATCATTAAGTTAGCATATCATATAGATATAGAACATGTGTTTAGTTGATTTTAAAAGTCAAGTTAGAAGGATTAACTTTTGTTTGCGAACAAGTTTAGAATTAACTAAACTATGTTCTAGTGATTACAAGTTTAAACCTTCGAATAAGATAGCTTTATATGTATGAATCGAATGATGTTATGAACATCATTACTACCTTAAGTTCCTTGGATAAACCTACTGGAAAAGAGAAAAATGGATCTAGCTTCTACGGATCCTTGGATGGCTCGAAGTTCTTGAAGCAGAATCATGACACGAAAACAAGTTCAAGTAAGATCATCACTTGAAATAAGATTGTTATAGTTATAGAAATTGAACCAAAGTTTGAATATGATTATTACCTTGTATTAGAATGATAACCTACTGTAAGAAACAAAGATTTCTTGAGGTTGGATGATCACCTTACAAGATTGGAAGTGAGCTAGCAAACTTGAAAGTATTCTTGATTTTATGTAACTAGAACTTGTAGAATATATGAAGAACACTTAGAACTTGAAGATAGGACTTGAGAGAGATCAATTAGATGAAGAAAATTGAAGAATGAAAGTGTTTGTAGGTGTTTTTGGTCGTTGGTGTATGGATTAGATATAAAGGATATGTAATTTTGTTTTCATGTAAATAAGTCATGAATGATTACTCATATTTTTGTAATTTTATGAGATATTTCATGCTAGTTTCCAAATGATGGTTCCCACATGTGTTAGGTGACTCACATGGGCTGCTAAGAGCTGATCATTGGAGTGTATATACCAATAGTACATACATCTAAAAGCTGTGTATTGTACGAGTACGAATACGGGTGCATACGAGTAGAATTGTTGATGAAACTGAACGAGGATGTAATTGTAAGCATTTTTGTTAAGTAGAAGTATTTTGATAAGTGTATTGAAGTCTTTCAAAAGTGTATAAATACATATTAAAACACTACATGTATATACATTTTAACTGAGTCGTTAAGTCATCGTTAGTCGTTACATGTAAGTGTTGTTTTGAAACCTTTAGGTTAACGATCTTGTTAAATGTTGTTAACCCAATGTTTATAATATCAAATGAGATTTTAAATTATTATATTATCATGATATTATCATGTATGAATATCTCTTAATATGATATATATATATACATTAAATGTCTTTACAACGATAATCGTTACATATATGTCTCGTTTAAAAATCATTAAGTTAGTAGTCTTGTTTTTTACATATGTAGTTCATTGTTAATATACTTAATGATATGTTTACTTATCATAGTATCATATTAACTATATATATATCCATATATATGTCATCATATAGTTTTTACAAGTTTTAACGTTCGTGAATCACCGGTCAACTTGGGTGGTCAATTGTCTATATGAAACATATTTCAATTAATCAAGTCTTAACAAGTTTGATTGCTTAACATGTTGGAAACATTTAATCATGTAAATATAAATCTCAATTAATATATATAAACATGGAAAAGTTCGGGTCACTACAGTACCTACCCGTTAAATAAATTTCGTCCCGAAATTTTAAGCTGTTGAAGGTGTTGACGAATCTTCTGGAAATAGATGCGGGTATTTCTTCTTCATCTGATCTTCACGCTCCCAGGTGAACTCGGGTCCTCTACGAGCATTCCATCGAACCTTAACAATTGGTATCTTGTTTTGCTTAAGTCTTTTAACCTCACGATCCATTATTTCGACGGGTTCTTCGATGAATTAGAGTTTTTCATTGATTTGGATTTCATCTAACGGAATAGTGAGATCCTCTTTAACAAAACATTTCTTCAAATTCGAGACGTGGAAAGTGTTATGTACAGCCGTGAGTTGTTGAGGTAACTCAAGTCGGTAAGCTACTGGTCCGACACGATCAATAATCTTGAATGGTCCAATATACCTTGGATTTAATTTCCCTCGTTTACCAAATCGAACAACGCCTTTCCAAGGTGCAACTTTAAGCATGAACATCTCTCCAATTTCAAATTCTATATCTTTTTTTTTAATGTCAGCGTAGCGCTTTTGTCGACTTTGGGCGGTTTTCAACTGTTGTTGAATTTGGATGATCTTCTCGGTAGTTTCTTGTATAATCTCCGGACCCGTAATCTGTCTATCCCCCACTTCACTCCAACAAATCGGAGACCTGCACTTTCTACCATAAAGTGCTTCAAACGGCGCCATCTCAATGCTTGAATGGTAGCTGTTGTTGTAGGAAAATTCTGCTAACGGTAGATGTCGATCCCAACTGTTTCCGAAATCAATAACACATGCTCGTAGCATGTCTTCAAGCGTTTGTATCATCCTTTCGCTCTGCCCATCAGTTTGTGGATGATAGGCAGTACTCATGTCTAGACGAGTTCCTAATGCTTGCTGTAATGTCTGCCAGAATCTTGAAATAAATCTGCCATCCCTATCAGAGATAATAGAGATTGGTATTCCATGTCTGGAGATGACTTCCTTCAAATACAGTCGTGCTAACTTCTCCATCTTGTCATCTTCTCTTATTGGCAGGAAATGTGCTGATTTGGTGAGACGATCAACTATTACCCAAATAGTATCAAAACCACTTGCAGTCCTTGGCAATTTAGTGATGAAATCCATGGTAATGTTTTCCCATTTCCATTTCGGGATTTCGGGTTGTTGAAGTAGACCGGATGGTTTCTGATGCTCAGCTTTGACCTTAGAAGACGTCAAACATTCTCCTACGTATTTAGCAACATCGGCTTTCATACCCGGCCACCAAAAATATTTCTTGAGATCCTTGTACATCTTCCCCGTTCCAGGATGTATTGAGTATCTGGTTTTATGAGCTTCTCTAAGTACCATTTCTCTCATATCTCCAAATTTTGGTACCCAAATCCTTTCAGCCCTATACCGGGTTCCATCTTTCCAAATATTAAGATGCTTCTCCTATCCTTTGGGTATTTCATCCTTTAAATTTCCCTCTTTTAAAACTCCTTATTGCGCCTCCTTTATTCGAGTAGTAAGGTTATTATGAATCATTATATTCATAGATTTTACTCGAATGGGTTCTCTGTCCTTCCTGCTCAAGGCATCGGCTACCACATTTGCCTTCCCCGGGTGGTAACGAATCTCAAAGTCGTAATCATTCAATAATTCAATCCACCTACGCTGCCTCATATTCAGTTGTTTCTGATTAAATATGTGTTGAAGACTTTTGTGGTCGGTATATATAATACTTTTGACCCCATATAAGTAGTGCCTCCAAGTCTTTAATGCAAAAACAACCGCGCCTAATTCCAAATCATGCGTCGTATAATTTTGCTTGTGAATCTTCAATTGTCTAGACGCATAAGCAATCACCTTCGTTCGTTGCATTAATACACAACCGAGACCTTGCTTTGATGCGTCACAATAAATCACAAAATCATCATTCCCTTCAGGCAATGACAATATAGGTGCCGTAGTTAGCTTTTTCTTCAATAACTGAAACGCTTTCTCTTGTTCATCATTCCATTCAAATTTCTTCCCTTTATGCGTTAATGCAGTCAAGGGTTTGTCTATTCTGGAAAAGTCTTGGATGAACCTTCTGTAGTAACCAGCTAGTCCTAAAAACTGGCGTATGTGTTTCGGAGTTTTCGGGGTTTCCCACTTTTCAACAGTTTCTATCTTTGCCGGATCCACTTTAATACCTTTTTTGTTCACTATGTGACCGAGGAATTGAACTTCTTCCAACCAAAATGCACACTTTGAAAATTTATCGTACAATTCTTCCTTCCTCAATACTTCTAACACCTTTCTCAAATGTTCACCGTGTTTTTGGTCATTCTTTGAGTAAATAAGTATGTCATCAATGAAAACAATGACACACTTGTCAAGGTATGGTCCACACACTCGGTTCATACGGTCCATGAACACAGCTGGTACATTAGTTAAACCAAACGGCATGACCATAAACTCGTAATGACCGTAACGTGTTCTGAAAGCAGTCTTTGGAATATCATCTTCTTTCACCCGCATTTGATGATACCCGGAACGTAAGTCAATCTTTGAATAAACAGACGAGCCTTGTAGTTGATCAAATAAGTCGTCGATTCTCGGTAGTGGGTAGCGGTTCTTGATGGTAAGTTTGTTCAACTCTCGGTAGTCAATACACAACCTGAATGTACCATCTTTCTTCTTGACAAACAAAACAGGAGCTCCCCACGGTGATGTGCTTGGTCGAATAAAACCACGCTCTAAAAGTTCTTGTAATTGGCTTTGCAGTTCTTTCATCTCGCTGGGTGCGAGTCTGTAAGGAGCACGAGCTATTGGTGCAGCTCCTGGTACAAGATCTATTTGAAATTCAACGGATCGATGTGGGGGTAATCCCGGTAATTCTTTCGGAAATACATCGGAAAATTCTTTTGCGACGGGAACATCATTGATGCTCTTTTCTTCAGTTTGTACTTTCTCGAGGTGTGCTAGAACAGCATAGCAACCTTTTCTTATTAGTTTTTGTGCCTTCAAATTACTAATAAGATGTAGCTTCGTGTTGCCCTTTTCTCCGTACACCATTAAGGGTTTTCCTTTTTCTCGTATAATGCAAATTGCATTTTTGTAACAAACGATCTCTGCTTTCACTTCTTTCAACCAGTCCATACCGATTATCACATCAAAACTCCCTAACTCTACTGGTATCAAGTCAATCTTAAATGTTTCGCTAACCAGTTTAATTTCTCGATTCCGACATATATTATCTGCTGAAATTAATTTACCATTTGCTAATTCGAGTAAAAATTTACTATCCAAAGGCGTCAATGGATAACTTAATTTAGCACAAAAATCTCTACTCATATAGCTTCTATCCGCACCCGAATCAAATAAAACGTAAGCAGATTTATTGTCAATAAGAAACGTACCCGTAACAAGCTTTGGGTCTTCCTGTGCCTCTGCCGCATTAATATTGAAAACTCTTCCGCGGCCTTGTCCATTCGTGTTCTCCTGGTTTGGGCAATTTCTAATAATGTGGCCCGGTTTTCCACATTTATAACAAACTACATTGGCATAACTTGCTCCGACACTACTTGCTCCACCATTACTCGTTCCGACACCATTTGTTCCTTTCGTTCTATTAACCCCTGGTCCGTAGACCTCACACTTCGCCGCGCTATGACCATTTCTTTTACACTTATTGCAAAATTTGGTGCAGAACCCCGAGTGATACTTTTCACACCTTTGGCATAGCTGCTTCTGATTGTTGTTGTTGTTGCAGTTATTATTGTTGTTGGGATGATTGTTGTAGTTGCTGTTGTTGTTGTTGTTGTTGTTGTTGTTGGGCCGTTTGTTGTAGTTGCGAATGATGTTGCGATTGTTGGGATAATTGTTGCGATTATTGTTGTAATTGCTGTTGTTGTTGTATTGGTGATTCTTATCACCGTTTTCCTCCCACTTTCTTTTGACTTGCTTCACATTGGCCTCTTCAGCAGTCTGTTCTTTATTTCTTTCTTCAATCTGGTTCACTAGTTTGTGAGCCATTCTACATGCCTGTTGTATGGAGGCGGGCTCGTGTGAACTTATATCTTCTTGGATTCTTTCCGGTAATCCTTTCACAAACGCGTCGATCTTTTCTTCCTCATCTTCGAATGCTCCCGGACACAATAGGCACAATTCTGTGAATCATCTTTCGTACGTGGTAATATCAAATCCTTGGGTTCGTAACCCTCTAAGTTCTGTCTTAAGCCTATTGACCTCGGTTCTGGGACGGTACTTCTCGTTCATCAAGTGCTAGAATGCTGACCACGGTAGTGCGTACGCATCGTCTTGTCCCACTTGCTCTAGATAGGTATTCCACCATGTTAACGCAGAACCTGTGAAGGTATGCGTAGCGTACTTCACTTTGTCCTCTTCAGTACACTTACTTATGGCAAACAACGATTCGACCTTCTCGGTCCACCGTTTCAATCCGATCGGTCCTTCGGTTCCATCAAATTCCAAAGGTTTGCAGGCAGTGAATTCTTTGTAGGTGCATCCTATACGATTTCCTGTACTGCTGGATCCAAGGTTATCAGGCTGCGGCTATGTTTGAAGCTAGAAAAGTACAGAATTCCTCTTCATTCATATTCACGGTGTGTCGAGTAGTCGGTGCCATTTACTTCAAAATAGTCAAATGGAACAAGTTAATCATACAGAATATTAAGAGTAGTTAATAGTATTTCGTAGCATAATATGAACTCATTTATAAAAGCTTTTTCTTCATATTAGCGTTTTATAAGTTTAAATTCGGGTAGTACCTACCCGTTAAGTTCATACTTAGTAGCTAATATACAATTCAACTACTACAATTCTATATGAAAAACTGATTATAATAATATTTTGCGTTCAAACTTTTACACAATATTTTACAAACTTACAATACCGCTTATTTTACATATAGCATGAAATATAGCACACAATAAATTTGATACAAGATGGTTGTGAAGATAATTCTAGCTAGTAAACAAGTCGTTCAGCAAAGGCAATAAAGACACGTAATTCATACGTCCAGAAACAAGTCATGCATTCTGGTTTTACTAGGATTACTTCCCATCCTTGGTCTTGTGGAACATAACCGTTATGGTCGTTGATAAGACAGCGTGTTGTAACGTCGTCAAAGGGACGAGGGTTACGTAATGTCCAACAGTCCCGTAACAATCTAAAAACCTCATTTCTTACCCCAATTACCGACTCCGTCACTTGTGGGAACGTTTTGTTTAATAGTTGTAGCCCGATGTTCTTGTTCTCACTTTAGTGAGAAGCGAACATTACTAATCCGTAAGCATAACATGCTTCTTTATGTTGCATGTTAGTCGCTTTTTCTAAATCACGAAGTCCAATATTCGAATATATTGAGTCAAAATAATTTCTTAACCCATTGCGTAAAATAGCATTTGGGTTCCCCGCAATATATGCGTCAAAGTAAACACATCGTAACTTATGGATTTCCCAATGTGATATCCCCCATCTTTCGAACGAAAGCCTTTTATAAACCAAGGCATTCTTGGAACGTTCTTCGAATGTCTTACAAACTGATCTCGCCTTAAATAGTTGTGCCGAAGAATTCTGACCGACTCTAGACAAGATTTCATCAATCATGTCTCCGGTTAGGTCTCTTAAAATATTGGGTTGTCTATCCATTTTGTGTTTTTATACTGTAAAATAGACAAGAGTTAGATTCATAAAAAAAAATACTTATTAATACAAGCAATTTTTACATATATCATAAAGCATAAGCACACTATATTACATATATTACACCACACGAATACAACTATCTTATTCCGACTCGCTTGTTTCTTCTTCTTCTTCAGTTTTGGTTCGTTTTGCCAAGTTTCTAGGGATATATGATGTTCCCCTAATACGAGCCGTCGTTTTCCACATTGGTTTAGAAAAACCTGGTGGTTTAGAGGTTCCCGGGTCTTTGTTACAACTTAAGGACTTCGGGGGTTGACGATACATATAAAGTTCATCGGGGTTGGAATTAGATTTCTCTATTTTTATGCCCTTTCCCTTATTATTTTCTTTTGCCTTTTTAAATTCAGTTGGGGTAATTTCTATAACATCATCGGAATTCTCGTCGGAATCCGATTCATCGGAGAATTGGTAATCCTCCCAATATTTTGCTTCCTTGGCAGAAACACCATTGACCATAATTAACCTTGGTCGTTTGGTTGAGGATTTTCTTTTACTTAACTGTTTTATTATTTCCCCCACCGGTTCTATTTCTTCATCCGGTTCCGATTCTTCTTCCGGTTCCGATTCTTCTTCCGGTTCTGACTCTTCTTCCGGTTCCTCTTCGGGAACTTGTGAATCAGTCCACGAATCATTCCAATTTACATTTGACTCTTCATTATTATTAGGTGAGTCAATGGGACTTGTTCTAGAGGTAGACATCTATCACATAATATCAAACGCGTTAAGAGATTAATATATCACATAATATTCACATGTTAAAAATATATAGTTTCCAACAAAATTTGTTAAGCAATCATTTTTCAAGTAAACATGGTCGAAGTCCAGACTCACTAATGCATCCTAACAAACTCGATAAGACACACTAATGCAAAATTCTGGTTCTCTAAGACCAACGCTCGGATACCAACTGAAATGTCCCGTTCTTATTGATTAAAAACGTTCCATATTAATTGATTTCATTGCGAGGTTTTGACCTCTATATGAGACATTTTTCAAAGACTGCATTCATTTTTAAAACAAACCATAACCTTTATTTCATAGATAAAGGTTTTAAAAAGCTTTACGTAGATTATCAAATAATGATAATCTAAAATATCCTGTTTACACACGACCATTACATAATGGTTTACAATACAAATATGTTACAACAAAATAAGTTTCTTGAATGCAGTTTTTACACAATATCATACAAGCATGGACTTCAAATCTCGTTCTTATTTAAGTATGCGACAGCGGAAGCTCTTAATAATCACCTGAGAATAAACATGCTTAAAACGTCAACAAAAATGTTGGTGAGTTATAGGTTTAACCTATATATATCAAATCATAATAATAGACCACAAGATTTCATATTTCAATACACATCCCATACATAGAGATAAAAATCATTCATATGGTGAACACCTGGTAACCGACATTAACAAGATGCATATGTAAGAATATCCCCATCATTCCGGGACACCCTTCGGATATGATATAAATTTCGAAGTACTAAAGCATCCGGTACTTTGGATGGGGTTTATTAGGCCCAATAGATCTATCTTTAGTATTCGCGTCAATTAGGGTGTCTGTTCCCTAATTCTTAGATTACCAGACTTAATAAAAAGGGGCATATTCGATTTCGATAATTCAACCATAGAATGTAGTTTCACGTACTTGTGTCTATTTTGTAAATCATTTATAAAACCTGCATGTATTCTCATCCCAAAAATATTAGATTTTAAAAGTGGGACTATAACTCACTTTCACAGATTTTTACTTCGTCGGGAAGTAAGACTTGGCCACTGTTGATTCACGAACCTATAACAATATATACATATATATTAAAGTATGTTCAAAATATATTTACAACACTTTTAATATACTTTGATGTTTTAAGTTTATTAAGTCAGCTGTCCTCGTTAGTAACCTACAACTAGTTGTCCACAGTTAGATGTACAGAAATAAATCGATAAATATTATCTTGAATCAATCCACGACCCAGTGTATACGTATCTCAGTATTGATCACAACTCAAACTATATATATTTTGGAATCAACCTCAACCCTGTATAGCTAACTCCAACATTCACATATAGAGTGTCTATGGTTGTTCCGAAATATATATAGATGTGTCGACATGATAGGTCGAAACATTGTATACGTGTCTATGGTATCTCAAGATTACATAATATACAATACAAGTTGATTAAGTTATGGTTGGAATAGATTTGTTACCAATTTTCACGTAGCTAAAATGAGAAAAATTATCCAATCTTGTTTTACCCATAACTTCTTCATTTTAAATCCGTTTTGAGTGAATCAAATTGCTATGGTTTCATATTGAACTCTATTTTATGAATCTAAACAGAAAAAGTATAGGTTTATAGTCAGAAAAATAAGTTACAAGTCGTTTTTGTAAAGGTAGCCATTTCAGTCGAAAGAACGACGTCTAGATGACCATTTTAGAAAACATACTTCCACTTTGAGTTTAACCATAATTTTTGGATATAGTTTCATGTTCATAATAAAAATCATTTTCCCAGAATAACAACTTTTAAATCAAAGTTTATCATAGTTTTTAATTAACTAACCCAAAACAGCCCGCGGTGTTACTACGACGGCGTAAATCCGGTTTTACGGTGTTTTTCGTGTTTCCAGGTTTTAAATCATTAAGTTAGCATATCATATAGATATAGAACATGTGTTTAGTTGATTTTAAAAGTCAAGTTAGAAGTATTAACTTTTGTTTGCGAACAAGTTTAGAATTAACTAAACTATGTTCTAGTGATTACAAGTTTAAACCTTCGAATAAGATAGCTTTATATGTATGAATCGAATGATGTTATGAACATCATTACTACATTAAGTTCCTTGGATAAACCTACTGGAAAAGAGAAAAATGGATCTAGCTTCAACGGATCCTTGGATGGCTCGAAGTTCTTGAAGCAGAATCATGACACGAAAACAAGTTCAAGTAAGATCATCACTTGAAATAAGATTGTTATAGTTATAGAAATTGAACCAAAGTTTGAATATGATTATTACCTTGTATTAGAATGATAACCTACTGTAAGAAACAAAGATTTCTTGAGGTTGGATGATCACCTTACAAGATTGGAAGTGAGCTAGCAAACTTGAAAGTATTCTTGATTTTATGTAACTAGAACTTGTAGAATATATGAAGAACACTTAGAACTTGAAGATAGAACTTGAGAGAGATCAATTAGATGAAGAAAATTGAAGAATGAAAGTGTTTGTAGGTGTTTTTGGTCGTTGGTGTATGGATTAGATATAAAGGATATGTAATTTTGTTTTCATGTAAATAAGTCATGAATGATTACTCATATTTTTGTAATTTTATGAGATATTTCATGCTAGTTTCCAAATGATGGTTCCCACATGTGTTAGGTGACTCACATGGGCTGCTAAGAGCTGATCATTGGAGTGTATATACCAATAGTACATACATCTAAAAGCTGTGTATTGTACGAGTACGAATACGGGTGCATACGAGTAGAATTGTTGATGAAACTGAACGAGGATGTAATTGTAAGCATTTTTGTTAAGTAGAAGTATTTTGATAAGTGTATTGAAGTCTTTCAAAAGTGTATAAATACATATTAAAACACTACATGTATATACATTTTAACTGAGTCGTTAAGTCATCGTTAGTCGTTACATGTGAGTGTTGTTTTGAAACCTTTAGGTTAACGATCTTGTTAAATGTTGTTAACCCAATGTTTATAATATCAAATGAGATTTTAAATTATTATATTATCATGATATTATCATGTATGAATATCTCTTAATATGATATATATAAATTAAATGTCTTTACAACGATAATCGTTACATATATGTCTCGTTTAAAAATCATTAAGTTAGTAGTCTTGTTTTTTACATATGTAGTTCATTGTTAATATACTTAATGATATGTTTACTTATCATAGTATCATATTAACTATATATATATCCATATATATGTCATCATATAGTTTTTACAAGTTTTAACGTTCGTGAATCACCGGTCAACTTGGGTGGTCAATTGTCTATATGAAACATATTTCAATTAATCAAGTCTTAACAAGTTTGATTGCTTAACATGTTGGAAACATTTAATTATGTAAATATCAATCTCAATTAATATATATAAACATGGAAAAGTTCAGGTCACTACAAATTGGGCTTTGTACCATAATTGGGGTTTGGATAAAAGAACGACACTTGTGGAAATTAGACTATGGGCTATTAATGTGTTTTATATTAACTAAACAATACCTTGTTAATTTAATATACAAACTTATAATTTGACGTATTTATATAGAACCACATACGCTTGACTGGGTACGGTGGGCGGGTTATCTATAAATACCAATAATTATTCATTTTACCGGACACGGAACTGGATTAATAGTTAATAGACTTGTTGAAACAGGGGTGAATTACATTCAAGGGTAATTGGTGTAATTGTTAACAAAGTAGTAAAACCTTAGTTTACATGCAGTCGATAACCTGGTGTATTCATTAAACAAAGTGTTAAAATGTTGTTACAATTCGAATCCCCAATTAGTTGGAATATTTGACTTCGGGAATAAGAATAATTTGACGAAGGCTTTCGCTCTTTATATTTATGACTGATGGACTATTATGGACAAATCCGTATGGACATATTAAATAATCCAGGACAAAGGACAATTAATCCATGGGCATAAAACTAAAATCAACACGTGAAACATCATGATTATGGAAGTTTAAATAAGCATAATTCCTTTATTTTCATATTTAATTGCACTTCTAATTATTGCACTTTTATTTATTGTTATTGTATTTAATTGCACTTTTAATTATCGTACTTTTTAATTATCGCACTTTTATTTATCGAAATTTCATTATCGTTATTTATTTTACGTTTTAAATTAAGTTATATTTATTTTACATTCGGTTTTAACTGCGACTAAAGTTTTAAAATCGACAAACCGGTCATTAAACGGTAAAAACCCCCTTTTATATATTATTAATATAATATATTTTGTACAAATATAATTGTTTAAAAATATAGTGTGCAATAAGCCCGCTCCCTGTGGAACGAACCGGACTTACTAAAAACTACACTACTGTACGATTAGGTACACTGTCTATAGTGTTGTAGCAAGGTTTAGGTATATCCCATTTGTAAATAAATAATTAAAACTTGTGTAATTTGTAACGTATTTCGTAGTAAAATATAGTACTATCACGTACCCCCACGCTACCACATCAAGTTTTTGGCGCCGCTGCCGGGGACTCGGCGAAACTCTATATTTTTAATTTATTTTTGTATAAATATATTTATATATATTTTTAGAAAAACAATATAAAATAATTTAAAAAAAACCCGAAAATGAAAACTCCACGACTCGCGAAGTTTGCAGGCTTAAAACACCGCAACTCGCGGAGCCGCCCTGACAGACGCACCCAGAACCCTAATTTGGCATTTATTACGAGTATAATTTAATTATTATTATTAAAACTTAATTAGGTTTATATTTAATATTAATATTTAGTTTTAGTTTTTAAATTAATTTGTATTTTAAATATTAATTAGTATTATTAAATATATATTTAAATTAATACTTTTATAAAATATAATATAAAAATAATATTTTTATAAAATTTGTTTTTTTATCATTTTAATTATAATTTGTATTTTTATCGTTTATTCGTTCGTAATTAGTTTTAAAATTAGTTTTTCCGTAGTTATTTTATATGTATAGATTCTTAGGCTTTGCCATAAAATCCCTTAAGTACTTTTTCTTTAGACTAAGATTTAGGTGCTTTATAATTTTGCGATGCCGTTTTTCGCTTTAGTTTTAAATAGATTTTAGTGCTTTTAAGTAATTGCCATTTTCTGAATAAAATTGCATTTACCTTTAGACCTTTAGGCGCAACTTTTTAGATATAGTTTTTAGACTTTTAAGTTTCGACGTTTTTCTTTCTCATTTTTATTTTTCGACGTTTTTCGACGCGTAATCTTTTTCTTTCTTATTTCTCGACACGCTAGTTTTTAGGACATAGATTTTCTATTTCTTCTCTAAAATTTCAAACGAAAAATTATTTTAAGCGGTTAAATTGATAGACATCCAAATTTTCTGCTTCGTAGTAATAGTTGGATTTGTTAGTGGCTGAGTTGTGAGCTTCCGATTTAAAGGGTTCTGGCTCCCTGCTGCATCTATTGGCTATTCGAAATGTGGGAAAAACCAGAAAAGTCTATTAATTTGATAACTTATATAATTTTTTTTTTATAACTAATAGGATAATTAAGTAAATGCACCACATTGTAGCTAAAATTTGGTAATAAGCGCATTATGGAAAATCTCGAGAATATTTTGGAAACTCTTTATGACATCCGAAATCAATTTAATCAATACTCTCAAACGGGTGTTGATGACAATTCGTTCAGTCAATCTTGGATAACGAATGACGAAACAATAACTGGTTGTGAAATCTGTGAAGATTATCACTCAACATGGGAATGTTATTATTACGTTCCTATGGAAAATTACGCACCCATGGAACCTGAATGGAATGATTATGAGGAATACAATTCTAATTGGGATTATTCTCAAGAATATATCCAAACTCAACAAACAGTAGACGAGAAAAATTACGTGTCTGAAAATTTATTAGACAATATGAAAATTAAACTCGAAGAACTTGATGCTCAAAATGAACAAATGAGAGAGTTTGTAAATAGGCAAGCTGAAACTCTATCAGATTACACACCTGTTGATCTAAGGAGTATTGTGCAAGAAAATCTCATATCATCGAATTTTGATGAATTCGAGAGCTCCGAAATCACCAACTATCCCGATGATACTTTTTATTCAGTTTTACCAATTTCACCACATATCGACACATTAGCCTCTACCGACGAAATCAACAATCCATCAATAGATGAAGAAGAAGAAGTAAGGGTGACAAATTGGTACTCTTGGGAAAACGATAACGTTGAAAATTTTACCCCCGAGACCAAAGTGGTGGGACCGATAAGTACCGTTAATGAAGAAGAATCTACTCCAATCCCGAAATTCACCATTCCACAACCTTCCAACCCAATATTCTCAATAGACTAGTCATCTACCGAAGATGAACTACTAGCTGTAATAGATATTGACACCTCGGATTTTACCCAATTGGGTAATAGAGGTGAAAACTTTTATCCCGAGAATGATCGGAAGGAAATGTTAGGAATTGTCCACCCTATAATATGTATGTCGGTGTGTATCGATCCATTTGACCAAGAACCAGAAAAGAGACATATCCATTTACTAAAAGCTACACTTAAAAAAGAATTAAGTAGTGACGATCGGGTGAGTCTAAACTTTAAACCCATTGATATATTATACACCACCCGAGATGTAAATAACTGGCTCACTACTCTAATTCGTGGAACTTATTCTACCGATTTCACATGTCGTCAGCTAAGTGTGGGGAAGTCTAACCCCACTTAACGTTAAATTCGGGGTTCGAGTTAGTGCATAACTCGTTAATAAAAATGCATGATAATTTAGGGTAAAAACGCATTTTTAAAGATTAGCAAACAGTTCAGAAAAGCAACCATTTTTGAAGGAAAAAAAAACATAGGTGATAAAACAAGAAGGAATGAACGATGAGGCGCGCCATCTATCATTCGACGAGCTTTGTAATTACAAACTGGGTATTTTTAATCACTTTTCTACACTAATCACCCTCATGAATTTATAATTATAGTCTGATTTCATACAAATGAGGGCATTGCATGATCTTAAGTGTGGGGAAGGGTTATAAATTCTCTCGGGTTTACACTTGGTTTTATTTGCCAAATTTTATGAAAATTTGAAAAATTTTCAACTAAATGAATTTAAGATCATGTTTATATATATTTATAAACGGTGAAAATTAGGTGTTAATACCGAAATTATCGTTACCTCGAAAAGGACATAAATTGAGAAACACCCTAAAACGCTTGAATTTATTTAAAATGGAATAAAGAAAAATAAAAAGGCAAAGAAAGAAACTAAGTGTGGGGAGAATGTACCTAGTTATTCAATTAAAAACTATCTAGCACATGTTTCTGTAAAGTTTATTGTAGGTGCTTTTGTTTTGGACTAAATTAACTATTTTACCCAATGAAAGAAAAGAAAAGATGGATCTACACGATGAATCAATTCCATCATTAAAAGGAAGTAAAGTCTTCCGAAAAAGACACGCGCTTCTTGATTTAGGTCAAGAAGTTGTCGTCCAGACCAGCTGTAGGTTGACGAAAAATCTAGAAAAGTCATCACTAAAATTAGCAGGAAATCCACGGACCTCAGCATAAAACAGGGTCGCCAAGTGGTCAGATTTATCCTAACCATGAGAAGGATTTATCTCGTACAATGGGGGGCACCGTGCAAATTAGCTTGATAAGACTAATGAATCAGATCCCCAGAAAGGATAATCTCCTTAAAGATTAAAAATCAGCTTTTAAGCCTGATATTACTCAATCCTTGAGATTGACCTTAAAGATTGAGAATTACAAACTCATGGAATTCAATGATATCTAAACTCGAGCTTGAACGAGAAAATATTTTGATCAAAATTACAAACCGATTTGTTTTCTAAAAAACTATTTTCAATGCGTTCATTACCATTGAACGTAAAATCCTAGGAATTCACCTGAACTAAATCGGGTGTCAACCGTAAGAACGGTGGTTGCATAGCATGGTCGAAGACAGGACCTTGTGCCAGACCGAAAAATTATAAGGGTGAGCTTTACTATTGCTCCTACAAAGGATAGTAATTGCGTCCAACACGTTATAGACCATAATTAAAAGCATGTCAGGGGACATTGCCTTAACAGTTGCTTGTTCAACGCTTTCCTTTACAACCGGACGGTAGTTTACCGAAAGGTAATATACGGAGCAAGTATACTGGACGTGTTGCTTTCCTAATACAAGGTTAGCAAGTGGGTGACACAAAACCATAAGTTTTAAGCTAAAATTTTCAAATCTGAAACCCACAAAACCCACAAAAACATTTTGCAAACACCGGTGAAGGGTTATTCCGGAAAACTTATCTAGGATAAAACCTAGAATGAATTTTCAAAAGATCAAATGTTTTCATAAAGATCCAATTTCCTAAAGGATCTAAATTTTTATAGTCATGTGGGATTGTAAACCACATCGTTACTACCATTGTTCATACCGCCATCTCAAAATCACTAATGTATAAAGTGTGAAGAATAAAGAAGTGATTCGTGTGATGTATTGTATTTCAAGTTCTGTATTTCTTGAGGACAAGCAACGTTCAAGTGTGGGGATATTTGATAGTGCTCCAAATGAACATATATTTAGTAGCAATATCCTCCCAACATGTAAATTATTTAGTTGTAATTGTCTTATTTTAAGTTGTAATCGTTTATATTAAATAAGTGCGAAGACAAAAGGCGAAAACGACGATTTGAAGATGCAAATGACCAAAAAGATCAAATGTACAAGATACAATCCAAGTGGTTCAATTTATTGATAAGAAACGTCTAAAAATGACAAAAGTACAAGTTGCGGAACGCAAAGTACAAGATATTAAATTATACGAAAGGACGTTCAAAAATCCGGAACCGGGACATGAGTCAACTATCAACGCCCGACGCAACGGACTAAAAATTACAAGTCTACTATGCACAAGAATATAATATAATATATAAATAATTATATTAATTATTTATATTTTATATTTATATATAAATTATGTCGACAAGCTAAGATCCAAAAAATTGTGAGCTGAAAAATAAAACTCCACGACTCGCGGAGTTTGAAGGCCAAAAACTCCACGACTCGCGGAGCAGCCAGATTCCAAAATGCCTATAAAAGGCCACGAGCTTCTGCAGTTTTAAAAATATATATATATATATATAAAATAATAATAATAATACTCTGTAATAAATAATAAATAAATATATATAATATATATATATATATATATATATATATATATATATATATATATATATATATATATATATATATATATATATATATATATATATAGTATAGGGTAGTTTTATATTAGATTAGTTCGGGTTATGTAAAGGTTATTTTACGGGTTTTTGAAGTCAAAATTCTGTCCGTATAACACTACGCAATAAATACTCATTGTAAGTTATGTTCTCCTTTTTAAATTAATGTCTCGTACTTAAGTTATTATTATGCTTATTTAATACCGAAGTAATCATGATGTTGGGCTAAAAATATTAAAATTGGTTAATTGGGCTTTGTACCATAATTGGAGTTTGGATAAAAGAACGACACTTGTGGAAATTAGACTACGGGCTATTAATGGGTGTTATATTAACTAAACAATACCTTGTTAATTTAATATACAAACTTATAATTTGACGTATTTATATATAACCACATACGCTTGACTGGGTACGATGGGCGGGTTATCTATAAATACCAATAATTATTCATTTTACCGGACACGGAACTGGATTAATAGTTAATAGACTTGTTGAAACAGGGGTGAATTACATTCAAGGGTAATTGGTGTAATTGTTAACAAAGTAGTAAAACCTTGGTTTACATGCAGTCGATAACCTGGTGTATTCATTAAACAAAGTGTTAAAATCTTGTTACAATTCAAATCCCCAATTAGTTGGAATATTTGACTTCGGGAATAAGAATAATTTGACGAAGGCTTTCGCTCTTTATATTTATGACTGATGGACTATTATGGACAAATCCGTATGGACATATTAAATAATCCAGGACAAAGGACAATTAACCCATGGGCATAAAACTAAAATCAACACGTCAAACATCATGATTATGGAAGTTTAAATAAGCATAATTCCTTTATTTTCATATTTAATTGCACTTCTAAATATTGCACTTTTATTTATTGTTATTGTATTTAATTGCACTTTTAATTATCGTACTTTTTAATTATCGCACTTTTATTTATCGAAATTTCATTATCGTTATTTATTTTACGTTTTAAATTAAGTTATATTTATTTTATATTCGGTTTTAACTGCGACTAAAGTTTTAAAATTGACAAACCGGTCATTAAACGGTAAAAACCCCCTTTTATATATTATTAATATAATATATTTTGTACAAATATAATTGTTTAAAAATATAGTGTGCAATAAGCCCGCTCCCTGTGGAACGAACCGGACTTACTAAAAACTACACTACTGTACGATTAGGTACACTGCCTATAGTGTTATAGCAAGGTTTAGGTATATCCCATTTGTAAATAAATAATTAAAACTTGTGTAATTTGTAACGTATTTCGTAGTAAAATATAGTACTATCACGTACCCCCACGCTACCACATCAAATATTCTCGTCCAAAATTATATACCTCCTCGTGCTATATGTAACACATTATATTGGAAATTTCTGTAAAACTGTCGAGTTTAAAATATGAATGATTTTGAAGTAGTATTGGGAACTGATGCATGAGTTAGTATAATATAATGACACTTGATCAACGTGATTATATTACAATAAGTCATGCTGAGTTTCTAAATGGAATGTGATGATTCACAGATAATAACGTCATCATGTGCCATGTTACACGACTCTTACGTTCTGTCTAATCTATAAACATATCAAGAACATATTTTTCTTGATAATCCTATCTTTCCTTGAATTCTGGTAATTTGACAAGTCAAATTGTGCTATTACCGTTTCTTTCTTAGGACATTAACAATGTTCATTCTGAAACTTATATCTACGAATTCTAGACCATTACAAGAGATGCCCAATCGCAAGAAGAAGAAACGAAGGGACAAAGCTCCGAAATAGAAATTGGAGTATAAATCGCAGCAAATAGGGGGGAGTATTAACTGGGGTTGACAATGATAATAGAAAATGGGAGCAAGGACTTCGAAGTATAAGGGAAGATATAAAGCCCGATAACAACACATAAACTACAAACCGTGTATATCAATGTTTATCGCAACATAAAGACACGGGAGAATTAAAAACATTATAACCCCAAGGGCGAAGTAGAAGAAAACAGATTCCTCCGGTGAAAGTTGGAAAAGGAGAATGATTGTTGTGATAGTAAGGATAAGGACAAGGATTAGAATGGGATTAAGCATTTTCACAATCTTTTGGATGTAAGAACTAAGAAAGAAAGTATAGGAATGGTGAGAATAATGGAACGGAAGAGCTTAATTTATAATGGAAATATCAGACAGAGTAATCGAGGCAGATCACCTATTTAATTATAGAGATCTAATTTCCTTATTCGCCGAAGAATCAAATCTTTTAAATTTCGAAGATTTTCTTTAAATCCCTTGAATTCCGAAATTCAACCCTCTACGTCAAAAGTTAAGACGCACCTTATTTTCTAAATTCAATCGTGACTACGTCAAAAGTAAAGACAAATATCTATTACCTTATCTCAATTTTTTGTGATAGCTTCATTCATACGCTTCGATTAATTGAATCATTTTATCCATATTACTCAATGATGATAAAAGTCTATTTATCAACTCAATTTTCGTTATGAAAACATTTTTATTGTTAACCATGACCACCTCACTCAAATTTCTAGACGAAATTTCTTTAACGGGTAGGTACTGTGATGACCCGGGAATTTCCGACTAAATTTAAACGTTAATCTCTATATGATTTTGACACGATAAGCAAAGTCTGTAATGTTGAGTCACGAAATTTTGGAACAGTTACATGAATGCATTTGCCCTTTTGACCATTACTAACAATTCACGAACAGTTGTTTGTAAATAAATATATATATAAATATATATGTAAATATAATTATAAGTTAATATATTAAGTTAATTTAATATAATATGTATGTTGTAATATATATATATATATATATATATATATATATATATATATATATATATATATATATATATATATATATATATATATATATAAAATATATATATAAAAATTAATTATTCAAATATGTTATTTTATAGAATAAGTATTACATAAGTAATGAAGTGTAAAGTTAAAATATTATTTATTACAAGTTAAAATATAAATAATATATCAATATTATTATCATTACTTTCATTATTATTACTAATGTTAATATCAAATATTAATATCTATAATGTTAATATTATCAAAAATTATATAAAAAGTTGTTACATTATTATTGTAAGTGTTATTATGATTATTGAATATTAAATAAGTAAATAAAAATAAATATATATATATAATTGTTATAATTACTTTCATTATTATTATCAAAATAAATATCAATATTAATACAATTATGATACAAATATGAAAAATTGTTATGTACAAACTATTATGGAATTATTAGTATTAATACTAATTTAAAAATGTATATATAATCTATAGATATGAATTTTGTTGTTAAAATATTGATATTACGAATATGATTATTATCATTAGCACTATTATTGATAATGCTAAAAATGAACATATATTTCATAGCATTATCCCTCAAGAAAAACAAGCTTTTAGTTGCAATTGTTCTATTTACAAGTGATATTCGTTTAAATAATAAAAGTTGAATACAAAAGACAGATTCGACGAATTGAAGACGCAAACGACCAAAAAGCTCAAAAGTACAAAGTACAATCAAAGAGGTTCCAATTATTGATAAGAAACGTCTCAGAATTACAAGAGTACAAGATTCAAAACGCAAAGTACAAGATATTAAATTGTACGCAAGGACGTTCGAAAATCCGGAACCGGGACCAGAGTCAACTCTCAACGCTCGACGCAACGGACTAAAAATTACAAGTCAACGGAGTACAAGAATATAATATAATATATATAATTAAATTTAATTATATATATATTATATTATATAATAAATAAATAAGCAGCCCACGTTTTTAAAGACTTTTGAGCCTCCCCAGCTGGCCATGCGATCGCATGGCCTTGTAGGGCAAAGCCCATGCGATCGCATGAGGCCCTTTTCCAGCCCACATGCCTATAAAAGTCGCAGTTTGGTGAATCAAAAATATATATCCATCCATCCAACTCTCAACGTATATATATATATATATATATATATATATATATATATATATATATATATATTATTTATTTATTTATATTTTAATTTTAATTTTAATTTTAAATTCTAATAATAAGGGTATGTTAGCGCATATTGTAAGGGTGTAAGTCGAAATTCTGTCCGTGTAATGCTACGCAATTTTTAATCATTGTAAGTTATGTTCAACCTATTTACATTAATGTCTCACAGCTAAATTATTATTATGCTTATTTAAAACGAAGTAATCATGATGTTGGGCTAATTACTAAAATTGGGTAATTGGGCTTTGTACCATAATTGGGGTTTGGACAAAAAGAACGACACTTGTGGAAATTAGACTATGGGCTATTAATGGGCTTTATATTTGTTTAACTAAATGATAGTTTGTTAATTTTAATATAAAGATTTAAAATATGACGTACCTATAAATAACCATATACACTCGAT
This sequence comes from Rutidosis leptorrhynchoides, assembly GCF_046630445.1. Lineage (NCBI taxonomy): Eukaryota > Viridiplantae > Streptophyta > Magnoliopsida > Asterales > Asteraceae > Rutidosis > Rutidosis leptorrhynchoides. The sequence continues at coordinate 305,699,516 of NC_092343.1, read as the reverse complement.
CGGACACGATGGGCGGGATATTTATATGTACGAATAATCGTTCATTTAACCGGACACGGGAATGGATTAATAGTCTATGGAATTATTAAAACAGGGGTAAAATTATGTACAAGGACACTTGGCATAATTGATAACAAAGTATTAAAACCTTGGGTTACACGCAGTCGATATTCTGGTGTAATTATTAAACAAAGTATTAAGACCTTGTTACAGTTTAAGTCTCCAATTAGTTGGAATATTTAACTTCGGGTATAAGGATAATTTGACGAGGACACTCGCACTTTATATTTATGACTGATGGACTGTTATGGACAAAAACCAGACGGACATATTGAATAATCCAGGACAAAGAACAATTAACCCATGGGAATAAACTAAAATCAACACGTCAAACATCATGATTACGGAAATTTAAATAAGCATAATTCCTTTATTTTCATATTTAATTGCACTTTTAATTATCGCACTTTTATTTATTGTCATTGTATTTAATTGCACTTTTAATTTTCGTACTCTTTAATTAAGTAATTTTATTTTATCGCACTTTTATTATTCGCAATTTCATTATCGTTATTTACTTTACGCTTTAAATTAAGTTGTATTTATTTTTAATATTTTACATTAGGTTTTAACTGCGACTAAAGTTTTAAAATCGACAAACCGGTCATTAAACGGTAAAAACCCCCCTTTATAATAATAATATTACTTATATATATTTTTGTATTTTTATAAATTAAAACTAATATAGCGTTAAGCTTTGTTTAAGGATTTCCCTGTGGAACGAACCGGACTTACTAAAAACTACACTACTGTACGATTAGGTACACTGCCTATAAGTGTTGTAGCAAGGTTTTGGTATATCCATTCTATAAATAAATAAATATCTTGTGTAAAATTGTATCATATTTAATAGTTTTTCCTAGTAAATTTAAGCTATTTTATATACATCTCGCATAACATCAAGTATTTTTTGCGCCGCTGCCGGGGAACAAATCTAGCTTAAAAGCCGGAAGCGCAACGCTATATAAAAAAAAAGATTTTTAATTTTTAGTTTACTTTTATAAAAAAAATACGCTTTTGTAAAAATACGTTTTAAATATTCTAAAATATAAAAATAAAAACAAAAATATAAATATAAATATTTTTAAGAGTTTGTTAAATATTTAAGTTCTATAAAAGTTTCTTTATCTTTATTTTATAAAAATATAAGTTTTATTTAAATTATAAAAATATATTATATATATTTATTTCAACACAGCAAAACAAAAAAAAAACAAAAAAAAACACTCGAGTCCAGTACTGTAGCAGCCCAGACACTGGCCCGAAACCCTAGCCCATGGAATCGCATGGCTGGGTAACTTAGAACTCATGCGATCGCATGAGCCCAGCTGACACGCCACAGCTGACTGCAAACAGCAATCATTACGGTTTATTATTATTATTTTTATTAAACCCTAATTAGGTTATTATTATTATAATATTTAGTTTTAATTTTATTATTTTGTATTATTTAGTTTTAATTAGTTTAATTAATTTATATAAAATTAATAATTTTATAAAATAAATAATATAAAAATAATATTTTTATAAAAATTGTACTTTTTACAAATTTTAGTATATTTTTATATTTTGTCTCTTTTTATTTGTTTTTAGCGTAATATTTGTATTTTTCGCTCGTTCTTAGTTTTAAATCATAGTATTTGCCATAGTTATTTTTATTTCTAGATTTTTAGGCTTTGCCGTAAAATCCCTTAAGTGCTTTTTCTTTAGACTAAGATTTTGGTGCTTTAGAATTTTACGACGACATTTTTTTTTATTTTAGTACCTTTTTAAGTTATTGCCATTTGGGATATAGTTTTACTTGTAAGCTTTAATATTTTTAGACGCAACTTTTAATTCTTAGTTTTTAGTTCCTTTTTAAGTTTCAACGCGCTACTTTCTTATTTTTATTTTTCAACGCCTTTTACCTATGTATCAATTATCACTCCAATTAATAATCTCAATTTGCAATTTTAATTTTAAGTTAGTGATAATAATAAGGTTGGGTTAGTCGAGTGTTTTAAAGTTTTATAAGTCACTCTTTTTCTTTCTTATTTCTCCAATTTTAATACCGACGCGCTCTTTTTCTTTCTTATTTCTCGCCATTCTAGTTTTTAGGACATAGAATTTTCTACTTCTTCTCTAAATTTCTTTAAATTACAAAAACTAATTTTAAGTGGTTAAATTGATAGACATCAAAATTTTCTGGTTCGTAGTAATAGTTGGATTTGTACGTGGACCGGGTTATTGGAGCCAAACAGTACTCAATTATATTGAGACCAAACAAATCCTGCCCCTCTGCTGCATCTTTTGGCTATTCGAAACGTGTGCAAAATCAAAAAAGTCTATTAATTGGATAACTTATATAATTTTTCTTTCTTTTTAAAAACTAATAGGATATTCAGTGAATGTACCGAGCAAAACTTTCACCACCTTTTGTACGTTCACCACCGGTAACTCGATCAAGACATCTAGCAAATATTGTCACCGTTGATTTTTCTTTAGAATCGTCATCCAGTCGACCAAGTACTCCAATTCAAATTTTCGATAATCCATTTTTTGAACCCGGCCTCACAATTGAGAATCCGGAGAATATTCAGGGACGATTCATAGATCCTGAACCACTAATTTTTCCTCCGGAACCACCAATCATTCAAACAGAGATTGTTGAGGAACGAACCATTAAATCAGAATCCTCTAGTGATTCAGATTCAACAAATTCAATTATGGAGAATCTGGAACCTCTAAGTATGAAAGACCGAATGAGAGCTAAACGTACTGGCCAAGGTCACGTAATTACTCAACCAGACATTAATGCGCCAGATTATGAAATCAAAGGACAAATTCTACACATGGTGACTAATCAATGCCAATTTAGTGGTGCGCCGAAGGAAGATCCAAATGAACATCTTCGTACATTTAATAGAATCTGCACTTTATTTAAAATAAGAGAAGTGGAGGATGAACAGATATATCTCATGTTATTTCCCTGGACTTTAAAGGGAGAAGCCAAAGATTGGTTGGAATCGTTACCTGAAGGGGCGATTGATACATGGGACGTTTTAGTTGAAAATTTTCTTAAACAATTCTTTCCGGCATCCAAAGCCATAAGACTTCAAGGAGAAATTGTTACGTTCACACAGAAGCCAAATGAAACTCTATATGAGGCATGGACAAGATTTGGAAAGTTATTGAGAGGAAGTCCGCAACATGGTTTAGACACCTGTCAAATAGTACAAATATTCTACCAAGGATGCGACATCACTACAAGGAAAGACATAGACATAGCAGTTGGTGGTTCTATTATGAAGAAAACAGAAACTGATGCTTACAAAATTATTGATAACACTGCTTCCCACTCACATGAATGGCACCAAGGAAAAGATATCGTTAGATCATCTAAAGCAGCTAGAGACGATTCTAGTCATGACTTAGATTCCATTTCCACAAAGATAGATGCTGTCGAGAGGCGAATGGAAAAGATGACTAAGGATATTCACTCAATACGAATTAGTTGTGAGCAGTGTGGAGGACCACATTTGACAAAAGATTATCTCAGTATTGAACTAACAATGGAACAAAGAGAGAATGTTTCATATCTAAACCAAAGGCCTGAAAATAATTATCAGAATAATTATCAACCGCCAAGACCGATTTACAATCAAAACCAGAATTATAATCGAAATGTTCCATACAACAATCAACAAGGTCCTAGTAATCAACAAGTATCCAATAATACTTACAATCACCAAAGACCTAATTTTCAAAACAAACCACCACAAACCGATGATAAAAAGCCGAATTTAGAAGATATGATGACGAAGCTAGTTGAATCTCAAACACATTTTTTCACATCTCAGAAACAAATGAATGAACAAAATGCTCAAGCATTTAGAAATCAACAAGCTTCTATTCAAAATCTGGAACAAGAAGTAAGTAACCTAGCAAGGTTAATAGGTGAAAGAAAACCGGGAAGTCTACCTAGTGATACAAATGCTAACCCCAAGAATGAAACAGCTAAAGCCATTACCGCAAGAAGTGGTATTACACTTAAACCACCTGAAATACCTGTAATTTCTGATGAAGTTGTTCCTATTCCACAAGAACCACAACCTGAACAAGATAAGGAAAAAGAACCGGTAGTTGAAAAAGTTAATGAAGATAACACAGTTAAAGCTAAACCTTATGTTAAACCATACCAACCACCACTTCCTTACCCGAGTAAAATGAAAAAAGAGAGACTTGAAGCCAAGCAATCCAAATTCTTGGATATGTTTAAACAGATAAATGTAAATCTTCCTTTCATTGATGTAATTTCAGGAATGCCTAGATATGCTAAATTTCTGAAAGATCTAATCTCGAATAGAAAGAAAATGGAAGAACTCTCGGCCGTTACTATGAATGCTAATTGTTCAGCAGTGCTGTTGAATAAGATACCAGAAAAACTCTCTGATCCAGGAAGTTTCACAATTCCATGTTTTCTGGGTAGTCTTAGTTCAATAGAAGCATTGGCAGACTTAGGTGCTAGTATAAATTTAATGCCGTATCCACTATACGCTAAACTAGACCTTGGAGAATTGAAACCAACACGAATAAGCATACAACTAGCCGATAGATTAGTAAAATATCCTAGAGGGATAATGGAGAACATGCTAGTTAAAGTTGGTACTTTAGTATTTCCAGTAGATTTTGTTGTTCTGGACATGGAAGAAGATTCTCAAGTTCCTCTCATATTAAGAAGACCATTCTTAAACACGGCTAAAGCAATGATAGACGTGTTCGGTAAGAAACTAACCCTAAGTATAGAGGAAGAGAGTATTACCTTTTCTGTTGATAGAGCCATGCAACAACCGCAATCTGCAGATGATACATGCTATTATATTCAAAGTATAGAATCATATGCAGAATTATTAGAAGAATTTTCAGAATTACAAGGAACAGGAGAATGTTCTTTAGGAGAAGGTACTGAACCAATTGATGAAACTGAAATGTTAGCTACACTTATGGCTAATGGATATGAACCAACAACAGAAGAAATTCAAATGCTAAAAGAAGAAGACAGATATCAATATAAATCATCGATAGAAGAACCACCGACATTAGAGTTAAAGCCACTTCCAATCCATTTGGAATATGCTTATTTACATGGTGAATCTGAATTACCTGTAATAATATCGTCTTCTCTTACTGAAAATGAAAAATCTCAACTCATTTCTGTGTTGAAAGCTCATAAACCAGCTATTGCATGGAAAATTCATGATATTAGAGGAATAAGTCCTTCGTCTTGCACACATAAAATCCTTATGGAAGAAGGTCATAAAACGTATGTGCAACACCAACGAAGACTAAATCCGAATATGCAAGATGTTGTTAAGAAAGAAATTATTAAACTGCTTGATGCAGGTTTAATTTATCCAATTTCTGATAGTCCATGGGTAAGCCCAGTTCAATGCGTACCTAAGAAGGGTGACATGACTGTCATCACAAATGAGAAAAATGAGCTTATTCCTACTAGGACTGTAACAGGATGGCGTGTATGTATTGATTATAGAAAATTAAATGACGCCACCAGAAAAGATCACTTTCCCTTACCTTTCATTGATCAAATGTTGGAAAGATTAGCCGGAAATAGTTACTATTGTTTTCTTGATGGTTTTTCCGGATATTTTCAAATTCCAATAGCACCCGAGGACCAAGAGAAAACCACATTCACGTGCCCTTATGGTACTTTTGCTTACAAACGCATGCCATTTAGACTTTGCAACGCCCCTACAACTTTTCAAAGGTTCATGATGGCGATTTTTCACGACATGATAGAAGAATGCATGGAAGTTTTCATGGATGACTTTTCAGTCTTCGATGATACTTTTGAATCATGTCTAGTTAATCTTGAACGAATGCTTATTAGATGTGAACAATCAAATCTAGTTCTTAATTGGGAGAAATGCCATTTCATGGTTAAAGAAGGCATCGTTCTTGGACATAAAATTTCAAAGGAAGGAATTGAAGTGGATAGAGCTAAAGTAGATGTAATTGCTAAACTTCCACATCCCACCAATGTTAGAGGAGTTAGGAGTTTTCTAGGGCATGCCGGTTTTTACCGACATTTTATAAAAGATTTTTCTAAAATTGCCACTCCTATGAATAAACTCCTAGAAAAAGATGCTCCATTCATCTTTTCAGATGACTGTATCAAATCTTTTAATATTCTTAAAGAGAAACTCACTAATGCGCCGATCATGATAACACCAAATTGGAATTTACCGTTTGAACTTATGTGCGATGCAAGTGATTTTGCAATGGGAGCCGTTTTAGGACAAAGGATTGAAAAATGATTTCAACCTATTTATTATGCTAGTAAGACGTTACAAGGAGCACAAACAAATTACACAACTACTGAAAAAGAACTCCTTGCTATTGTCTTTGCTTTTGACAAATTTCGATCATATCTCGTTCTAGCAAAAACGGTGGTCTATACCGACCATTATGCTCTTAGATACCTATTTTTGAAACAAGATGCCAAACCAAGATTAATTCATTGGATCTTACTCTTACAAGAGTTTGATATTGAAATCCGAGATAAAAGAGGAGCAGAAAATCTTGCCGCTGATCATCTTTCTCGTCTTGAAAATCCTGAATTAGAAGTTCTAAATGAATCGGCCATACAAGACAACTTTCCTGATGAATATCTATTGAAGATAGATTATAATGAAATTCCATGGTTTGCAGACTATGCAAACTACTTAGTATGTGGATTCCTTGAAAAAGGATTATCGTACCAAAAACGAAAGAAATTCTTTAGTGATATAAAACACTATTTCTGGGAAGATCCACATTTGTTTAAAAGTTGTCCAGATGGAATAATACGCCGATGTGTATTCGGAGATGAAGCTAGTAAAATCTTAAACCATTGTCACACAGGACCAACAGGAGGGCATTATGGGCCTCAACTAACAGCAAGAAAAGTTTACGATGCTGGATTCTATTGGCCTACAATTTACAAAGACGCACACCTTCTTTGCAACTCCTGTGATGCTTGTCAAAGGGCCAGAAAAATAAGTCAAATGAAATGCCACAAAATGTCATTCAAGTATGTGAAGTATTTGACATTTGGGGTATTGACTTTATGGGTCCATTTCCAAAATCTCATAATAATCTCTACATTCTCGTAGCCATTGATTATGTATCTAAATGGGCGGAAGCACAAGCTCTCCCAACTAACGATGCACGAGTTGTAGTCAACTTTTTAAAACGTCTTTTTGCAAGGTTTGGAACACCGAAAGCTTTAATAAGTGATCGGGGAACTCATTTCTGTAATAATCAACTTGAGAAAGTTCTTAAAAGATATGGAGTAACTCATAAAATCTCCACTGCATATCATCCACAGACAAGTGGACAAGTTGAAAATACTAACCGTGCTTTAAAACGTATTCTAGAGAAAACCGTAGGATCAAATCCGAAGGAATGGTCCATTAAATTGGAAGATGCACTCTGGGCTTTTAGAACAGCCTACAAAACTCCAATTAGAATCACACCTTTCAAACTCGTTTACGGAAAAGCATGTCATCTTCCAGTAGAAATTGAACACAAAGCATTTTGGGCTTTAATGGTGTATCCTAACGTATACACACATAAAAGGCATAATGGTTGCATAAAAGTAGCATCAGGAAGGCTGGAAACAACAGTTCTGTGAAGTTTTCCGTTCAGCGTTCTACGCTGTACAGGCTGCTCCGTCATGCGTAAGCCCTGAAGGCCGCCTAGCGTGTAAGCCCTGGCCGGAGAGCGCCACCTTTAGCATAAATTTCGGATCACGAATAACAGAACGTATCATCATTTGACACGTGTCCCCGAGCAATTTGGTGGACCTAACACTATAAATAGACCCCTTGGGTCGTCATTTTACACAGTTCAGTTATTCTCACAACTTTGAGAGCTGAGACTTCACTTCTCTTTCTCTCTCTACTTTCTCTCACTAGAAGTCATCCGGCTAGCACTTCTACGCTCTACGGACGACATATTGATTAAGCCACCCCACAAGTTTTTATACTTGTGAATCGGGTCTGCAGGGATTATTTCCCGAGGGTAAAATCAATCGGCAACACTCCGCCCTCCTAAAGCTAGATTACTTCTAGTATCTTGTTGGCACACTAAGCCTTACCTCATAAGGAAATAGGTATTAACAATGGTGCCATCCACTAATGCATAGAACACACAAAACGAAAAAGGAACAAAAACAACTGAAGCTCCATTTGTACTTGAAGTAGTCAACAATCCATCAACTGATGACATGATAACTGTTGAAGATGTACCCGTTCAGCCAATAGATGGTACGATTGAAGAAACAGTTGCTGAAACTGCAGAAAGGCTTAAACATTTGGCAACTAATTCGGAGAAAAGGCCAGTAATCGAAGAAGAGACAGCTAAAAGTGCAGAAAGACTTTCAAATTTTGTTACTAATACAGAGCGACGACCATTGATGCAACCACGGCAATGTCCATCATTTATACCTCTTCAGCGGATGGCAGATGGCAGAGACAAGTAAATAATGAAAAGGCAATCTATATCAAAATACAAGTTATCTAGGCTACTCGACAAGCTGGGCAGTCTTATTGATGATTCTGGGGATGATAACGACATGAGCTATGATAATAATGACTCTGATGATGAAACTGACAAAGATTTCATGTCAGAGAAGCAGGCAGTGTTACTTTTGAATGACATTCTTAAGCAGACAGCTCCGGCAAAATATAAGCAACGCTTAGCGCAGCCCGCCGTCCGTGCTGTGGCCGTGGACAATTTCTTTGCCCTCATTACTGGAGAGCAAGCCACCAAGCCACCGGCCATGGCAGAATATACACAGTGTTTCATTGATCGAATTGCTAATTATCCATTGCCCAAAAACTTGCTATACCAGCAATTGGAGTTTATGATGGCACAACGGATCCGGAAGATTTTCTGACTATGTTTGAAGGTGTTATGAGGTTGCAGCATTGGGAGCATGAAACTGCGTGCCATATGTTTCCTATGGTATTGCAGAAAATGGCACGCGAATGGTTTGCTAGTTTGCCGCCAAGGAGTATTACCAGTTTTCTTGATTTGAGAGCAAAATTTGTGATGCAATACCAAAATCTATGGAGCTGTACTCTGACACATCTTGATGCACAAGATATCACAATGCATCATAACAAATCTTTGAGCAATTTTATGAAGCGTTATACACTTGAAGCACAGAAGATTCCTGATTGTCCAGAATCACAGCTTGTATCTGGTTTCATTTTTTGTTTGGACCAGCGACGGTTTAGTGCACTTGTTCATGCATTACGGTATGACTTGCCAAAAACATTGCATCAAGCGTTCGAGCTGGTGAGCGTGGGTTGAACAAGTTTGATACTGGCAGTAGTAGCAAGCCGCACAACGGAGGACGGTATTTTGACAGAAATCAGAGAAGGAATGACAATTCAAATGGAGGATGGAGAGGAAACAATAACCCTAATGATTTTCACCACAACAGAAAGCTAATAGAAAGGCACCCGTTGATTATGGCGCTTACAAAAACTCCGAAAGAGATCCTCTTCACTGAACCAATTCGGACCACTTTCAATGCTCCAGCACCTATGGAAGAAAGGGAGGGTCCAAAGAGTGAGTTGTGGTGCGATTTCCATGAGGCATGGGGCCATGATACGGACAATTGCAAATCTTTGATGAGGGAAATCATAGCGAAAATCAAGGCAGGAGAATTGAATCATTTGTTGCCTGGCAAACAGTACAGGAGGAATGATCCTCGCAGGAAATTTGCGTGGCAAAGGAATGATGGTAACAGAGGACGCCGTGGAGAGAACAGAAGAGAGCAGCATGGTGGAAGAGATAATCGGAACCAACCGCAGTACGGAGACCGGGTCGCAGAGCGTGAGACAAATCCAGAAGTTGTAATTAGGATGGTTTGGATCAACGACAGTTATTATGCAGAAGGTGAATCATCAAATAGCAATTTGGACAGCTGGAGATATGCTCCAATTATCTTTCAGCCAATTCAGAATTGGGCGTTGTCCGTTCAACCAGTGATCATTTCAGCAGAGATAGCAAATAAGTTTGTCAACTGTATCTACACAGATACGGGAAGTGAAGCTGACATCATTTACTGGCATTGCTTGAAGACTTTTCCAAGGCATGTGCAGGACAGAGCTAGGCAAACGAGATTGAAAGTTTCTGGATTAACGGGAGCACCGGTAAATGACATGGGGCAGATTCATTTGGAAGTTGTTATGGGCACATTCCCATTGTTGAGAACAGAAACAATTGATTTCATAATCATAGATGGAAATTCTCGGTTTAACGTCCTTTTTGGAAGGGCAGCGTTGGCTAAATTCGGAGCAATAACATCGACAGCTCATGCAGAGATCAGGTTCCCAACTCCTAACGGAGTAGCCGCCATACATTCACAGTATGTGGCACCGGCTAGGGAGAGATCTACATTTGTGAACTTGCCAAAAGGCAACGTAAACTGGAGAAAGCATAATCGGTTGTTTAGTGATGATGAAGTTCAGGAGTTTTTCATTCCATAATCAAGTGTGTAGGCCGGATGGCGCTGGGCGCTCGGCGTGTGAAGAAGCAAATCTCAGCATGTTATCAAGAACGAAAGTTTATTATCAGAGCAGTTTTTTAGCATTTTTATGAAGACATAGCCTTTTACAATCATTGTATTCATGCCAAAATACACATGTTTGGCATTTGAAGAACATATTTTCGCATTATATGAAGAGCAACGTTTATCAATTTACTGTGAACCATTGTGGTTATTTTACAGTGCATATGTTAGCAATTGCATACATTAAACATTCATGGCATACTAATTAGGCTTGATCCACCTAAATTCATCATCAATCGTTTATGTACTGCACAGTACCGAACAAAATATTATATATTTTTCTTAAACAAAGTGCTGCCCGTGACAAATGTAAAACATTACATTTATAACCTGCCCACAGAAGAAGTGTATTTTTAAAATACCTCCGATGGCGGAAGCTTTTGTGCCGGCCAGTAAAGGCACAAGGGATCGGCTAGAAAACGTTTAAGTTTTACTAGAACGCACCGAGGCATGATACAAAAATCAGATACTTGTCATGACAAACATTATAAAAAACTTACTTCACAGAACGAAGTTCTATATTTTATGTATGAAGGAAAAATAATTAGCAATTCTTCCTCATATACTTTATGACGGAAGGCGTACGACGGAGAGTTTATTGATATGTAATCATTCTTCTAAAACACTTCACAATTCTTCCTCATATACTTTATGACAGAAGGCGTAAGACGGAGAGTTTATTGATTTGTAATCATTCTTCTAAAATACTTCATAATTCTTCCTCATTAATTTTATGACGGAAAGCGTGTAACAGAATTCAGACATCATATTCATTTAGCAAAACTTGATATTGCAAAGCGTCTACATATGAATTACCTTATACACTTTTCAAAATGATTTGCTCAATTATACACTGCACAATTATGTATAGAAATTTTATGCTCAGCTGCATAATCGATTGGTTTTAAAGCATTAAGCATCAAAATATTTGCAACAAGCATGTAAACATACATAGTGATCACAATAAAGTCAGTATGTATATAATGTCAAGGTCAGAGGGAAATTTATTACAAAGCATTTTTTAATATTTTTACAACAATCAATCAAATTGCACGCTAAGCACATCTTGAGCAGATGAGTCTTCTTTGCTGCATACCTCATCGTAAACATTTATCTTCAAATTTATCAATTTGTCTTTAGTCTCATCAACCTTTTCCTGAGTACCAGGAGGCATAAGTTTGGCAATAGCAGCAGAAGGGGTCTGGTTGGGAGCAAGGCGTTTAAATAGCTTGTCGGTCACAGCAGTAATAGCATGGGTGCAGGCAGCATCAACATAATCATTGTAGGGATTCCCTACAAGACTGGATCCAAGCACCTTAGCTATCAGACCTGGTATACCCTTCTTAAGCTCAGCAAAATTACCTTCGCCTTTCTCCGCCCTCCGGAGAAGCTCAGCAGACTTTTCTCTCTCTGCATTCAGCTGCTTCTCCAGCTCACCCACTTTCACCTGCTCCTCTTCAACTCTTTTCTTTTCAGCATCCCTTTCCCCTTGCAGAACAGCAGCAGCATCTTGAGCACTTTTTAGCTCAACTTCTTTAGCCTTTATTATTTTCTGCGCATCACTTAAGGCACGCTCAGCATCAGCAGCTCTTTTACGAGCATTTGCACCTTCAGCTATGTCTTTACGGGCTATAGCAAGAATTGACTCTTGATGCTTCTGTAGTTACAGCACAGAGTCCAGATGATTGGTTAGCAGTACATGAGCTGCCATAGTTGATTCCCTGAGTTGATCAGAATGGAGAGCGGTAAATTGGGGTTTCAGCTCAGGGATAACACAACCCTGTACAAGAAAAAATTTTATGAGTAATTTCAGGCAACTCACATCAATAAGTTACAAATGTATACATGCAGAAGGTCTTATCATTCATACCTGAAGAAGAGTTGCAAATTCTTTATCCTTCGTGGCAGGGTTTGCAATGATGGCTTGCAATGCCTTCACATGAGCAGGAAGAGTTGGCTCTTGCACATTAGAGGATGTGATAGCTGGGTTGGTGATATTAGGAGGAGGAGAATGATAAGCAGAGTTGCCTTCCGACCTATCTTCATGAAATTCAGATTCATCAAATGGAGTAAAGTTTGGATCAGGCGTTTTCAGGCCCTTCTCTCCTTCACTTTCAAGATTCTCCTCCGTCCTCTGTTCACCGCCCTCCGAGGCCTTCCCCTGGCTATCATCCGACTCTGCTAAAATCACTAACAAGAACAAATTAGCATTATGAATAAACATAATGGTTGTAAGCAAAAACATGTGCATTTTCAAGAAAGCACAGATTAGACATACTTCTCCTGCGTTTCTGCTTTTTGCCCTCCTCTGTACTCTTCGCCCTTTTAGAGCCTATGCTCTTCTTTCTTGTCTTTAGGGTTGGAGGAGGAGTGGGGTTAGTTTCACCCGTGATGTCGACTGATCCCGATGTTTGTTGATCGGCGGTGGTGGTATCATCCGTTGTCCGCTCAGTGTCTGTATGCTCAGACCCAGATTCACTGTCTGAGCTGCTCACAGCAATTTCTTTCCCCTTTTCAGCAGTAGCAGCAACATCAGCAGCAGCTTTAGTTTCAGCTGCAATTCTCTCCGCCTCTAGCTCTTCAACAGTTTTGTCATGAACAGTGACCTCTACGTCATCATCAAGATCAGCGGATAAAAGAGCAGAGCGGACCTGCATCATGGAGTTGGCTGCAAAAATTACACATGAACAGTAATATAAGTAAACATGACAAACAATAGACACGAATCTATATATAATAGGATGATCATATCACATCCTACCCTGTTTTTTCTCATGAAGTACTGGAACAGAATTGCTCGGCCATTCTTGACTCACTTTGCAAAGCACAAGAATTCCCTCATACCTTTCGTATGATCTGAGCGGAAGGCGGAGCCCTTTCAAACTATTTACTATCCGCTGCTCTGCGGGAGAAATCTTAACACCCTTTCCTATACTAGCATCAATAGCACCCCATTCCTGGACAACGGAATACTCTTTCGGAATAACGGTCTCATCAACAAAGAAAAATGGACTTTTCCAGTCCTTCAAATTTGAAACTCTATTCGGGCCAACAAAATGATTATTTTTCTTACTATCAATAGTAAGCCAGCAGTCACTGATTGTGCGAATTCTAAATAAAGAGATAAAAACGTTAATGCGAGGCTTTATGTTAATAGCATTGCAGTACATTTCAAAAAGGATGATTTTTTGAAGGCCGTGGGGATGTATTTGACTAAGACAGGCCTTATAATATCTAAGAAGGCGAAGAATAAAGTTAGTAAGGGGAACACGGAGGTTTCAGTGGGTAATTTGTAAGGCGTATAAAGTAATTTTCCCCTCAGGAGGGTTGTCAGCAGTTTGTCTATTGGTGGGAAGAACAGGGTTGTATTGATTGAGATGGCGGAAGGCAATCTTTAAGCCATCTAAATATTCACTTGTCAATGATGAAGCCATCATGCTAACTTCTGGGATGTCAGCGGTATTTGACGACGAAGGCTTAGCGTGCTCTTGGCCAGTACTCCGTGTAGAAGCCATGATAATACAGTAAAAGATATCAACAAGAAGAAAATAGCAGTAAGATGAAGTGTACTGACCTTGGAAGACGGTAAACCTTAAAAAGTTGAAGATTGAAGAAGGCGATGAAGATTTGGGGGAGAAATATGCTTTTTAGATCTTGGCAAAAGTAAAAAGTGATGGTAACAGGATTATGCCGGTTTTTATAGGATTTCATCGATGCTATTTTTATGGCCACGATTAAGACACGTGTAGGGGGAGTTTAAACGAAGGGTACGAAATAACACTTTTTACAGCTGGAGGCGCGTGGACGATCTCAGTCGTGAAAAATTAATCATAACAGCGTCAGTAAAACTCGTCTGCATTTAATGCCTAAAATGTTTTCCCCGATGCAAGTGGGCAATGAACAGGCTGGTTTGGCATGCGTTTTCAAAAGTTTAACGACTTACTCATTCTTTAAATGCTTAAGTCATTAAACTGGGGGGACTTAATGGTGTATCCTATCGTATACACACATAAAAGGCATAATGGTTGCATAAAAGTAGCATTAGGAAGGCTGGAAACAACAGTTCTGTGAAGTTTTTCGTTCAGTGTTCTACGCTGTACAGGCTGCTCCGTTATGCGTAAGCCCTGGCCGAAGAGCGCCACCTTTAGCATAAATTTCGGATCACGAATAACAGAACGTATCATCATTTGACACGTGTCCCCGAGCAATTTGGTGGATCTAACACTATAAATAGACCCCTTGGGTCGTCATTTTACACAGTTCAATTATTCTAACAACTTTGAGAGCTGAGACTTCACTTCTCTTTCTCTCTCTACTTTCTCTCACTAGAAGTCATCCGGCTAGCACTTCTACGCTCTACGGACGACAGATTGATTAAGCCACCCCACAAGTTTTTACACTTGTGAACCGAGTCTGCAGGGATTATTTCCCGAGAGTAAAAATCAATCGGCAATACTCCGCCCTCCTAAAGCTAGATTACTTCTAGTATCTTGTTGGCACACTAAGCCTTACCTCATAAGGAAATAGGTGTTAACAGGCTTTGAAGACATGTAATCTTGATTTACATGAAGCTGGACGTTTATGATTAAGTCAACTAAATGAATTAGAAGAATTAAGACATGAAGCATACGAAAATTCGTTAATCTATAAAGAAAGAACGAAGAAATGGCATGATAAAAGAATCAGAAGTTCAAAAGAATTTAAAGAAGGAGACAGAGTTCTTCTTTTCAATTCACGATTCAAGCTATTTTCTGGAAAATTGAAATCAAGATGGTCTGGACCATTCATAGTTAAAAGAGTTTTCCCATACGGAACTGTAGAATTAATAAATTCAAATGGGATTGAATTTAAGGTTAATGGTCACAGAGTTAAACATTACATAGATAGTCCGATGGAAGTCGACAACGAAGTTAATCACAATTTCAACACCACAGCTAACTAACTGTGGGGAGAATCAAGTCTTTTAAAGGATAATATGTATTTCTGTTAGAGTTAGATTTTCTGTTTTCGTGTAGTTCTCGAAAATGAAACCCGAATGGTCTTTCCCTAGCAGACCCTAAAGAACTAGTCTTCTCCCCCCATTCTGAATTTTTATTTTTTTAGGTTTTACGAGATGAAGACTTCCTGTGAATTAAACCATGGTCTAATGCTACACGCTTTGATCACTAAACGTAATAATGACACACTTCCAAGTGAATTAGTATCATTAATAAGAGGTAAATTGGACGGAGTAAGAAAAGAATCCAGATGCGAAAATAATAAGTTACAATTTGGTAAAGGAAAATCAAAATCCGCAGCGAAAAGAAGAGCACGACACCTTGAAAGATGTCACAAATGCGGAAAATGGTCACACAAAGGTAAATGTTCAAATAATCAAACCTATTCAAACACCGAATTTGTTACTTTATGCAGAGACGGACCGTTCATATGTTTAGAAGAAAAAACGTTAAATGCTCGAGGTTACGCCTATGTAGCCATGGAAAATCAATTAGTCCGACTATCTTATGAGTGGGCTAGAGCATATCACTAAGAAATATATTTAACAGGCAAGTTTGTACAGTTTTTATTTTTATTTTTATCTTTAACCTTTTGATAATAAACGGTAATTTTTTCGCTATAAAGTATTAAATTGGTATTCGATAAAATTAGGTCTTGCGACCGAAATTATTGATATCATACAAAAATTTATTACATCACTGCGAAATTTACCGTTTATTCTTAAGGTATAAATATCTTTAATCAATCAAACCAAAATATTTCAAAAATTCGTCATGAGTTAAACTAGGTTATGGAACCGAAATTACTTTACCGAAAAGAGGGGCGTATATTTTTGATAATATTTGATTGATTAAAGTGGGATAAAAGCTAAAAAAAAATTTAATTTTATTTTTACTTTGTTTTTATAATTAATATTAAAATAATATTGTAAACTTGTTAAAATTAATATATATTTAAAATTGTAAATATTTGAAAAATTAATATTTTTAATAAAAGTTTGTATGTATAAAAACAAAAATATAATTTAAGTTTGGTGTGAATTTTTAATATGAATTTTTAATTTTATGCATTTTAAATTTAAGTTTGGTGTGAATTTAAAAACAAAAATTTACTTTATTTCGCTAAGTTAAAAATATGATTTTTAAAATTCGTCGTGAGTTGAAGACTAGGTCGTTGAACCGAAATTGCTTTACCCGAGGGAGGAACGAGAACTTTTATTATCATTATTTTTAATCTTATTGAATTAAAGTATGCCAAAAACATTTAAAAAACCCAAAAATATTTGCTTTTAAAACCGCGCTTTGAATTGACGAATTTTAAAATTTTGTCGAGGGACGGATTAGGACAACAATTCGAAACACCCTCACTCCTAAAGGAAAACAAATTTTTAAAATTTTATTAATTTTATGTTCTATAAAGAATAAGGTAATTTAAAAAAAAAAAAAAAAAAAAAAAACAAGTCACTGTACCCGGGACTCCATGCGATCGCATGGAGTTTGGCCTTTGGTGCCATGCGATCGCATGGGGAGTAAAATCAGCTCAGCAACATAAGGCAGTCGCCTGTTCTGTCTCAACACAAAACACACACATATTCGAACCAACCCCAAAATCACCTCTAAAATTCGCAATTTTTCACCGTAATTCGTCAAAGTTTTTGCTCTAATCATGCCTAGATTCTCATTCTTCAGCAAAAAGGTAAAAATTACACCCCTAAACTCTATAAATTCCTAGTTTTTGTGATAATTACCAATATTTTACCTAATGCAATTTTGTTAAATTCTAGTGTAATTAGTGTTAAATTGTTAGTATTTTATGCATGTATAACCTAGATTGATGCTATTTAACATGATTTGAAGCCAAAAACTTAAAAAAATTTAGAAATCTAGGGTTTGTGTTCTTGAGCAATTTGGGGCTTTTTGATATAAACAGGTTATGGCCGATTTTTGTCATGAATTATTGCTTAATTGAGTAGTGTAACAAATTTAGGTAGTTAAATGATCCAAACATTGATCCTAAACATGATTTTTAAAGATTAAAGTGGACTTTTTAGGCGAAAATTCATGAACTTGATTAATTTGAATTAATTGCCATTTGAGACTTGTTTAATTGCTAGTAATGACTATTTTGACATGTTATTTGAGTTAAATGCTTATGAACTTTGTCTACATTTTCATATATGCTTATTTGAAAAAGTGTAGAATTGTAAAAATTGTGAAAATGCGTATAAGTTTAAGTTTGATTTAACATGTTATTTTGGTTAATTAAATTTATTATTTTGCTAACACTAATGCATACTTGGATGCACAAATTTTGTGTCTAATGTGTTTTGCAGAAAGCCGATACTGGAGGTTCAGGATCATCATCATCTAGACGACCTGCTCCAGCACCAGAACCAGAACCAGAAATGCAACACGAGCCAGAACCCGAACAAGAACCACAACAGGAACCACAACAACAGCCTGATCAACACGTACCTTATTATGATCCGGTACAGTTTGTTAATGAATTCATAGTATTCCTGATGAGGCCGCCAGTAGAATACCCAACGATTCCTGATCACACTTTGCATCCTAATCTAAGATTTGATAGAAGATGGAGGGATTACGAGACATATCAAAGGAACAAATTCAGATTGGTAACTAAAAATGTAGAGGTGCCAAGGGTAATCGATTGGGATCCTTTGGAAAGAGTTCAGCTAGCTAATAGAGTCAGACTGCTACTGATACAAAGGTATGGCAGTTCTTCTTTTACAGATTGGGAACGTCTTTTCACCATTCGTAGACCTGTATATAAGGAATGGTGTGTTGAGCTCATGAGTACTGTATCACTTGATACAAATATAGTTAGAATAGATGATAGAAGATTTCTTAGGTTTATCCTTGGCGGTAGGATGTACAGAATGTCCATGCTAGACATGGCCAGGGCTTTACAGATATATACTCCTGGTGAGTTTCTACTAACCGATTGTACAAATTTGATTCATTATGGTGAAAGGGTAGATAGCAACTTTGATGCTGACGCCATTTGGAGGCGTATATCACATTTTGATGTTTTTACACGAGCGGGAGGACACTCCTATACACATATTGACAGAGCCGAGCTTCGTATCATTCATAGATTTTTAGCTAACTCGATTACACAAAGAGGTAACAATAAAGAAAAAATAACCTTACATGATTTATTCTACCTAAAGTGTATTCGGGATCATAGAAGCTTTGTCAATATCCCTTACTGTGTTGGTTTTTATTTATCTAAAATGGTAGAAGGAATGCAGGACGGGAGTATAATAGGATGAGGTATTTTTGTTACTCTCATTGGAGAGTATTTAGGTGTTGATAGGAACCAAGGGGGTCCATTACAGCTTTGTAGAGAACAGGTTGAGCCTTTAGGATTGAAAGTTTATGTGGGAGCTAAGGTATTGAAAAGTAGACGCAACCAGGCAGTACCCTATGAGGGCCCTCATCCACAGGTAGAAAGGGGCTCAGACGAGGAAATAGAGGAAGCGGAAGACATTAGGGATGTCTTTCGAGATGCTATTTTTGACGTCCACGTTCGTATAGATGAGGAATCAATGACGAACGCGGCCAGACATAGTATGTACGAGCAGTGGAACTCCGAGCGAGTATACGAGGATTATAGGCGACGCCAACACGATAGCTGGTTAGTTCATCAGCACCAAATCATGAGCCAGCTATCATATCAGGTACCAAATAATTACGTGCCTACTCGACCTGCTCATTTTGCGCCACACAACCCCGACATCCGACCACCCTTTAACCGGTATGACTATAACCAAGCCTATCAGAACACTTATAACCAACAATGGAACCCACCTGACGAGATGAACTGGAACCCCTATCCAGACTGATTTGGTTCCATTGGTTATTTTTATGATTTTTATGTTTTTATCTTTTTACTTTTTCATGTTTAAACTTATGTTATTGGATATATTTATGTAATTTTTATTATTTTTATTATTATTGTGTACTAATATTTCACATTTAGGATTTAAAAGTGGGATATTAAGTCCCATTTCAAATTGCCATGCATGTTTATATTTGTATTGTATGTATATAATCGATTGTACAAAACAGGGTAAAACAGCGCATTTTCAAAGACTGGCATTAAGTTCAGCAAAAGCAATTAATTTTGACAACAAAACGAAAAACAAATGTGATGTACCAACAGACGGAATGAACAAATGATGTGCACCATTTATCATTCAACAAACAAACGCCAATATGTTTGGAAATTTTGATAAAATTTAATCATTTTTCTACACTAATCACCCTCAATAATTTAAATTGTTACTGATTTCTTGCAAATGAGGGCATTGCAAGATCTTAAGTGTGGGAAGGGGTTAAATTCTTTCGGATTTTTAAAATTTTTTAACTTAAACACTTGGTTACCATTAAGAATACTAGTAACGCAGTAGTTGTATTAGAATCTAGTGCTCTCTGATAATAAAGAACAGCCCTAGTCTTATATACTGACTACCCAATTCTAGTAAAATTTTACAAAATTTTCAATTAAATGAACTCAAAATCATGTTTATACATATTTATGAACGATAAAACTAGATGTTAACACCGAAATTATTGTTACCTCGGAAAGGACATAAATTGAGAAACAAACCAAAATGTTAAAATTCATTTAAAATGGAATAGAGGACAATAAAAAGGAAAATAAAAGCCAAGTGTGGGAAAAATTACCAAGTTATCTTAAACAAATGTCCCATATTTCTGTAACAAATAATTGAAGATACTTTTGCTTTGGACTAAACTAAACAGTTTTACTCGATTTACTGTAAAAAAGATGGATCTACACGATGAATCAATTCCATCATTAAAAGGAAGTAAAGTCTTCCGAAAAAGAAACGCGCTTCTTGATTTAGGTCATGAAGTTGTCATCCAGACCAGCTGTAGGTTGACGAAAAACCTAGAAAAGTCATCTCTAAAATTAGCAGGAAATCCATGGACCTCAGCATCAAACAGGGTCGCCAAGTGGTCAGACTTATCCTAACCATGAGAGGATCTGTCTTATAAAATGGGGAGGACGCCGTGCAAATTAGCTGGATAAGACTAATGACTCAGATCCCCAGAAAGGATAATCTCCTTAAAGATCAAAAATCAGCTTTTAAGACTGATATTACTCAATCCTAGAGATTGACCTTAAAGATTGAGAATTACAAACTCTTGGAATTCGATGATATCTAAACTCGAGCTTGAACGAGAAAATATTTTGATCAAAATTTCAAACCGATTTGTTTTCTGAAAACCCATTTTTCAATGCGTTCATTACCATTGAACGTAAAATCCTAGGAATTCACCTGGAATTCATTAGGTCACCTGAACCAAATCGGATGTCAACCGTAAGAACGGTGGTTGCATAGCATGGTCAAAGACAGGACCTTGTGCCAGACCGAAAAATTATAAGGGTGAGCTTTACTATTGCTCCTACCAAGGATAGTAATTGCATCCGACACATTATAGACCATAATTAAAAGCATGTCAGGTGACATTGCCTTAACAGTTGCTTGTTCAACACTTTCCTTTACAACCGGACGGTAGTTTACCGAAAGGTAATATACGGAGCAAGTATACTGGACGTGTTGCTTTCCCAATACAAGGTTAGCAAGTGGGTGACACAAAATCGCAAGTTTTGAGCTAAAATTTTCAAATCTGAAACCCACCAAACCCACAAAAAGAATTTGCAAACACCGGTGAAGGGTTATTCCGGAAAAATTATCTAGGGTAAAAGCTAGATTCAATTTTTAAAAGATCAAATGTTTTCATAAAGATCCAATTTCCTTAATGGATCTAAATTTTTATAGTCATGTAAGACTGTAAACCACAACGTTACTACCATTGTTTATACCGCCGTAAAGAAATCACTGATGTACAAAGTGTGAAGAATAAAGAAGTGATTCTAGTATATTTCAAGACTATATTGCTTGAGGTCAAGCAACACTCAAGTGTGGGAATATTTGATAATGCTAAAAACGAACATATATTTCATAGCATTATCCCTCAAGAAAGACAAGCTTTTAGTTGCAATTGTTCTATTTACAAGTGATATTCGTTTAAATAATAAAAGGTGAAGACAAAAGACAGATTCGACGAATTGAAGACGCAAACGACCAAAAAGCTCAAAAGTACAAAGTACAATCAAAGAGGTTCCAATTATTGATAAGAAACGTCTCAGAATTACAAGAGTACAAGATTCAAAACGCAAAGTACAAGATATTAAATTGTACGCAAGGACGTTCGAAAATTTGGAACTGGGACCAGAGTCAACTCTCAACGCTCGACGCAACGGACTAAAAATTACAAATCAACGGAGTACAAGAATATAATATTATATATATAATTAAATTTAATTATATATATTATATTATATAATAAATAAATAAGCAGCCCACGTTTTTAAAGACTTTTGAGCCTCCCCAGCTGGCCATGCGATCGCATGGCCTTGAAGAGCAAAGTCCATGTGATCGCATGAGGCCCTTTTCCAGCCCACATGCCTATAAAAGTCGCAGTTTGGTGCATCAAAAATATATATCCATCCATCCAACTCTCAACGTATATATATATATGTATATATATATATATATATATATATATATATATATATATATATATATATATATATATATATATATATATATATATATATATATATATATATATTAATTTTAATTTTATTTTTAATTTTAAATTCTAATAATAAGGGTATGTTAGCGCATATTGTAAGGGTGTAAGTCGAAATCCTGTCCGTGTAATGCTACGCTATTTTTAATCATTGTAAGTTATGTTCAACCTTTTTACATTAATGTCTCGTAGCTAAATTATTATTATGCTTATTTAAAATGAAGTAATCATGATGTTGGGCTAATTACTAAAATTGGGTAATTGGGCTTTATACCATAATTGGGGTTTGGACAAAAAGAACGACACTTGTGGAAATTAGACTATGGGCTATTAATGGGCTTTATATTTTTTTAACTAAATGATAGTTTGTTAATTTTAATATAAAGATTTACAATTGGACGTACCTATAAATAACCATATACACTCGATAGGACACGATGGGCGGGATATTTATATGTACGAATAATCGTTCATTTAACCGGACACGGGAATGGATTAATAGTCTATGGAATTATTAAAACAGTGGTGAAATTATGTACAAGGACACTTGGCATAATTGATAACAAAGTATTAAAACCTTGAGTTACACGAAGTCGATATCCTGGTGTAATTATTAAACAAAGTATTAAGACCTTGTTACAGTTTAAGTCCCCAATTAGTTGGAATATTTAACTTCGGGTATAAGGATAATTTTACGAGGACACTCGCACTTTATATTTATGACTGACGGACTGTTATGGACAAAAACCAGACGGACATATTGAATAATCCAGGACAAAGAACAATTAACCCATGGGAATAAACTAAAATCAACACGTCAAACATCATGATTACGGAAGTTTAAATAAGCATAATTCCTTTATTTTCATATTTAATTGCACTTTTAATTATCGCACTTTTATTTATTGTCATTGTATTTAATTACACTTTTAATTTTCGTACTCTTTAATTAAGTAATTTTATTTTATCGCACTTTTATTATTCGCAATTTCATTATCGTTATTTACTTTACGCTTTAAATTAAGTTGTATTTATTTTTAATATTTTACATTAGGTTTTAACTGCGACTAAAGTTTTAAAATCGACAAACCAGTCATTAAACGGTAAAAACCCCCCTTTATAATAATAATATTACTTATATATATATTTGTATTTTTATAAATTAAAACCAATATAGCGTTAAGCTTTGTTTAAGGATTTCCCTGTGGAACGAACCGGACTTACTAAAAACTACACTACTGTACGATTAGGTACACTGCCTATAAGTGTTGTAGCAAGGTTTTGGTATATCCATTCTATAAATAAATAAATATCTTGTGTAAAATTGTATCATATTTAATAGTTTTTCCTAGTAAATTTAAGCTATTTCATATACACCTCGCATAACATCAAGTATTTTTGGCGCCGCTGCCGGGGAACAAATCTAGCTTAAAAGCCGGAAGCGCAACGCTATATAAAAAAAAGATTTTTAATTTTTAGTTTACTTTTATAAAAAAAATACACTTTTGTAAAAATACGTTTTAAATATTCTAAAATATAAAAAGAAAAAGAAAAATATAAATATTTTTAAGAGTTTGTTAAATATTTAAGTTCTATAAAAGTTTCTTTATCTTTATTTTATAAAAATATAAGTTTTATTTAAATTATAAAAATATATTATATATATTTATTTCAACACAGCAAAAAAAAAAAAAAACACTCGAGTCCAGTACTGTAGCAGCCCAGACATTGGCCCGAAACCCTAGCCCATGCGATCGCATGGCTGGGTAACTTAGAACTCATGCGATCGCATGAGCCCAGCTGACACGCCACAGCTGACTGCAAACAGCAATCATTACGGTTTATTATTATTATTTTTATTAAACCCTAATTAGGTTATTATTATTATAATATTTAGTTTTAATTTTATTATTTTGTATTATTTAGTTTTAATTAGTTTAATTAATTTATATAAAATTAATAGTTTTATAAAATAAATAATATAAAAATAATATTTTTATAAAAATTGTACTTTTTACAAATTTTAGTATATTTTTATATTTTGTCTCTTTTTATTTGTTTTTAGCGTAATATTTGTATTTTTTGCTCGTTTTTAGTTTTAAATCATAGTATTTGCCATAGTTATTTTTATTTTTAGATTTTTAGGCTTTGCCGTAAAATCCCTTAAGTGCTTTTTCTTTAGACTAAGATTTAGGTGCTTTAGAATTTTACGACGACATTTTTTTTTATTTTAGTACCTTTTTAAGTTATTGCCATTTGGGATATAGTTTTACTTGTAAGCTTTAATATTTTTAGACGCAACTTTTAATTCTTAGTTTTTAGTTCTTTTTTAAGTTTCAACGCGCTACTTTCTTATTTTTATTTTTCGACACCTTTTACCTATGTATCAATTATCACTCCAATTAGTAATCTCAATTTGCAATTTTAATTTTAAGTTAGTGATAATAATAAGGTTGGGTTAGTCGAGTGTTTTAAAGTTTTATAAGTCACTCTTTTTCTTTCTTATTTCTCCAATTTTAATACCGACGCGCTCTTTTTCTTTCTTATTTCTCGCCATTCTAGTTTTTAGGACATAGAATTTTCTACTTCTTCTCTAAATTACGAAAAATTATTTTAAGCGGTTAAATTGATAGACATCAAAATTTTCTGGTTCGTAGTAATAGTTGGATTTGTACGTGGACCGGGTTATTGGAGCCAAACAGTACTCAATTATATTGAGACCAAACGAATCCTGCCCCTCTGCTGCATCTTTTGGCTATTCGAAACATGGGCAAAATCAGAAAAGTCTATTAATTGGATAACTAATATAATTTTTCTTTCTTTTTAAAAACTAATAGGATATTCAGTGAATGCACCGAGCAAAACGTTCACCACCTTTTGTACGTTCACCACCGGTAACTCGATCAAGACATCTAGCAAATATTGTCACCGTTGATTTTTCTTTAGAATCGTCATCCAGTCGACCAAGTACTCCAATTCAAATTTCCGATAATCCATTTTTTGAACCCGACCTCACAATTGAGAATCCGGAGAATATTCGGGGACGATTCATAGATCCTGAACCACTAGTTTTTCCTCCGGAACCACCAATCATTTAAACAGAGATTGTTGAGGAACAAACCATTAAATCGGAATCCTCTAGTAATTCAGATTCAACAAATTCAATTATGGAGAATCTGGAACCTCTAAGTATGGAAGACCGAATGAGAGCTAAACGCACTGGCCAAGGTCACGTAATTATTCAACCAGACATTAATGTTATAAGTTTCGGATAAAACCTTCCAGAAATCAAAATCAAAGTATTAGTTCATACGCGTTTTATTTTTTTTTCTTTTTCTTCTGTTCTAGTGTTTGCTTTTAAATATTTTCTGTTTTAATTAATCTGGTTTATCACTAATGTTTTCTATAATTAATACTAATCCTAATTTAATATATTTAAGAGTTTGTAATGTGAAATTCGATCCCTGGTCGTCTGAATGAGAGTGTAGAAGATGGAAAGTGAACCAGGAAAATAATCAGGTTAAATATATTAAAGGTACCATTTAAATCAGAAAGATAGCAGAAGCGTGTTGGTTTATTTGTGTGTCGGGGTAGCGGGAGGTCTCAGGTTCGATACCCAGCATGGGCTGTCATTTGTTTTGGGACTCATTTCATTTGAGGTAGCCTTCAATTTTATGATTATTATTATTATTGTTATTATTATTATTATTATTATTATTGTTATTATTATTATTATTATTATTATTATTATTATTATTATTATTATTATTATTGTTGTTGTTGTTGTTGTTAATATTATTATTGATATTGTTAGTTATTGTTAATACTACTAGTATTATAATTATTAAAAGTATTATAATTATAATTAGTATTGATAACATAGTTACAAGTATTAGAATTATTATTATTATTATCACTACTAATATATGTATTATTATTAATAACATATTTAGGATTATTATTATTATTAACATTATTAATGTATCTATTATTATGAATTTTTTCATTTAAGTATTAGTTATCATTATCATTATTATTATTATTATATTTATTAACAACTAATATAAGTATTATCATTATTGTTATGTAAACGTAAATACTATGATTAATTATCATTTTGTTATTTAGTAACATCTTTATGTATTATTATTGTTGATATAAGTATTATTATGATTAGGCCTATTATTATAATTGTTATTATGAAAATAATACAAACTATTATTATTAGGATTAATATTAGTATTTGTATCATTGTAGAATCATTATTATTATTATTATTAACAAAATTATTATTATTAAGATTTCCATTAATAATAAGATTGTTATAGCTATTATTATTAAGTATTATGTACTAATGTCAAAAATTATTATTTTCACTACCATTATTATTAAATTATTCATTCTATTAAAAACTACTGATATTATCATTATTATGAGATTGATTATTGAAAACTACCATTAATATAGTTATTAATAGAACCAAAAATAATATTATCATTTTTATTAATATTAGTATAAACACTATTAGTATTTCAAATATTACTTTAGTATTATTAAAGTACCGTTTTAACTAACAAATAATATATATATATATATATATATATATATATATATATATATATATATATATATATATATATATATATATATATATATATATATATATATATATATATATAAATATATTTATTACATATAACATAACGAAACTTAATATTTTTACATAAAATGAATATAAGTTATTAATATAAAAATTGTATCACTAATAATATATATATATATATATATCTTTGTTCAGCTACAAGTATATGTTTTAATATATATACAAATGATATAGGTTCGTGAATCCGAGGTCAACCTTGCATTGTTCAATATAGTCATATGTATTTTTACTACAAAATACATTAGGTGAGTTTCATTTGCCTTTTTACCCTTTATATTTTTGGGCTGAGAATACATGCGAAATTTTTTTATAAATGTTTTACGAAATAGACACAAGTAATCGAAACTACATTATATGGTTGAATGATCGAAGCCGAATATGCCCCTTTTTACTTGGTAACCTAAGAATTAGGGAACATCACTAATTTTGAGAATTAGTGCACGCCTAATTGACGCGAATCCTAAAGATAGATCTATGGGCCCGACGAACCCCATTCAAAGTACCGGATGCTTTAGTACTTCGATGTTGTTTTTATCATGTCCGAAGGATTTCCCGGAATGATAGGAGATATTGTTATACGCATCTTGTTAATGTCGGTTACCACGTATTCAATCCATATGAATGATATTTTAGTCTCTATGCATGGGACGTATATTTATGAGAACTGGAAACGAAATTCTTGTGGTCTATTAAAATGATGGAAATGATTATTTATGTTAAACTAATAAACTCACCAACCTTTTGGTTGACACTTTAAAGCATGTTTATTCTCAGGTACGAAAGAAATCTTTCGCTGTGCATTTGCTCATTTTAGAGATATTACTTGGAGTCATTCATGACATATTTCATAAGATGTTGCATTCGAGTCGTTGAGTTCATCAAGATTATTATTAAGTCAATTATAGTTGGATATATTATGAAATGGTATGCATGCTGTCAACTTTCGATGTAAAACAAGTCTGTCTTTTAAAAAACGAATGCAATGTTTGTAAAATGTATCATATAGAGGTCAAGTACCTTGCAATGTAATCAACTATTGTGAATCGTTTGTAATCGATATGGACCTCGTCCAGATGGATTAAGACGGGTCGATTCAAAATTTCTCAGCGATTCTACAACAACAATTATATATATATATATATATATATATATATATATATATATATATATATATATATATATATATATATATAACTTCTATCTCCTGGATTTACGAACTTCAATTCTGAATTTTTGAAAAGCGCTTTAGCCTATAAATCAGTTTTCTGAGTTTTGAAAAAGCTGATGAAGCAGTGAAAACTGAAGACTGCCTTAACAGTCAAAAGTTTGATGATAAAGAATGGAGTAAGCTCAAAGATTTTGATACTGAAAAATGAATTGAGCAAACTATGATCGAGACTCTGAACAAATCATAAAGACTAAACTTGTACATAAAGAATTCTGATGATTCTAATTCTGATGAAATCTTTAGCGAATACCTTGCTCCTTAATTGCTCTAAATCATCGTGAATGAATTTCTTCATCACAATTTGATTCTAAAATTCTAAGATATTATCGTATCCTCTATTATAAATATCCTCGATATTTATGAAGATATTTTCATAACTATTCTTATCTGAAATCATTTATCTCCTCGCGTTATCTGTATTACATCAAAAAGGAAACTGTTTAGTTTCTATATTCTGTAAAACTTCGAGTTTAAATTTGAATGTTTTTGAAGTAGTGTGGGAAATTGATGCATGAGTTAGTATAATATAATGACACTTGATCAATCTGATTATATTACAGTAAGTCATGCTGCGTTTCTAATGAAACGTGATGATTCACAGACCATAACGTCATCATGTGCCATGTTACATGACTCTTACATTCTACCTAATCTCCAAATGTATCGATAACATATTCTTCCTGATAGTTCTATCTTTTCTCTTGAATTCTTGTAATTTAACCAATCAAGATCGTGCTATTACAATCTCTCTTTTAGAACGTTAGCTATGTTCATTTTAAATTTCATATCTACGAATTCTGGACCATTATTCGTTTGACTTAAAGTCGAGAAGAGAAAACAAAAGTATGGAACTCCAAAATATAAAGAAAACGAAGAGAGTGGATTTATAGTGAAATATCCGACAGAGCAATCGAAACAGATCATCGCATTTAATCAAGGAGGATACTAATTTCCTTAATTACCGAAGAATCTAATCGTATTACGAATATTTTCTCTATGTCCCTTGAATTCCGGAAACCAACCATGACTACGTCAAAAGTTAAGACGAAACTTTATTTCATTCATTTCACTATTTTGTGATAGCTCCACTCGTGCTCTTCGAGTAATCAAATTGTTTTATTGTTTTATCCATATTACTCAATGATGATAAAACTTTATTTATCAACTCATTTTTGTCATGAAAACATTTTATTGTCAGCCATGACGCCCTCGATCAAATTTCGGGGACGAAATTTCTTTAACAGGTAGGTACTGTGATGACCCGAAAATTTCCGACCAAATTTAAACATAATCTTTATATGTTTCCGACACGATAAGCAAAGTCTGTTATGTTGAGTCTCAAAAATTTTGAACTGTTTCATATATCTAATTGTCCTTCGACTGTTCCGATAATTCACGAACAATTAATTGTAAATAGATATGTGTGTGTGTGTGTATGTGTGTGTGTGTGTGTGTATATATATATATAATAATTGGAAGTATAATTTAAAGTATTGTATTTTGTTATTGTTAAAATTAATTATGTAAAATAAAATAAAAATAGGATATTATAATAATTATTATTTAAAATATATCTATATATAAAAATAAAGTACATTAAAAATAAATATTCAATGATAGTAGTACTCGTTTGATGTTCCGATTAATATTAAGTAAGTTAAATTCAAACTTGTATGATTTTAAAATAAACGGTGATTCGAAAATGAGTTACATAATTTTTAGGCTTATTAAATATATATTTAGGAGCTACTTGTTAAATTTTACCACTTTTTATATTTTACCTGGGATTGAGCGCTAATAATTGAGTTAATTTTTATGTATTAATTTTAAAACAATTAATGATCATTTTTATAAAATAATGAGTAGAATAAATATTTATAAATAATCTAAATTTTTGAGATTTTTCTGAGAACTTTTATCCGCCCCTGAATATCAACAGAGAGCATGAAACCTAGTGCGTGAAAATAGTGTCGGTAGAGAATATTTTCATATTACTCCCGTGAATGAATTATTAAAGTCAGTGTTTTGTTTTCTTCATTACCTATTACCTATCTTTATATAATATACATATGCATACATGAAGAATTGCACACAACACTCTCTCTTCTTCTTTCCTTCTATATTTTTCTCTCGACACCATAGCAACCACCATTATCGGAGTAACACCTACAACTACCACTAAACCACCATCCACCACCATAAAAACCTTCCATCACCAAAGT
Source organism: Rutidosis leptorrhynchoides (assembly GCF_046630445.1). Lineage (NCBI taxonomy): Eukaryota > Viridiplantae > Streptophyta > Magnoliopsida > Asterales > Asteraceae > Rutidosis > Rutidosis leptorrhynchoides. The sequence goes on along the minus strand of NC_092343.1, from coordinate 305,669,071 downwards.
CATCTAAACCATGAACCACTTCGGTTGAAACCACACCAGTCACTATTACAATAATCAAACCCACTTCACTTTCGTTTCTTTCATTTTATTTGTTTGAAAACCAAACCACACGACCACCCAGTTAAGAGCCAAACCATTTGGTTGTAAACCGCTACTATTGTTTGACAACCAACAGGAAACCACCCACATTAACACCATCACCAATGGACTCATACTCGCTGCACTTATTTCTATTTCTGTTTTGGACGAACAACAATCACCACCACTGTTGTATCTGTTTTCTGTTTCGATGGAAACCCAACACCACCCATTTAATCACCTCAAACCACCAACTTTACTACCACTTAATCACCATGATTTTCGTTGATAACCATCACCCTTACAAACCCGTAACAACTACCATCCCAACCGTCACCATATCATCACCTTCAACCTTCGAAGACTCATCGTGAACCGCCACCACCCTCATCCTATCCGCCACCCTACCACCTCTTAAACACCACCATCACCTTATAACTCACCACCCTAACCCACTTTCACCTTTTTTTTTCTTTTCGAACTAAGAAATCATTGTTTCTTCATTATATTAAAGTGAAGATCACTCACAGCCTGCCTAAATTTCGAGCAACCATGGAACTATCATCACCACCCTTATTCATTTTTTTCTTTTATCCTCTTTCTAATCGAACAAGCTCACAAGAATATCATCCTCTTCATGATACCACTGCCACATACTTTGTTAATACAACTGTAACAGCTATTAATTGATTCTGTTTCTTTACAAACCAAAATACCATTATTATGACCTGCAACTTCTTCTATTCCATTGAGATTTTAAAAAGTGAAAAGGAAGGAAGATGAACACACTGTTGTAGTTGGGTACCATTATTTCTGTAGCTGTAAGAATCTGTCTTCTTTTTCCTTTGTTTAGTGAATAAATTAAATACTAAGAAACTGACCCACTATCATTTTACTCTTTTCTTTCGGCTACTTTTTCCACCGACAGCATAACACTTTTTGTTATTCAGAAGCGGGTTAATGGATTTTTAGAGTGGGCTGTTGAATGGGGCCGTAACAATTATTTAAATTGGGCTGCCACTCTAAGTGGACTACTGCAGCCCACTAAGCAAGATAAATCATAACAGCCGCTAGTTCATTGTTTTCTGTTTCTTAATTGATGCCAGTAAAAACTACATAAACATTATTTAAGGTATAAACATTCTGATTATATTGGCTAGAAGACGATGGCGATTAAGTAAACAAATGATGATGAGATTTAGAATGAATGATGTGTGATAATAGTTTAAGACGATAAGATGATGATAGAAATATAGTGATCATTAAAACGATATATGATAATGATGATGGTGACGAAGAATATGTTAGCGAATGGTTCATAATGATAATATAGTTATGGTGATGGTGAAATGATTTTTGATGAAATGATAACATGATTTCACGATGGTGATGATACGGGTTAAAAGGTTACAATAATGACGATTATTATAATGATCGTGATGTTGTTAATGATTTATGATGATGATGATAATAATGAAATGAAACACGATATTGTTAAGATGATGAATGATCGAGGAGACCGTGAATGATATAGTGCTTTAATGATGAAGATGATATTAATCGATGGTGATGATAATGACAAACGGAATATACGGGTTTAATAAATATGGCATGTGTTTTAAGTCAGAAAAGTAAGGAGTAGAGGAGTGGTTTGGAGTGTTTGTGTTTAAGCGAGAGGTCGCGGGTTCGAGCCCAGGCTGCGACATTGTTTTTGTTGAAGCTATTTCTTTAAGGTAGTATACTTATTATTCCTATTATTTTTATTATTATTATTATTATTAATATTATTATTATTATTATTAAAATAAGTATTATTATTACTAATATCAATATCAATATTATTATCATTATTATTTTTACTACTAATATCCTTATTATTATTACAACTATATTACCATTATTATTATTTTTACTACTACTACTACTACTATTATTATTATTATTATTATTATTATTATTATTATTATTATTATTATTATTATTATTATTATTATTATTATTATTATTATTATTATTATTATTATTATTATTATTATTAACTATAACTTTAGTTTTAAATGTATTTTGCATATAACATATAACTATGTTTTTATGATCTTAAACTTAAAAGATAGATAGTATAAGTTAGATACAAACATTAGATATATAGAAGTAAATATAATAAGTATACTACTTTTACTAATAAAATATTTTTTTGTTCATTTACATTTTAATATAACTCGAATTTATTAAAAATACTATAATATTAAAAATTATGAGTATTTAAAAATATTAATACTATGTATTTATTCAAAATATATTAATAAAGTATACAATATATTATTATGATAATTTAATAAAATAAAAATATTTAAGTAATTATTAATATTAAATTTAATATCATAAGTATATTACTAATATCAAAATATATTTATTTGAATATTATTAAAAATGTTAATATACATACTTGATATAGGTTCGTGAATCCGAGGCTAACCTTGCATTGTTCAGTATCGTCGTATGCATATTTTTACTACAAAATATCGTATTGTGAGTTTCATTTACTCCCTTTTTAATGCTTTTACAATATATATTTTTGGGCTGAGAATACATGCACTGCTTTTATAAATGTTTGACGAAATAGACACAAGTACTTGAACCTACATTATATGGTTAGATAATCGAAATCGAATATCTCCTCTTTAAGTCTGGTAACCTAAGAATTAGGGAAATGTCCCCTAATTGATGCGAATCCTAAAGATAGATCTATGGGCCTAACAAACCCCATTCTAAAATTTGGAATGCTTTAGTACTTCGATTTAAAAAGGTGATTGCGATTGCCGTTATATAGCATACTTGCGAGTATGCGGGGGATATTCTATATGCATCCTTGTTAGTTCGGTTACCAGGTGTCCAACATATGAATGATTTTTATACACTTGCGAGTGTAATGTTATTTATGAAAAAAAAATGAGAATCTTGTGGTCTATTAAAATTATGGAAATGATTGATTACGATAAACCTATGAACTCACCAACCTTTTGGTTGACACATTAAAGCATGTTTATTCTCAGGTATGAAAGAAATCTTCCGCTGTGCATTTGCTCATTTTAGAGATATTACTTGGAGTCATTCATGACATATTTCAAAAGGCGTTGCATTCGAGTCGTTGAGTTCAACAAGATTATTATTGAGTCATTGATAGTTTGATATATTATGAAATGGTATGTGAAACGACCCATCCATATTACTATAAACGCAGTACGTTATTCATTGGTCTCATAGCGAGGTATTTGACCTCTATATGATACGTTTTAGAAAATATTGCATTCGTTTAATAAAAAGCACACCATTATTATACATAATGTATGTTTTAAATAATTGGGCAATTATTTAAGGAATAATCCCCATAATACATCGATTTTCAAATACTACACACTTGACATAACAGTCAAATATAATACATGACAAAGATTTTATTGAATACAACACTTTATATAATTAAAAGCAAGAGACTCCATGCACAGTTTGCTCAGATTATGCAACAGCGGAAGACTTTCTTAAGGACCTGAGAATAAACATACTTAAACAGTCAACACAAAGGTTGGTAAGATATATAGGTTTAACATCGATATAAATATAGACCACAAGATTTCATAGTTATAAATATATGTACACTCGCAAGTGTATAAAAGTATTCTATAAGTTGTTGAGCACTTCGATAACCATACTTAACCATTAATGTGGCATATTCCCTTTATTATGAAATCTCCCTACACTGTACCAAGTATAGTAAAAATGAAGTACTATGCAACCGTTTACGATACTAGAGCGACTAGCCCGGTTGGGGTTGTCAAACCCGATAGATCTATCAATAGGATTCGCGTATACATGTTCTTACAACATGTAAATATTAGTTACCAAGCTATTAGGGAAGATATACAAAGTGGTACAACTCAACGTAGAATATATTTTAAGTACTTGTGTCTATGGCGTAAAACATAAAATGCATGTATTCTCATCCCAAAATATTTGTAGAGTTTAAAAATGAGACTATATACTCACAGTAGTAAAAGTATATTAATAATAAGTTTTCAACTTATTAAAAATATGACCGTCGTCCTTGGATTCACGAACCAATAACAATAATAACGATTCAGATAATAATACGACATATGAATAAAATAAAGCAAGTTCATAGAATACTTATATAATAATTATTAACATTTTATGTTAGTAGTCCATTGTTATAGTCCAAAATAGTCTGAAAAGTCCAACAGTCCAATTATCGGTATTATATATATATATATATATATATATATATATATATATATATATATATATATATATATATATATATATATATATATATATATATATATATATATATATATATTGTACACTTATTGTGTTAGGACGTACCAAGAATATTATTATACATATATACAATCACAGAATTAACCAAGATTATAATATTTTGTTATATTACTGATAACATGTCCAAATATATATAGGATATAGGAAAAAGTTAACAAGGATATGGTTAATATAGTTTTTATAATATAAATTTCATCCATACAACGTTAATTTTAGCAGATTTTGTTTTGCTCGCCAAATATTCAATACAACTCCGTTTAAAGTGAATCAAATTGCTATGGATTCATTAAGAAGTAAATTTTACAAAACCAATTTGAAAAGTTCATCCCAAGTAGTAATTTTTAGAGCTTTACCCTCTTTTTGTGTCGGTGGACAGATTTGGAAAAATCCCGGCATCCACCCAATATATGATTTTTGATAAAATAATTCCACTTTGTCTAAAATCATGAAAATAATACTGGAAGTCTTATTTACATATATTAACATATTTCCAAAGTCTTAGCCTCGAACTCAAAGTCTAAGATACGTTTTTAATTCCCAACCCAAAACAGCCCGCTTTTTACCGAATGGAGATTAAAGGATATATGTTAAGTTTCAAGGTGTTCTTCATATGTACAAGTTATAAGTTCTTATATTAACTTAATATAACATCATAATACATATAAATAAGTGTTACTAGAGTTAAGTTAGAAAGATTAGATTAGTTTTTCAAACAAGCTTGGTGTTCACCAAAACAAGTTCTATTTTTTACAAGTTTTATAAGTATAATAAGATAGCAACTATACAAGGAATTGAACAAGGATTTTGAGAAGTATTTTACCTTGATTATGAAGAGAAAATTTGCTGAGATTAAAGTATGATATGAGAGCATTCAAGTGTGTGTTTTTAGTTTAAGAAAATGTGGAGTAAAAATGAGTTAAAATGGTCCTTATTTATAAGCTTATAATTTTGGCTTTTAGTGAAAATATCTAAGATAAGTTAAATTGTATTAAGTCATACATTACATATTAAATTGATTAGGTCATGGATGACATATTACACAAATAATTAAAGATTTCTATTGGTATATACCAATAGTAAATATTACTAAAAGCTGTATATAATACGGGTAAAACTACCGTATGAATGCGAGTAGAATTCTTGAGAAAATTGAACGAAAATATGAGGATAGCAATCATTTATATGTATTGGTATATTATAAAGTGTATTCAATACTTGTAAGGATGTATTTACACTCGTAATACATTATATGTAAATATATTTTAACATAAGTTAATTACGTCGTTTAAATAGTAATATATATATTGTTTGAAAACTCTTTAAATTAGTAGTATGAAAATATATATATAATACTTTGTTAATATACTTAATGAGATATTTAATTATCATATTTTAAAGTTAAATTTATATAAATCCATATATATACACAATAATTAAATAATTAAATAATTAAATCAAGTTATGACGTTCTTGAATCGTCGGAATAAAAGGGTGACCAAAAGCTTGTGTAAAACTCTTTCCGGAGGTTCAAGATTTATTAAAATTCATTGCTTATCAAGTCAGAATTATATAAAGATTAAGTTTAAATTTGGTCAAAAATTTCCGGGTCGTCACAGCATGCATGCCTGTCAACTTTCGATGAAATTAAAGTTTGTATTTTAAAAATGAATGCAATGTTTGTAAAATGTATCATATAGAGGTCAAATACCTCGCAATATAATCAACTATTGTAATTCGCTTATAATCAATATGAACGGGTTGTTAAATAATTAATTCAATTTAATTAGAAAATGACACCTAAGCAAATACGTAGGCATATGACCTCACCCACTCCCACTGCTCTTATGGATTGTGATTATATATCAACGTATATATAATTTACACATATATTGATATATACATGGTAATCTATATCTATACATATATATTAAATTATAATTAATAATTAATTCAATTTAATTATAAAATGACACCTAAGCAAAAACTGTTTTGATTTATAAATATGTATATATATATATATATATATATATATATATATATATATACACACTAGGTTTTTGAGCCAGT